>NC_084618.1:24595068-24605068 GCF_033978795.1 Nerophis ophidion | reverse complement strand
CATTAAACATCGTCCTGGCTTCTTAAGAGCCATATTATTTTTATTTGTGTGTTTACTGTAAATATGTTTTTCCTCATATATGTAAGAAATGCAATTTTTCTGTGCACCCCTAAAAATAACCTTTTTGTTAAACCCAGAAGATTGCATTTTGATTGGGAATATTCGAGTTATGTCACATGAAATGTCCTGAAAGCTGGCCTTTAAAAGTATATTTTAGAAGCTTTTCATAAAATTTAAGATGGTAAATTAAGGAGAACATAAAAATAACCTATTTATTCTAACAGGAGATTGCATTTTGGTTTGGAATATTTCACTTATGTCACGTTAATTGTCATGAAAGCTGCCCTTTAGAAGTAAAATTTAGAAGCTTCTCCGAAAATCTAAGAATGTAAATTAAGAACATAAAGATAACCTACATATTCAACCAAGGAGATTGCATTTTGGTTTGGAATATTGGAGTTTGTCACATAAAATGTCATGAAAGTTGCCCTTTGAAAGTACATTTTAGAGTCTTTTCGTAAAATCTATGATGGTAATTAAAGAAGAACATAAAAATATTCTATGTATTCAACACAGGAGATTGCATTTTGGTTTGGAATTTTGGAGTTTGTCACATAAAATGTCATGAAAGTTGCCATTAAAAGTACATTTTAGAGGCTTTTCGTAAAATCTACGATGGTAATTAAAGAAGAACATAAAAATAATCTATGTATTCAACAAAGGAGATTGCATTTTGATTTTGAATATCAGAGTTTTGTCACGTAAAATGTCATGGAAGCTGCCCTTTAAAAGTACGTTTTAGAGGCTTTTTATAAAATCTAAGATGGTAATTAAATATGAAAATAATCTATGTATTCAACACAGGAGATTGCATTTTGGTTTGGAATATTTGACTTGTCACATAAAATGTCATGGAAGCTGCCCTTTAAAAGTACGTTTTAGAGGCTTTTCATAAAATCTAAGATGGTAAATAAACAAGAACACAAAAATAATCTATGTATCAACACAGAAGATCGCATTTTGGTTTGGAATATCAGAGTTTTGTCACGTAAAATGTCATGGAAACTGCCCCTAAAAGTACGTTTTAGAGGCTTTTCATAAAATCTACGATGGTGATAAAAGAAGAACATAAAAATAATCTGTGTATTCAACACAGGAGATTGCATTTTGGTTTGGAATATTGGAGTTTTGTCACATAAAATGTCATGAAAGCTGCCCTTTAAAAGTACATTTTAGAGGCTTTTCATAAAATCTAAGATGGTAATTAAAGATAAAAATAATCTATGTATTCAACACAGGAGATTGCATTTTGGTTTGGAATATTGGAGTTTTGTCCCGTAAAATGTCATGGAAGCTGCCCTTTAAAAGTACATTTTAGAAGCTTTTTGTAAAATCTACGATGGTAATTAAAGAAGAACATAAAAATAATCTGTGTATTTGACACAGGAGATCGCATTTTGTTTTGGAATATTGGAGTTTGTCACATAAAATGTCATGAAAGCTGCCCTTTAAAAAGTATGTTTTAAATAAATAAATGATAAATGGGTAGTACTTGTATAGCGCTTTTCTACCTTCAAGTACTAATTTTTAGAGGCTTTTCATAAAATCTAAAATGGTAATTAAAGAAGAACATAAAAATAATCTATGTATTCAACACAGGAGATCGCATTTTGGTTTGCAATATTGGAGTTTGTCACATAAAATGTCATGAAAGCTGCCTTTTAAAAGTACATTTTAGAAGCTTTTCGTAAAATCTAAGATGGTAATTAAAGAAGAACATAAAAAAAATCTGTGTATTTGACACAGAAGATTGCATTTTGGTTTGGAATATCAGAGTTTTGTCACGTAAAATGTCATGAAAGCTGACCTTAAAGTATATCTAAGAAGCTTTTTATCAAATCTAAGATGGTAAATACAGCAGAACATAAAAATAACATACTTATGCAACCCGGGAAAGTGCAATTTAGCGTGGAATATTTGAGTTATGTCACGTAAAAACTGCCCTTTAGAAATATATTTTAGAGGCTTTTGTTAAACTCTAAGCTGGTAAATATAGCAGAATATTAAAAAGTAATGTTTTCATGTTGCTGATTAAAAGCAGCTGTCAGAGGGATCATAGTTAAGTTATTATTGATCATGAATAAAGTTGTAAGTTATAATAGCACCAGCTGCAAAAACAATCATTCTAGTTCACTCTGATTTACGTGATGAAAATACACAGTATATATCTTTTTTTTTTTTTTGGAATGTTTTTCAACTCAATCTCTTTTTTCCCCCCACAGGGCCAAATGCGGAGGAACCAATCCAGTGAGTATTTTGACCTCCCTGTATTTTCGTCCTCCTGACTGCGCGCGTCCCCCTCAAGTGCCTTTTACTTAGCAGCGGTTGTTTTTCAAAGACGCGGCCTCAGAAAGGCGGGCCAAAAGCAACACGTCCCGAGGAAAAAGCAAATAGCTGTTCTTTCCCGTGAATGCGAGCCTCAGAAGACGTCCGCCCTCCCCGCCGCGCGCGGGCAGATTAATTGCTTAATTGGCCGCACGTATTTCTGACATGTCAGAAATTATCCTTTCGCCGCCGCGTGCTGGCACGGCCGACGCGCGCCTCGCCGGCTTTTATACCTCGCCGGGTGCCCCTCGTGCGGTTATCTGTCTTGTTCCTCCAGGTCCTGCTGGAAAAACATCGTCTATCAATCCCCAATGTGTTATTTTACCCCTCTGAAGAAGGTTGTGTGTTTATTAGCTCTTTTATCTTCCTTATAGAACTGTCATGTGGACAATTCTTTTACGATCACTCTTAGCTAATGAATTAGATTCATATTATCTTCAAATTAGCATCCTTAAAGGGTAACATTATCACAATTTCAAAAGGGTTAAAAACAATAAAAATCAGTTCCCAGTGGCTTGTTGTATTTTTTGAAGTTTTTTTCAAAATATTACCGGTTTCGGAATATCCCTAAATAAAGCTTTAAAGTACCTGATTTTCGCTACCTGCGAAGACACTGGTCATTTCCCTGTGACATCACATAGCGACGCCAATACGAACAACGTGGCGGTTACCACAGCAATATATAGCGACATTAGCTCGGATTCAGACTCGGATATCAGCGGGTTAAGCGATTCAACAGATTACGCATGTATTGAAACCGATGGTTGGAGTATGGAAGCAGATAGCGAAAACGAAATTGAAGAAAAACTGAAGCTATTGAGCGAATACCTATTGATGCTATTCAACCATGTTTGCCTTAGCATTGCCGGTAAAATGTGCAGACCACTGATCGGACGTTTCGCATCTTGTGACACTGGATCAACTTAAATATGTCGATTGGTAAGTGTTTGTTTGGCATTAAATGTGGGAGGAAGGAAACACTGGATATAAATATAGTTTTAAATGTACATACAGCTAGCCTAAATAGCATGTTAGCATCGATTAGCTGGCAGTCATGCCGCGACCAAATATGTCTGATTAGCACATAGGTCAACAACATCAACAAAACTCACCTTTGTGATTTCTTTGACTTTATCGTTGGAAATGCATCTGCAGGTTATCCATACATATCTGTGCCATGTCTGCCTCAGCATCGCCGGTAAATAGTCTGTTAGCATCGATTACCATGCCGTGCTAATCGATGCACATCCTACGTAAATCAACTTGAATCCGTCCCTAATCGTGTCGTTACACCCTCCGACAACACACCGACGAGGCATGATGTCTCCAAGGTACGGAAAACAGTCGAAAAAATGGAAAATAACAGAGCTGATTTGACTCGATGTGTATAATGTGTTTGACAAAATGGCCGATTGACTACCTAGGTGATGTCACGTTCCGAGAGCAATAAATAGAAAGGCGTTTATTTCGCCAAAATTCACCCATTTAGAGTTCGGAAATCGGTTAAAAAAATATATGGTCTTTTTTCTGCAACATCAAGGTATATATTGACACTTACATAGGTTTGGTGATAATGTTCCCCTTTAAGCTAGTGCATTTTTGGGAAAAGTGGAGCCTTACTCTACTTATGTCAGGGAAGTTTAGAGTCAATTTATTTGTTGGCATAAAAATGTGCAAAATTACCGAAAGGTATGTTGAGTGAATGAGCTCTGAGTGCTGCTGAAGTGATAACCAAGTCGGCAAAATGTGCAACCCAGGTACACTTACATGGTACCGTTGGATTTTTCGTGAATCGGTGAGACCGGTGGGAAAAACTTTCAGCAACAACTGGGGTGTAACGGTCACAAAAATTTCGGTTTAGAGGTCACGGTTCGGTTCATTTTCGGTACAGTAAGAAAACAACGAAATATAAATTTTTTGGTTATTTATTTACCAAATTTGTAAACAATGGCTTTATCCTTTTAACATTGGGAACACTATAATAATTCTGCCCACGTTAATCCACATTAAACTGCCTCAAGTTGTTGCTTTGATGAAATAAAATGACAAAACCTTTCTTCTACATATAAAAAGTGCAACATTAAACAGTTTCAAGTCAACTCATCATGCTTAATTTATTACAGCATTTGGGAAGCCAGTAGTTGACTTTTAATACACACACACACACACACACAGCAAAATAAGCTAACGTAACGCTAAAAGCTAATTAGCCTTCACCTCAACCCAGAACTATGAGCGAGCTGAGCTGCAGTTTAAGTTTCTAGAGCACGGGTTGGGAACCTTTTTGGCTGAGAGAGCCAAGAATCCAAATATTTTAAAATATATTTCCGCAAGGTGTTGAAGCTATTTCAACACCTTGAAATTTGTAAATGAAAACTACAGCAAAGATGCACGTTACAATCAAACACCTGGTACGTAATAAGTGCAATACTGTACTTACAGTATTAACACTTTTTAGGACACATCAAAATACAAAACAACACACTATAAACTATACTCTACTGCCATCTAACGTTATGTCATGTTATCAAATAAAACTTAAGTGTGATAATAAAACAAGAAAAACTGGACAGCAAGTGATCATAATCAGCTCATTTTTTAAATGTTGCAGTTGTGCTCACAGCCCGGTGGGCAGATCTGGCCACCCACGTCATTTTATGTGGCCTGGAAAGGCTGAAAGTTTTAAAGCATTTTGTATTTAAATGCTTTAATATTGCTTTTGCTTTAACGCTTTAGGATTGGATAGGTCTTTATTGTCATTGCACAAGTACAACAAAACTTTGTTTTCAGCACAAACCTGTTCAAGATTAGACAAACAAACAGTGTACAGGGTTACAGAACAAGAACGCTGATGGGTCGCCATAAGGCGCCGCGTAAAGAGAGAGAGAATTATATTTATATAGCGCTTTTTCTCTAGTGACTCAAAGCGCTTTACATAGTGAAACCCAATATCTAATTTTTTTTTTTACATGTAAACCAGTGTGGGTGGCACTGGGAGCAGGTGGGTAAAGTGTCTTGCCCAAGGACACAACGGCAGTGACTAGGATGGCGGAAGCAAGAATCGAACTTGCAACCCTCAAGTTGCTGGCACGGCCGCTCTACCAACCGAGCTATACCGCCCTATAAAAGAGCTATACCGAGCTATAAAAGACTGGAAAAAAGTAAACGCTGGGGAAGGATGAGTAAAAAAATACAATCTAGACTGGGCTCCTAAGGGGGCCCAGTCTGGAGTGGTAAAAAAAACCTCCATAGCAAAGCCCATATACATATTACAACATACATCTCGAGATATCTAGCAACAGAGGGAAGGGAGTTCTGGGTCATTATGGTAGGCCGCAGCTCTCAGGTGCTGACCATCCATTCATCACCCCTATGGGATTTGCGTCGAGGGCGTTGGGTTGAGGTGTGTATGTGTGGCGTATATTTTTGTGGATGTGTGTGTGTGTAAGCCCGTAGTGTGTCTCTGCTCCGCGGCCTTGATGTATTGTGTAATCGCTAGTCCAAAGTCAACAACAACAGGTGTGTGTCCATGAGAGACAAGAAGGGAGTTTGTTGTGTCTTCGCCGCACCGTCCTTCCGGAGACTCTCGAAGCCAGGGAAACAATCGAAGTTAGAAGGTTTTGTATGCGGGTGAAAATAAAATTTGCTTTGCACTCTAAATTGTCTATGACTGGTCCTCAAAACTGCGGGGTAGACAGTCCGATGTAGTCCACAGTTCTTCCCGCATCCTCCAATCATTTGTGGCAGCTTTGGGGTACTTTGAAGACTGCCAGCAACATCCAATTTGTCGACAAACCACAGCAACGCTTACTCCAATCAGCAGATGTCCTGTTGTCATGATTCTGATTAGATGGATATCGTCCCGTCCTCGACTGAAAAGGGTCGCCAGGCACGCGGGCGTCCTTCTTCTCCCAAGAGTCCGTCGTGTGTCCAGCAACAACTGCTTCGCCACAACAGCAGGTTCCCCCAAACCAAAGATCTTGTCAATTTTGTTGAGGCCAGTTAAATAGTTCCAATGTTTAGATTTGGAGAGCAGTGCAAAAAGAGGCAACAAGAAAGTTAAGACAAGACAAAGAAGCAAGCAGGAGAGACAAGGGAGAAGAAAGGGGAGCGTCCACCCTCGATGAGTGCCAGAGAGAAAAGTTAGATTAATAATAATCTTTAATATTATCTGATCATGCATATCACAATATCTTGATACACTTCATGTCATATGATGTCCTTACCAACACGCTGCCCTAATCCGCACTGTAACAAACCCATTTTTAATCTGGCTCCAATCCAGATTGCAGCCTTTTTGGCAGCCTCATAAAAAAAGATGATAAACGTCCAATTTGTTCCAAATTTGAGTCAATCTTTCCCATAGTGGAGGCGAGGCTCAGATGCTAAAGGGGTCGTCGAGAACCTGAAGGGCTACTGGTACGAATCCAGTGTGTGCCATCCTAATCACTGCCATTGTGTCCTTGGGCAAGACATTTCACCCACTTGGCTCCAGGTGTCCCTCACGCTCGTGTTTGAATGTTTGTGGCAGGACTCCCCTGAAACAGATATTCTGAATATTCAAGTGACTTTCCTGTATAAATAAAAGTTTTTAAAAAGAGGAGGTCAACATAATCTGTTCAAGGGTCAAAATATCAAATGTACAAGTCATTTGAAAGCTATTGTAATGCTTAAACTGCTAATATAATGTAGAAATAATATTGTGAATGAATGAGAAATAGATAAGGAAAAGAGGGAGGATTTAGGATTGTATACATATATAAGCTCCAGCACCCCCTGTGACCCCGAAAGGGACAAGCAGTAGAAAATGGACAGATAGATATATAATGTATGTGTATTTGTTTATATGTGTGTGTGTGTATACATGTATATATATGTATATATATGTTATCAGTTTGTGATATATGTGTATATAGATATATATATATATATATATATATATATATATATATATATATATATATATATATATATATATATATATATATATATAAATATATATATACATATATATATAAATATATATATATGTGTGTGTGTGTTTATATGTGTGTGTATATATGTATTTGGATATATATGTATATATATACAGTATATATGTACGGTATATATGTGTAAATATATATGTGTGTGTGTGTTTATATCTATGTATGTATATATTTGAGTGTATATATATGTATACATATGTCTGTATATATATATATATGTATTAATATATATATGTGTATATATGTAGTGTATATACACGTGTATATAAGTATATATATGTGTATGTGTACATACTGAATGTGTGTATATATATGTATGTATTTATATATATGTGTATATATGTAATGTATATACACGTGTATATAACTATATATATATGTGTATGTATACATACTGAATGTGTGTATATATGTGTATATAAGTATATATGTATGTATGTATATATACATATGAGTATATATACATATACACATAAATATGTATATATTTGTGTGTGTATATATATATGTGTATGTATATGGTGTGTATATATATATATATATATATATATGTGTATATATATATATACATATATGTATGTGTATATATATATATGTTTATATTTATGTGTTTATGTATGTATGTGTTTGTGTGTGTGTGTGTGTATATGTATGTGTGTATATATATATATATATATATATATATATGTGTATATATATATATATATATATATATATATATATATATATATATATATATATATGGGACGGCGTGGCGCAGTGGCAGAGTGGCCGTGCGCAACCCGGGGGTCCTTGGTTCAATCCCCACCTAGTACCAACCTCGTCACGTCCGTTGTGTCCTGAGCAAGACACTTCACCCTTGCTCCTGATGGGTGCTGGTTAGCGCCTTGCATGGCAACTCCCTCCATCAGTGTGTGAATGTGTGTGTGAATGGGTAAATGTGGAAGTAGTGTCAAAGCGCTTTGAGTACCTTGAAGGTAGAAAAGCGCTATACGAGTACAACCCTTTTATCATTTATATATATATAGAGGCTCTTTTTTTTGTTTTAAATCGATTGTTAAAAATTATTACTCGATTCATAATCGGGATAAATAAGAATCCCTATAGATTTTAGGCCATCCCTAGTTGAATTAGATAAACTCTGCTTCTTCCTACTCCTTTTTGGACATGTTGAATTGAGCAAAAGTAACTGTGTGATGTTTCTTTTTATGACAAGTGAAGCACATCCCCCAAAAATTATCCATGTTAATAAAACCACGTAATTCGGAATCATGATTGACCAATGCGAAGGTGTTTGACATTGCAGTTAATGTTCTTCAGGTGCAAAAGTAAGTCAATGACTGTAGAATGAAATGCATGTCTTAAAAAAACTTTGTTGGAGGTCGGAGCTTACTGTTTTCTTTTCCTCGTTTGGCACAATTTCATCCAAAAAGTATCAGTGGTGTTCAGTTCTTTGTTGGTAAAGGTGTGTGTCTAAGGCAGGCACTGATGTATGCTGTGCATGCGCTCAGGGTTCACAGGAGTGTCCGCATTAGGCTCCAAGGCTCAGGGTGCTGGTGAGTATCTGTTCACTCCTGGCTGTAACCCCCAGACCCCGGTCCTGTCCCAACCCCTCTACCCCATGGAAGTCTCCTACGCGGCTGCTAACAGCACTGACACTTTGAAACGTGCGCTGGCGTGTTTGCTTCTCCTCTTCACTTCTGCAGCAACTTAAAACAGGGGTACGGCATACAAAAATCAACCCTTTTCTATTTATTGTACACATCTAATCCCAGCACCCCCTGTTCTAAAGTGCATGGTGCACAAAGCTTGACGAAATTCTTTGAAAGAGACTTTTATTTTTGTACTTTTTATGGCATTTTCCCCCCACCCCAAACCTGAGTTTGCATTTCTGGGTCAAGTTGTGATGAACTTCAAACGTTCCTATTGACAATCACGCTGGTGTACCAGCTGGTGAAAATATACTTGGTTTTTTTTTTTTAATGTTTATTTTTTTCTGTCACCACTCCACCAGCTTCCTTTTAAAAATCAGTTTTTTTCCCTCTCCCCACCGCAGGTGATGAGCTAGCCAAACCCAGAGTGCCACCTTCATACGAGTGAGTTCACTTTTCTAGCGCTTTGTAGCGCCGTTGTTTTCTTTCTGCTGCCAATGTAATCAATCAAACTGTCTTGTGTGCGCCGCAGATTGTCCAACAACGACCTCCTGTCCCTTGATCCGCTCGGTCCCTTCCTGGCAGCAAGCTCGGCCAACGCCGCGTCCACAACCGCAGGTAATCAAATCTGTCTGTCATCTGTCCGCATGACACAAGGATAATATGAACCACAAGAATATCAGCAGTAGACAATCAATCAATCAATCAATGTTTACTTATATAGACCTAAATCACTAGTGTTTCAAAGGGCTGCACAAACCACAACACAAACCACTACGACATCCTCGGTAGGCCCACATAAGGGCAAGGAAAACTCACACCCAGTGGGACGTCGGTGACAATGATGACTATGAGAACCTTGGAGAGGACGAAAGCAATGGACGTCGACCGATTATTGTCGCCGATATTTGGCATTTTGACCTTTTTTTTGTGTCTTCTTTTTATTTATTTTTTTCAGCTACAACAGAACTTTAT
>NC_084618.1:24580068-24590068 GCF_033978795.1 Nerophis ophidion | reverse complement strand
GAATTGTTTTTATTGAAATGTTAACAATATTTCAGAGTTCCTCATAAGGAAACCCTACAATGTGTTAAATCTATAAACTGCTATAAAATTGTATAAAATTGAGTAGACGGCGAGTTATTGTGATGTAGAGAAATGCCATAATTGTACCAATTTTCCCCAGGAGAGTTCCCATATTTTGGAATGCAATGGTCGATGCTCCTCTTAGACACACGTAATAAATGCGTTTGATGTTTTTTCTACAAAAATTAACCACAACATTAGCGGCGCATAAAACATTGAGTTGCTACTGGTCCAATGTTTCATAAAAGAAGTACTTACAGCTTTTTCCAATTGTTTACTGACAAATACTTTTCTCGTTTAAATAACTTTCACTGCAAATGAATATCAGCTCCAAATATCTGTTATCTGCCTCCTTGACTACTAATACATGGTATTGTCCCTGAAAAAAAATATATCGGTCTACCTCTAATCGTGATATTTCCACAGTGTTTCTACGCTTACTCGCAACCTCAAACAATGTCGTTGTGGCTCGTGCAGCCCTTTGAGACACTTGATTGATTGAACTGTTAAATGTTGTTTCAGTCATGGAAAAAACGTCAAATGTACTGAAAATGGTTAAATTATTCATTTTAAGTGACCAAAATGGGCTTTTTTCTGCATTTGTTTGTCCATATCGAATTGATATGGACAATGCTTTGTCAGTATTTTTGCTTCAAACCCCGCTTGGAAAAGCTGTGCACTACAAAACGTGCTTATTGTAGCCATTAATCCTGACTTCCTCATTTTGATTTATAAAAAAAACATCAGCACAAAATGTTTTATTGTTAAAGTGTTTTAATATATTGTGCTCCTGAGTTGAAGCTGCTGATTAAATGGAATGTATTATTATTTATTGAGTTTATTTTGCTTTATTTTTCAGTATTAAATGGTTCAAGTCGTTCATAAAATGTTTGTATTTCAAATAAAGATTAAAAAAAAGTGTTATTTTAGGCAAATTGAGAACTTAAAATATTTTCTATTAGAGACCAAAAAAATATATTAATTATTATAAATTGATCTATATTTTTATTTTTTTTGTTTTCTTAAATGTTAATGATAATATAATGTTATACAGAGGTGTACTTACAACACTTTTATCGACAAATTGTACTATTTATAGTCAAGGCGGAGAGTAACAGAAAATAATTGCACTGTTAAGTCAATATATTGATGAACTTGTGAGTGCTCCTACCAGTGTTTTTATTATTTTTTGCACTATTTGCTGGTCTTTTTTGTACTGTTTTGGGTCAATTTCCACCTTTTTAACCCCAAGTTAGGCGTGCTTCCTGACAGGAATGAAGGAACAGGCCTGTTAAGGTGACCCCACACTTGACTTTGGGAATTAAAATGTCCTTTGCTTTACTTTTCAGTCACTTCCCCGTGTTTGTTCGGTTATATAATATCCAAAGTTCTACGCCCTGCGTGTTTGCTTTAAGTGTTGTTTTTTTTTCTGTTCAAAGCGCGTCGCCTTGACACTTTAGTTCTTGGTGGCTTTCCGTGCAGCCGCCGCTGTGTTTTATAAAGAGCAGCGACATTAGCGCTGACCTGATGCCTAAGCTAAGCGTAATCCACAGTTAATTGGCACCTTGTAGGGGTCAGGGGGGTCGCCCATGAAAGCCCCCTGGCACGTATGTTGTCAAACAGTGTCTCGTTACTGTCAAACGTCTGGGCTTCAAAGTCAAAAGAGCATCACGGCTCAGAAGTGGCGATGGGAATTAAGCCTCTAAGCGCTCTGGTCTAATCCAGGCAGTGTTTAAAACATGCACAATGTCTTTATTTGGTCCGTCATTGTGGTTTTATTACATTTTTCTCATTGTTTTGTGTTTCGGGTGTGTTTCTTTACCTGTTCCTGTTAGACCTCGCCTGTATTTTCCTCTCATCTCCATCTTTCCTCACACAAGACTTTGCAGCGGAAATGTCAGGTAAAATCCAGCGTGTGTCCCTTTTCCTTCACGCACTCTTGTACCAGTCCCAACTTAACCACAACATGAGGAATACTCACTTTATTTAGTTTTTTTGTGACAGATGATGTTGCTTCGTGTGAATGTTTTTAACATTCTTTCATGTTTAATGTTGACTTATTGCAGGGGTGTCCAAACGTTTTCCACTGACAGCCACACATTGAAAAATTATATATATATATATATATATATATATATATATATATATACAAACACACACATATATAAACACATTTTTATACATATATACACACGGATATATTAATGCATATATACAAATGTGTGTGTGTGTGTGTGTGTATGTATGTATATATATATATATATAGATGTATATGTATATATAAGTGTGAATATGTGTGTATATACATACATATATATATACATACATATACATTTATATACACATTTACAGTATATACATATATACACATTTACAGTATATACATATACATGTATACACATTCGTGTATATGTGTGTGTGTGTATATATATATATATGTATAAAAATGTGTATACATAAACGCACATATATATATATATATATATATATACATACATATATATGTGTATGTGTGCATGTATGTATATATACTCTGTATACACATATACACACACTTCTACATTTATATATGTATATATATATGCATATTTTCACCTTTTTAAACACACATATATATATGTGTGTATATCATTTATGTATTATATATATACTTATATATATATATATATATATATACATACATATACACACACTTATACTTTTATATATATATACACCTTTATACACACACACATATATACATATTTGTATATATATATATATATGTGTATATATATATATATATAAATATATATAAATGTGTGTGTGTGTGTGTGTGTGTGTGTGTGAGAGAGAAATTGTGTATATACATATCCTGAAGGAATCAATAAAGTTCTATCTATATATATATATATATATATATATATATATATATATATATATATATATATATATGTATATATATATATATGTATATATATATGTCTTGATAGGATTATCCAGAGAATAGTGCTCGATACCGTGGTAGAGCGCAATATGTAGGTGGGGGAAAAAAAAAAAAAATCACAAGACTACTTCATCTCTACAGATCTGTTTCATGAGGGGTTCCCTCAATCATCAGGAGATTTTAATGGAAGCATTCACATACAATGGTTTATATAGAGCACAGAGTGGGTGGGTACAAGCAGGCGTAGGGTGTGGTGATTGGTTCATGTGTTACCTAGGAGGTGTTTCCTTCTGTGGCGGCATGTTGAAATGATTTCACTGCGCTTGTTGAGGGATGATAAATCTGGATGATATATAATAAACAGTTTCTCTTTTAAGCATAGGTTGCATCTTTTATTACCACTGTTGTAAGGTGTGCTGGATGCAAGAATTTGCCATGTTATTGAATATTCAACATTATGGTCTTTGAGGTTCCAAATGTGTTTGCTGAGTTCTGTAGAATTCTGCAAAGTCTGGTTTCTAAAGGAGGCGTTGTGATTATTCCATCTTGTTTTGAACGCTCCTTCGTTTAATCCTACGTACGTGTCGGATGTGTTAATGTCCTTGCGTATTACCTTTGCTTGGTAAACGACTGATGTCTGTAAGCACCTTCCGTTGAGAGGGCAATCAGGTTTCTTGCGACAGTTACATTCATTATTGGTTTCAGAGTCGTTTAGTCTGGGGGTAGGCAGTCCTTTTGCAATTGCTTTGTTGTGGTTTGAAATGATTTGTTGCATGTTGTTCATACAGCTGTAGCTCAATTTAATGTTGTTCTTGTTGAATATTTTTCTTAGGCTGTTGCCTTTGGGGAAGTGTTTGTCGATCAGAGTGAGGAACTTGCGGCCGATGTTGGTTGAGACTCATAGAAAAGACGGAACATTTCCTAAGAAGGATGCGGTGGAAAGCACACTTTTTCCTCCACCCTGAAACAAAAGGAACGCAAAAGGAAACTTACGGATTCAAATCTACCAAGAACCCACCCACAGTCAAGGAATTAAAGGACTTTGAGAACGACATGCTCAAAATGATACAATCAGTCAAATTTAAGCCAGCCCGCAACCCATTCCTCACCAAGCTGAAAAATGACACGGAGCGCATCAAGAAAGTAAGCAACCTCATCATAGCCGCCGATAAAACCACAAACTTCTACAGAATGGACATACCAGAACATAACTCTTTACTGGACAAAAGCATCACCAAATCATACAAAAAAGCGCAACCCAACACTTTACAGAACATCCACTTGGAAAACAAGCGGATCGCAACCGAACTGAATATTAAGGACAGGGTGGACACCACAGCCAACAAAGAAGCCTTCATCACATTGAAGGACCACAAACCCAACTTCGCAAATAACCCAACATGCCGACTAATAAACCCAACTAAATCCGAAATAGGAAAAATCAGCAAAATAATCCTGGACAGAATCAACACAAAAATCAAGGACAAAACACCACTCAACCAATGGAGAAATACAGCAGCAGTAATCAAATGGTTTAACAACATCCAAGACAAACAACAACACAACTTTATCTCCTTCGACATCGAAGAATTTTACCCTTCCATCACGCAAGACCTACTGACCCAAGCACTAAACTTCGCCTCGGACTACGACTCAATCACGGGCAACGAAAGAAACATCATCATCCACGCAAAGAACTCCATACTCATCCACAACAGTACACCATGGCAAAAAAAGAACAATTCAACGTTTGACGTTACTATGGGGAGTTTTGACGGAGCAGAAACGTGCGAACTCGTTGGGAGTTTCCTCCTCTCCCAGCTTGCTAGCCTCAACCTGAACCTTGGTATTTACCGTAATGACGGACTGGCAGTGTGCCGCGCCTCACCAAGGAGCAGCGAGAACACCAAGAAGCGCATATGCCAAATCTTCAAAGAAAACGGCCTACGGATCACGATTGAAGCCAACAAGCAAACCGTCAACTTCCTCGACGTCATTTTCAACCTGAGAAATAACAGCTACCAACCATTCACGAAACCCAACACAACACTCCAATACGTGCACAATGACAGCAACCACCCACCCACCACCACCAAAAGAATACCTACCGGAATTAATAAAAGGCTATCGATGCTGTCATCCAGCAAAGCTGAATTCGACCAAGCAACCCCCCCGTACCAGAAAGCACTTGATGAAAGCGGATACAACTTCACCCTCACCTATGAACCCGCTCCAGGAAACCAACCAAAAAAGAGCAGAAAACGAAACAACATCATCTGGTACAATCCGCCATTCAGCAAAGACGTCTCAACCAACATCGGCCGCAAGTTCCTCACTCTGATCGACAAACACTTCCCCAAAGGCAACAGCCTAAGAAAAATATCCAACAAGAACAACATTAAATTGAGCTACAGCTGTATGAACAACATGCAACAAATCATTTCAAACCACAACAAAGCAATTGCAAAAGGACTGCCTACCCCCAGACTAAACGACTCTGAAACCAATAATGAATGTAACTGTCGCAAGAAACCTGATTGCCCTCTCAACGGAAGGTGCTTACAGACATCAGTCGTTTACCAAGCAAAGGTAATACGCAAGGACATTAACACATCCGACACGTACGTAGGATTAACCGAAGGAGCGTTCAAAACAAGATGGAATAATCACAACGCCTCCTTTAGAAACCAGACTTTGCAGAATTCTACAGAACTCAGCAAACACATTTGGAACCTCAAAGACCATAATGTTGAATATTCAATAACATGGCAAATTCTTGCATCCAGCACA
This sequence comes from Nerophis ophidion, assembly GCF_033978795.1. Lineage (NCBI taxonomy): Eukaryota > Metazoa > Chordata > Actinopteri > Syngnathiformes > Syngnathidae > Nerophis > Nerophis ophidion. Next base: position 24,584,292 of record NC_084618.1, on the reverse strand, counting down.
CCTTACAACAGTGGTAATAAAAGATGCAACCTACGCTTAAAAGAGAAACTGTTTATTATATATCATCCAGATTTATCATCCCTCAACAAGCGCAGTGAAATCATTTCAACATGCCGCCACAGAAGGAAACACCTCCTAGGTAACACATGAGCCAATCACCACACCCTACGCCTGCTTGTACCCACCCACTCTGTGCTCTATATAAACCATTGTATGTGAATGCTTCCATTAAAATCTCCTGATGATTGAGGGAACCCCTCATGAAACAGATCTGTAGAGATGAAGTAGTCTTGTGATTTTTTTTTTCCCACACCTACATATGTATATATATATATATATATATATATATATATATATATATATATATATATATATATATATATATATACATACATATTTTACATTTTAATTATTTTTACCTTGAGGTCTCCCCTCACGTTTGGTCTCGGAAAGGTCTGTGATAAAAATGTTAAAAAGCAATTCATATATAATTTTTTTAAATGCTTGAATTTATAGATCAATTTCAGATCTATTTGTTGATAGAATTAACATTTATTTTTATTTATTTTTTATACCCTTTTTCCTAAATAAGTTTTAAAATATGCTGTAATTTCCCTCCCAAAAAATTCAAAGTGGAATATTTGATGGGAATTAAGTGAAGCCTTAAATTGGGCAATAATTAATAACAACAGTGATTTTGAGTCATTCCAATGGCAGATAAAAAAGAAAATCCCTCTAAAATTATCAGGGATCCAAAAGGGAACCCCACTCATAAAAGTGGGAAAATAAGTCATACAGATTTTTTATTTTTTTTAATTTAAACTCTTAAATTTCTTGATCAACATAAAATATATCCATCAATTATGAAATGTTTTAATATTTTAACTTGTTGTTATAGCAAACACATAATATGCATTATTTTCCCTGAAAATGTTTGATGTAAAGCAATTAGAGCCTTTAATTGGTCGATTATTCATAACAACATTGATTTTGATTTTATTTTTTTATTTTTTTGAGCAATGACAATTTTAAAGAAAGACACTTATCTGCGTGGCACTTTTGTGTTATTCGAGTCCACATTGCAACTTTTCCTCCTTACATTTCACCTGTTGGCTTTTTTATTCCACTTTTTTCTGTTTTTTTCCCCTCTCATAGTATTCTTGGAATGTTTTGCGGTCCGTTGAAAATTTAGCTGCGGGCCAAAAATGGAGCCAGTGCCGCACTTTGGACACCTCTGACTAAGGGAAAGGACTTCTTCCTTTTGTTACAACTAATTGCAGCATTGTATAACAAGAAACACTCCCTTGCACCCCCTCCTAACATTAGGTACACCTGCATCTTATCTATTAAGTTTGCTTTTCCAGAGACAATTCTAACCATATTATTAGAAATAGGGGTGTCCTGATCCGATATTGATATTGGTCTGTAATCAGCAAAAAAAATGAAAAAATTGGATGATATGGGCTTGCATATGCAATTTTAGATGTACGTAAGTGATCCAATATGACTGTTTATTCGTGCACAGCTGAACAGCCAGTTAGTATCTATATGTCCTCTGATAAGCCCAGCCAGTGGTTAGGGGTGCACAAGATAAAGGATTATTGTCCGAATAGCGATTCTTATTCATCCCAATTCCAAATCAATTCATGATTTTTTTTTAATCATCGATCCATCCATTTTCTACCGCTTGTCCCTTTTTTGTGGTCAGGGCCAACACAGATAGACAGACAACATTCACAATCACATTCAAACACTAGGGCCAATTTAGTCAATTGAACATTTATATATATATATATATATATATATATATATATATATATATATATATATATATATATATATATATATTCTAACGCCTATCCCCCTTGGGGTCGCAGGGGTGCTGGAGCCTATCCGAGCTGCACATTGGCGGAAGGCGGGGTACACCCTGGACAAGTCGCCATCTCATTGCAGGGCCAACAAAAACAAACAACATTTACACTTACAGTCACACACTATGGCCAATTTAGTGTTGTCAATCAACCTACCCTCCCAGTGCATGTCTTTGGAAACCGGAATACCCAGTGGGAAAGACCCCGATCCCGGGGATAGAACCCAGGACTTTCGTATTGTGAGGCACATGTACTAAACCCTGTTCCATATATACGTGTACAGTATATATGTATATATATATGTATGTATGTATAAATGTAAAATGTGTCTATGGATATATGTATAGTATGTGTATATGTATATGTAATGTATATATTTGTGTGTATGTATGTATATATATATATATATATGTATGTGTGTATATAAATATATGTATGTTTATATGTTTATACATATTTGTATGTATATAAATATATATATGTATGTGTGTATATAAATATATGTATGTTTATATGTTTATACATATTTGTATGTATATATGTATATACTTGTATGTATATACTGTATATATATGTGTGTGTATATATATGTGTATATATACAAACCCCGTTTCCATATGAGTTAGGAAATTGTGTTAAATGTAAATAAAAACAAAATACAAGGATTTGCAAATCCTTTTCAACCCATATTCAATTGAATGCATGACAAAGACAAGATATTTGATGGTCAAACTCATAAACTTAATTTTTTTTTGCAAATAATAATTAACTTAGAATTTCATGGCTGCAACACGCGCCAAAGTAGTTGGGAAAGGGCATGTTCACCACATTTTTTTCATCACCTTTTCTTTTAACAACACTCAAACGTTTGGTAACTGAGGAAACGAATTGTTGAAGCTTTGAAAGTGGAATTCTTTCCCATTCTTGTTTTAAGTAGAGCTTAAGTCGTTCAACAGTCCGGAGTCTCCGTTGTCGTATTTTACGCTTCATAACGCGCCACACATTTTTGATGGGAGACATGTCTGGACTGCAGGCGGGCCAGGAAAGTACCCACACTCTTTTACTATGAAGCCACGCTGTTGTAACACGTGGCTTGTTACAAAAGCTTATTTCAGCTTTTGCTGAAATAAGCAGGGGCGTCCATCATAACGTTGCTTGGATGACAACATATGTTGCTCTAAAACCTGTATGTACCATTCAGCATTAAAGGCACTAATACACCCCTATACCATCACAGATGCTGGCTTTTGAACTTTGCGCCTGTAACAATCCGGATGGTTATTTTCCTCTTTGTTCCGGAGGACACCACGTCCACAGTTTCCAAATATAATTAAAATGTGGACTCGTAAGACCACAGAACACTTTTCCACTTTGCATCAGTTCATCTTAGATGAGCTCGGGCCCAGAGAAGCCGGCGGCGTTTCTGGATGTTGTTGATAAATGGCTTTGGCTTTGCATAGTAGAGTTTCAACATGCATTTACAGATGTAGCGACCAATGTAGCTACTGACAGTGGTTTTATGAAGTGTTCCTGAGCCCATGTGGTGATTTCCTTTACACACTGATGTCGGTTTTTGATGCAGTACCGACTGAGGGATCAAAGGTCCGTAATATCATCGTTTACGTGCAGTGATTTCTCCAGATTATCTGAACCTTTTGATGATTTTACGGAGCGTAGATGGTAAAATCCCCAAATTCCTTGCAATAGCTCGTTGAGAAATGTTGTTCTAAAACTGTTAGACAATTTGCTTACAAAGTGGTGACCCTCGCCCCATCCTTGTTTGTGAATTACTTAGCACTTCATGGAAGCTGTTTTTATACCCAATCATGGCACCCACCTGTTCCCAATTAGCCTGCACACCAGTGGGATGTTCCAAAAAAGTATTTGATGAGCATTCCTCAACTTTATCAGTATTTATTGTCACCTTTCCCAACTTCTTTGTCACGTGTTGCTGCCATCAAAATGTAAAGTTAATGATTATTTGAAGAAAAAAAAAAGTTTATCAGTTTGAACATCAAATATGTTGTCTTTGTAGCATATTCAACTGAATATGAGTTGAAAATGATTTCCAAATCATTGTATTTCGTTTATATTTACATCTAACACAATTTCCCAACTCATATGGAAACGGAGTTTGTATATATATATATGTATGTATATATATATATATATATATATATATATATGAGTGTGTGTGTATATATGTATGTATGTATGTGTGTATGTATATATATGTGTGTGTATATACGTGTGTGTGTATGTATATATATATATATATATATATATATATATATATATATATATATATACACATACACATATATGTGTATATATAGATTTGGGTTAGTTCGTC
>NC_084618.1:24525068-24575068 GCF_033978795.1 Nerophis ophidion | reverse complement strand
ACAAATTATGGTATAAATTATTGTTTTCTGTGATTAAAAAAAAACCCTACGATAACAAGGTTATCTTTTGAATGGCTCTTTGAAAGGAACAGCTCCTAAAGATCCGGCTCCCTTCAAAAAGTATCCCATCTCTACTGCATTCGCCATTTGTTAGGAACACCTAAATGCATTGTTATCACTATCAGCCCTGCAGAAACAACGCACAATGTCATTTCCATGCAGTAAATTGTTGGTTCTGTGCATTGTCGCCCTCTCTTCACATTGCTGTCCTGTGCCTTTCTTTATCTCCTCCGTCTTTGCGCCCATTGATCGGGTGCAAAGAGGATGACATGTTTGTCGCCAAGCTGCCCACCTTTGAGAGGCGATGTGAAACACCAGCAGGTACAACCGGGATGAGTCTCCTGCTCTATGACTAAAACTAATAGCAGTTTTTTCTTGTTATGCTGCTTGTATGTTCTACATATTTTCTACCTGCTATTTCTCTTCCAACAGCATCCATTGCTAAAAACCTTTCTGCCAAGGCCGTTTCCTCACAAGCTTCAGTATTTAAAGAAATTAGTTTTCTGCGCTTTTTTGGCCCTTTTCCCCCCCAGGACATTTACGTTTTACCTCGCTAAAATCTGTCTGCTTTTAGTGTTTGCGTGTAGATCACTGGTGTCACACTCAAGGACGTGGGGCCAGATGTGGCCCGCTACATAATTTTATATGGCCCACAAAAGCTTGGAAATTATATGCTTGAATAAAGTACAATATTTTTTCTTACTAAATGTATGCGTTCTTTACAGTTTGACGCAAAAATACATCTAGTCCATTAAATTGCATAACTTTTTAAACATTATTTAAAAATGCAACAACTATATTATAATACATTCCAAACATTTTTGGTTCAAATAAAAATAAATATTTTAATATCTGCTTGACTTATAATTGCAGAGCAAATTATCCATCAAAGTGTACACTGTAAAAATGACAAGAAAGATGGCCTGTGTGTGTATGTATATATATATATATATATATATATATACACACACACACACACACACACACACACGTGTATATGTATATTTTTGGGGGGGAAATAAGTTTTTAGGCGTATATATACACGTGTGTGTGTATGTATGTATATGTATATATATATGTGTGTGTGTGTATTTATATATGTGTATATATTTGTGTGTGTGTGTGTGTATATTCATATATATATATATATATATATATATATATATATATGCACACACACACGTGTATATATATTTTAAAAATGACAAGAAAAATGGCCTAAAGACAAGGCCATTGTTCTTGTGCATATGTATGTATATATATATATATATATATATATATATATATATATATATATATATATATATATACATATATATATATATATAAATACACACACACACACAGTGGGAAAAAAAAGTATTTAGTCAGCCACCGATTGTGCAAGTTCTCCCACTTAAAATGATGACAGAGGTCTGTAATTTTCATCATAGGTACACTTCACCTGTGAGGGACAGAATGTGAAAAAAAAAATCCAGGAATTCACATTGTAGGAATTTTAAAGAATTTATTTGTAAATTATGGTGGAAAATAAATATTTGGTCAACCATTCAAAGTTCTGACTGATGGAAGGTTTTGGCTCAAAATCTCACGATACATGGCCCCATTCATTCTTTCCTTAACACGGACCAATCGTCCTGTCCCCTTAGCAGATAAACAGCCCCAAAGCATGATGTTTCCACCCCCATGCTTCACAGTAGATATGGTGTTCTTGGGATGCAACTCAGTATTCTTCTTCCTCCAAACACGACGAGTTGAGTTTATACCAAAATGGATACATGGATGATACAGCAGAGGATTGGGAGAATGTCATGTGGTCAGAAAAACCAAAATAGAACTTTTTGGTATAAACTCAACTCGTCGTGTTTGGAGGAAGAAGAATACTGAGTTGTATCCCAAGAACACCACACCTACTGTGAAGCATGGAGGTGGAAACATCATGTTTTGGGGCTGTTTTTCTGCTAAGGGGACAGGACGATTGATCCGTGGTAAGGAAAGAATGAATGGGGCCATGTATCGTGAGATTTTGAGCCAAAACCTCCTTCCATCAGTGAGAGCTTTGATTGGTTGACCAAATACTTATTTTCCACCATAATTTACAAATTAATTCTTTAAAATTCCATTCCTACAATGTGAATTCCTAGATTTTCTTTTCACATTCTGTCTCTCACAGTTGAAGTGTACCTATGATGAAAATTACAGACCTCTGTCATCATTTTAAGTGGGAGAACTTGCACAATCGGTGGCTGACAATACTTTTTTGCCCCACTGTATATATATATATATATATATATATATATAATATAAAACATCGTCACACAAGGGACCGCTTGTACTTTGCAAATTTTTAGGTTCTCAGTATGATCGACCAAGGTGCTCATTTTAATGTATTTATTTATTTTTTTTAAATACCTGTGGCGTGTGGACATAGCCTTGATTTGAGATGTTTTTTGTGTGAAGTAACGTACTGACTGAATCGAGAATCGATTCTGAATCAAAACGACGCCCCAGGAATTGGATCGAATCGTTAGTTGCCCAAAGATTCACACCCTTAATGACTATGGATTCCAGGTTCGAGTTTGCGTGTGGATCTTTTGGCACCCGACAATTTGATCCAATTCCGATTCTTGGGTCAAGGATTTGTTTCAAACCGATTCTTGCAATGTTATATTATTTAACTTACAGGTAACCGGTTAGGAAAGCTGCTTTTAAGTTGCATGATGGCCTAAAAACTTATTTTACCCCCCCAAAATAAAAATAAAAATGTATGTACATATATATAGACATACTTATATGTATACATTTTGTATATTTAATGTTGTCACACAAGGGACCGCTTGTACTTTGCAAAGTTTTTGAGGTTCTCAGCATGATCAACCAAGGTGCTCATTTTAATTTATTATTATTTATTTTTTAAGTTCTCTACTAGAGCATAAACAATGTTTATAAAAAAATAGCTGTGTGCGTGTGGACGTCGCTTTGATTTCAGATGTTTTTTGTGTGAAGTAACGTACTGACTGAGGTCATCCTAATGGTGCCTCGTGCTCTCGGATCCCCTTTCTGTTTATTTGAAGACGACGGAGAGCCCCGGCCCTGCTAACAAAATGTTCCTAATGTGACTTTTTCTTTTCCTCCGTCTTTGCATGATCAAACCTTCCTGATTGTGATGTGAGCGTTTGGAAGGGCGACGCCCCTCCACAAGTCCGACCTGCAGCTGAGTCAACATTCACCCAACCTTCCTCCTCCTCCTCCTCCTCTTCCTCCTCAGGCACGTCCCGCGGTCCCAGCCCTGTGACCCTGGCATCCCAAGATGCTTTGCCTATTGCCGTGGCCTTCACCGAGTCGGTTAATGCTTACTTCAAAGGCGCTGATCCCACAAAGTGAGTCTCACATGACCTGCTGCTCAGCGGCCGACACGCACGCATATACACTTTTTTTTATTTTTGTTGGACCCGCCCTCGACCAGAGCGCGTAGCATGACGCTACGGGTTACCGTGCGTGTTGCGTGAGGCCCGACAGTGCGGATAACCTGCACGGGCCACATGATAGTCCGTGGCAGAGAAAACACGCAGACGTTTATTGCCTAACTGCTGTTAAATTGCCGCCCCGCAAAAAAGGCTTATTTTCGCAGGGATTAGCGAATGGAACATTTCACAAGCAATGCAGCGGAGCCGCAGCGCGAGGCCCCAGTTTAGGAACCGCAGCACCCCCGGCGGGACCCCTCCCGCCCCAGCCCAAACGCAGCCTCTGTTTGGAAATTGGACCTGAAACAGAGAGCTTTTTATACACTGTAGATATACTGTGTGATGCAGTGAGACGAGCAGAGGGCTTTACACCTGCACAGCAAATCATCCAGGGGAGGATTTGGCGCATTTATGTGAATATTAAGACCCAGTGCACATGCGCATCAAAACATTCCACATGCTGTTTTTGTGATTTCACTGACACTCGAGCAGTGCAGAAACAAGTAAGCTGATGGATAAACAGAAGGATATTTCGGATTTTTGGCTAAAGTATCCTACAATTCATTGCCAGCAGCCTCATTGAAAGTCTTGAGCAGGGGTGTCCAAACTGCAGCCGGCGACGCCTTCAAATTGGCCAGCGAGATGTCATGAGTTTAATACAGAATCTTGCCTGCAGGGAGATTGCGTTTGTTTTAAAAGTCTAGCACTTTTGATGTTGCTTTTTGTCCTCATCTAGTGTACAACATGATTTTTTTTAGGTCAATTACCGTTAATTATTGTATGCTCAGAGGAGAACCATGCACAGCACTTACTTATACAACCTAAATCAAACAACCTTCCCTAGTCATAATGAAAAAAAAAAAAACTTTTTTTTTTTTTTAAATCCAACCAACACAAAGTACTTGTGGTCATTTAAAATTAAAAAACAAAATCTAAATTACACCAATTTAAGTCCATTACAAAGCATGTTGGGGAAAATGCAAAACACTCTTCACATTCATGCATGTTTGCCGCATTTTAGCTGCTTGATTTTTGTGATTAATTACAAAAGGTTAAGGAGGTCGTCACAGAAATAATAAACAAGGTAGGAGTCGAACTTTCACATACTCCTAATATCCAATTATAATAATGATTAATATCTAATTAAATCTATTATATTGATATAAAATGTACACATCTATTTGTATAGGCTATATATATATATATATATATATATATATACATATATATATGTATATATATATGTACATATACATATATATGTTTATATGTATATGTGTATATGTATATGCACACATATACATATAAACATATACATATGTTTATATGTATATGTCTACATGTATATGTATATATGTATATGTGTACACGTACATGTGTACATATATATGATAGATAGATGGATAGATAGTACTTACGTACTACTTTAGGAGAGTTCCCTCAAGAAAATGTAAATTCCAGCAGGAATGTACAGAATTGAGATTGAATTTAAAAAGTTTAAAGTAAATAATGAGGGTATAAATGAAAAAAAAGGAAAATATAACAATACATATAAAAAGCAACAATAAGAATAGAAATATAACAGTAAAGATAAGAATATAACAAGAGAAACTAGGCAATACTGACCGTTTCTTTACAGACACATAATTGCAAGTTATTATTAAAAAAAGTTGCTTGAAACAGTAGATGATCTGCACAATTATTTGCACTTAGAAGTACATGTTTTTAGTCAGAAATATGACTAGAACATTTTAGCATTATGTTTGCGTTTTTATCCCTAAACATTTCTGACACTTCATTTTGCATACTATAGCATTTTTACCAAGCTTTTTTTTTTGGTACATATACCGCAATAATAGTGGCCTTAATACCGTGACCATATCGTACCGTGAGATTTGGTACCGTTACACCCCTAGTAAAAAGGGGGGAAAAAAAACACTCAAAATAGCAATTAGCACTGTAGCTAACAGCAGCACAGTGCTGACTGAATGAGCCCCAAAGATCGATCTGCCGGGCACAAAACGGCTCAACAGAGGAATGAAACGTTCGTACACCAAAGTGTGTTTTTATTCGATCTGCGGTTGGTAAATTGAAAGGTTTGTACAATGAGGGCTATGTAAATGGAGGTTCCACTGTGGTATAAACTGGCTCATATGAGGACATTGATCTTTGACTCAGTGCTAAATTTGCAAACAGGAAGTTCCCGCCAACCGTAAATCCTCCTGCCGTGGTTGACAAAACGTCCTCATTTTGCCATCATCCTAGGTGCATCGTGAAGATCACGGGGGACATGACGCTGTCCTTCCCTGTGGGCATCATCAAGGTGTTCACCGGCAACCCCTCCCCCGCCGTGCTCACCTTCAAGTTGAAGAACACCAGCAGGCTGGAGCAGATCCATCCCAACCAGCAGCTCCTCTTCAGGTAATAAATTACAAAATAAAATACAAAAAAAAGGGGGAAATACCAACTATATGATCCACAAAACAAAAAAGAAGCGTATGATCCAACACTGTTGGCGTTAACGCATACTTGCCAACCTTGAGACCTCCCGAATTCAGGAGATGGGGTCGGGGTGTATATATTTTCAAGTATTTCCATATGAGTTGGGAAATTGTGTTAGATGTAAATACAAATGGAAAACAATGATTTGCAAATCCTTTTCAACCCATATTCAATTGAATGCACTACAAAGACAAGATATTTGATGTTCAAACTCAAACTTTTTTTTTTTTTGCAGATAATAATTAACTTAGAATTTCATGGCTGCAACACGTGCCAAAGTAGTTGGGAAAGGGCATGTTCACACTGTGTTACATCACCTTTTCTTTTAACAACACTCAATAAATGTTTGGGAACTGAGGAAACTAATTGTTGAAGCTTTGAAAGTGGAATTCTTTCCCATTCTTGTTTTATGTAGAGCTTCAGTCGTTCAACAGTCCGGGGTATTTTACGCTTCATAATGAGCCACACGTTTTCGATGGGAGACAGGTCTGGACTGCAGGCGGGCCAGGAAAGTACCTGCACTCTTTTTTTTACGAAGCCACGCTGTTGTAACACGTGCTGAAAGGCCTACTGAAATGAGATTTTCTTATTTAAACGGGGATAGCAGGTCCATTCTATGTGTCATACTTGATCATTTCGCGATATTGCCATATTTTTGCTGAAAGGATTTAGTAGAGAACATCCACGATAAAGTTCGCTACTGTCGGTGTTAAGAGAAAAGCTCTGCCTCTACCGGAAGTCGCTGACGATGACATCGCAAGTGTGGGGGCTCCTCACATATTCACATTGTTTTTAATGGGAGCCTCCAACAAAAGGTGCTATTTGGACCGAGAAAACAACAATTTCCCAATTAATTTGAGCGAGGATGAAAGATTTGTGTTTGAGGATATTGATAGCAATGGATTACTAAAAATAAAAAACGAGTTAAAAAAACAAAAACGCGATTGCATTGGGACGGATTCTGATGTTTTTAAACACATTTACTAGGATAATTCTGGGAAATCCCTTATCTTTCTATTGTGTTGCTGGTGTTTTAGTGAGTTAAATAATACCACGGGTGTCTTGACCCGCATTGTCTCAGGGGAGTCGACGGCAGCTATGGACGGCACAAGCTCAGCTTTTCTCCGGTAAGAACTGACTTTTTAACCACAATTTTCTCACCAAAACCTGCTGGTTGACATTCGGTTGGGATCCATGTCTGCTTGACCGTGCTCTGATCCATAGTAAAGTTCCCAGAAAATTTAAAATTGTAATTTAGTAAACTAAAAAAGCCGTATTGGCATGTGTTCCAATGTTAATATTTCATCATTGATATATAAACTATCAGACTGCGTGGTGGGTAGTAGTGGGTTTCAGTAGGCCTTGAATGTGGCTTGGCATTGTCTTGTTGAAATAAGCAGGGGCATCAATGAAAAAGACGGCGCTTAGATGGCAGCGTAAGTTGTTCCAAAACATGTATGTACCTTTCAGCATTAATGGTGCCTTCACAGATGTGTAAGTTTCCCATGCCTTGGGCACTAATGCACCTCCATACCATCACAAATGCTGGCTTTTGAACTTTGCGTCGATTACAGTCTGGATGGTTTGCTTCCCCTTTGGTCCGAATGACACGTTGTCGAATATTTCCAAAAACAATTTGAAATGTGGACTCGTCAGACCACAGAACTCTTTTCCACTTTGTATCAGTCCAACTTAGATGATCTCGGGCCCAGAGAAGCAGGCGGCGTTTCTGGATGTTGTTGATAAATGGTTTTCGCTTTGCATAGTAGAGCTTTAACTTGCACTTACAGATGTAGCGACGAACTGTATTTAGTGACAGTGGTTTTCTGTAGTGTTCCTGAGCCCATGTGGTGATATCCTTTAGAAATTGATGTTGGCCGTCTGAAGGATCGAAGGTCACGGTCATTCAATGTTGGTTTTCGGCCATGCCGCTTACGTGGTGTGATTTCTCCAGATTGTCTGAACCCTTTGATGATATTATAGACCGTAGATGTTGAAATCCCTAAATTTCTTGCAATCGCACTTTGAGAAACGTTGTTCTTAAACTGTTTGACTATTTGCTCACGCAGTTGTGGACAAAGGGGTGTACCTCGCCCCATCTTTTCTTGTGAAAAACTGAGCAACTTTTGGGAAGCTGTTTTTTTACCCAATCATGGCACCCACCTGTTCCCAATTAGCCTGCACACCTGTGGGATGTTCCAAATAGGTGTTTGATGAGCATTCCTCAACTTTATCAGTATTTATTGCTACCTTTATCAACTTCTTTGTCACGTGTTGCTGGCATCAAATTCTAAAGTTAATGATTATTTGCACACAAAAAAAAAATGTTTATCAGTTTGAACATCAAATATGTTGTCTTTGTAGCAAATTCAACTGAATATGGGTTGACAAGGATTTGTAAATCATTGTATTCTGTTTATATTTACATCTAACACAATTTCCAAACTCATATGGAAATGGGGTTTGTAGAATGTGATATATAATAGGATAATGCATACATTTACCGTGGGACCCCATTTTTATGACTTGATGGGGACCCCATTTTGAAAATTCCTAGCGCCAACACTGATCCCCCAAAAAAAAAAAAGAGCAAAAGAGGCCCACGTCATGCAGGAAATTCAATTAGTCGGCCGACCTGAGCGTATTATTAAGCTGTCAGGGAAATACTTTCCAGCAGACGTGCGCAGTCAGGTCGGCCTGAAATAGCAAACAACAGCGCAACTTCACAGCACATCCGCTCCATTTAGCGCTCGTTTGTGTTTAAAAGGCGGCGATGCGGTCGGGCTCTTTTTTTTTTCCCTGAGAAAGTTGTGCATAAAAACGCTCCGTGCAGCACACACGTGTCCATCAAATATCCATTATGCATCGTTATTGGCGTCATCAGCTTGTTATTTGCTATAATGGGCCTTGCTGCAGGTGGCACCAGCTATAAACACGGAAGTCCACGTGGAGAAAAAGTTTGTTTGTGTGTTGCCTTGGTAACGCCTAGCAAAACAAGTAAGCTCCAATACGGGAGCTGTATCAAAACCATGCTGGGATGGATGGATAGATAGATGGATAGTACTTTATTGGTTCCTTCGGAAAAGGGTGGAGTGCCATCTCCGGGTTGGGGAGGAGACCCAGCCCCAAGTGGAGGAGTTCAAGTACCTAGGAGTTTTGTTCACGAGTGGGGGAAGAGTGGATCGTGAGATCGACAGGCGGATCGGTGCGGCGTCTTCGGTAATGCGGATGTTGTATCGATCCCTTGTGGTGAAGAAGGAGCTGAGCCGGAAGGCAAAGCTCTCAATTTACCGGTCGAGCTACGTTACCATCCTCACCTATGGTCATGACCCAGGATACGTTGGGAAGACTATGTCTCCCGGCTGGCCTGGGAACTGCTCGGGATCCCCCGGGAAGAGCTAGACGAAGTGGCTGGAGAGAGGGAAGTCTGGGCTTCCCTGCTTAGGCTGCTGCCCCCGCGACCCGACCTCGGATAAGCGGAAGATGATGGATGGATCGATGGATAGATGGTTCCTTCGGGAGAGTTCCTTCAGGAAAATTAATAATAATAATGATTAGGGGTGCATGAGAAAGCAGAAAGTGAAAAATGCATCCCTTTGGCCCTCCATTTATGAACAAGTACAACACAATAGTATCACAACCAATGCTGGAATAAAGCTGCTCAGTCAGCATCGATACAGCTGATGAGTTGATTGTAAACGACAGTACGACACGCACAACTTTCACACCAGCAGCTGAGTAGCAACATTTTAAAGGGCACCTAACGTTTTTGTGACAATTCGATTCAGAATCGATCCAGCACGACTGTCGATTCAAACCGATTCTCGTCTCTAATATTTGGTATAGTAGAATGGAACTTTTCAAAACAGGTTGCAGGTTAGAAACACTCCTTCTGGTTGCATGGAGATGGCCTAAAACGTATTAAACAATGATAAAATAAATTATGATTTTTTTTTTTTGATGCCGTGGTTCAGTTGGTAGTGCGGCTAGAGGGCTCCTGGTTCAATCCTCAGCTTCCGCCATTCTAGTCACGTCCAGGGTATGCTTGGAGAAGACACTTCACACTTGCTCCTGATGGGTCGTAGTTAGGGCCTTGCATGGCAGCTCCCGCCATCCATGGGTGAATGTGGGAATAGTCTCAAATCGCTTTGAGTACCTTGAGGGTCAAAAAGCGCCATACTAGTACAACCCATCCATCCATCCATCCATTTTCTACCGCTTATTCCCTTTTGGGGTTGCGTGTAGCGCTGGCGCCTATCTCAGCTACAATCGGGCGGAAGGCGGTGTACACCCTGGACAAGTCGCCAACACAGATAGACAAGTATAACCCATTTACCATTTAATTAGGGATGTCCGATAATGGCTTTTTTGCCAATATTCCGATATTGTCCAACTCTTAATTACCAATACCGATATATACAGTCATGGCATTAACACATTATTATGTTTAATTTTGTTGTGATACCCGCTGGATGCATTAAACCAGTGGTTCTCAAATGGGGGTACGCGTACCCCAGGGGGTACTTGAAGGCATGCCAAGGAGTACGTGAGATTTTTAAAAAAATAGCAACAATTCAAAAATCCTTTATAAATATATTTATTGAATAATACTTCAACAAAATATGAATGTAAGTTCATAAACTGTGAAAAGAAATGCAACAATTCAATATTCAGTGTTGACAGCTAGATTTTTTTTGTGGACATGTTCCATAAATATTGTTAAAGATTTCTTTTTTTGTAAAGAAATGTTTAGAATGAAGTTCATGAATCCAGATGGATCTCGATGACAATCCCCAAAGAGGGCACTTTAAGTTGATGATTACTTCTATGTGTGGAAATCTTTATTTATAATTGAATCACTTTTTTATTTTTCAACAAGTTTTTAGTTATTTTATATCTTTTTATCCAAATAGTTCAAGATTGACCACTAGAAATGAGCAATATTTTGCACTTGTGTACAATTTAATAAATCAGAAACTGATGACATAGTGCTGTATTTTACTTCTTTATCTCTTTTTTTTTTTAAACCAAAAATTACTTTGCCCTGATTAGGGGGTACTTGACTTAAAAAAATGTTCACAGGGGGTACATCACTGAAAAAAGGTTGAGAACCACTCAAAGTAAAAAGGTTTTCCAAAATAAATCAACTCAAGTTATGGAAAAAAATGCCAACGTGGCACTGCCATATTTATTATTGAAGTCACAAAGCGCCTTATTTTTATTTAACATGCCTCAAAAGGAATTTGGGACATGCTCTCCCTGAGAGAGCATGAGGAGGTTTAGGTGAGCGGGGTTGAGGGGGGATGGGGGGTGTATATTGTAGCGTCCCGGAAGAGTTAGTCCTGCAAGGGGTTCTGGGTATTTGTTCTGTTGTGTTACGGTGCGGATGTTCTCCCGAAATGTGTTTGTCAATCTTGTTTGGTGTGGGTTCACAGTGTGGCGCATATTTGTAACAGTGTTTAAGTTGTTTATACGGCCACCCTCAGTGTGACCTGTATGGTTGTTGTTGACCAAGTATGCATGCATTCACTTCTCTGTGTGTGTGTGTGTGTGTGTGTGTGTGTGTGTGTGTGTGTGTGTGTGTGTGTGTGTGTGTGTGTGTGTGTGTGTGTGTGTGTGTGTGTGTGTGTGTGTGTGTGTGTGTGTGTGTGTGTGTGTGTGTGTGTGTGTGTGTGAAAGCCGTAGATATTATGTGACTGGGCCGGCACGCAAAGGCAGTGCCTTTATTATTGGCGCCCTGTACTTCTCCCTACGTCCGTGTACACAGCGGCGTTTTAAAAAGTCATAAATTTTACTTTTTGAATCCGATACCGATAATTTCCGATATTGCATTATAAAGCTTTTATCGGCCGATAATATCGGCAGTCCGATATTATCGGACATGGCTACATTTCATCTATTTTTGAAAATTATGGATCATTATAGAATCTGGATGAATAAGAAATGCGATTCTGATGTGAATAGATTTTTTTTGTGTACCCTTAAAAGCTACAGTAGATATGGCTGCTGGATGCTGATCACTCATGATATTTTGAAAGCAGCTTTACTAAATCCTTGTTTATCGCTGGTAATTGATTCTGGCCCTGACCATGGTGGGAATTATTAATTCTAATTCAAATATTTTCATAGCGAAATCATTAAAAAACAACTAATAAATACAGTTTTTACCAATATGAGAGCCCTCTGCACGTGAAATAACACTATAATGGTCACCTTTACTCTCCTTTAATGCAGTGGTTCTAAATATTTTTAAAATCGGGGCCACAACAATCAGTGTCCAAGGGTGGTCCTGGCTAGATTCAAAGTTTGGGCGTACCATCCTTTGGCCTCCCCGAATGCCCCCACCCAGGGACGTGCACATAATTATAGAGGGGCAGGGGCTCAAAGTCAGAAAAGAGCAGGACATTTTTTTTGGTCCTTTACACAATATGGAAATTGATGTAAAATTCAATTTGCTAATAGGAAGCTAACTACTTAGCTGTGTGTCCTTTGTAGGTTAAAACTGATTGCCATTTCTTTTGCGTCAACAAATTATTGTCATAATGAGTTAGTTCACATTATCATAGGCTTGGAAGACATGAAAAGCAACAAAACACTGGTTTATTATTAGGATATTTATTGTCAAAGATAAGCACTTTAATATTGAACATTGAACTTTGAAAAAAAAAAACACAAAAATAAATACCCAAAAGGAAAAACTTCAATGTGAAAATCTGTCCTTCTTCCCTTAACTTGATGAAAACACCATCAAGTTGTGACTTATGGTCTTTCTCACTTAATGCTCAGACTAAACAACTGAAACGCAATACAGGGCCAAAAATATGGACCAGGGGCCAGTAGAGGGCTGTAAAATGGAGGCCACCCATACCCAAATATGCTCCTCAATGTAAATTCAGGGCTTCCATGAAAGGCTGTGAAATCAGTGCACAATCAGGAGCCAAGCCTTTTGGGGGCCTTAAAGCAGCAACCTTCTGTGGGCCATGTCCCTGTAGATGTTGATCACATCATTGTGATTTATGACTACGTCTTTTTCAATGGAGAGGAGAAGGAGATCAGCTGTAAACACAGTGCATTTTATTTTGAAAATTAACTCAGTGTTTTATTTTGTCTTTTGTACACTACTTCCTAAGGGTGTGGGGAAAAATCGATTCGAATACAAATCGAATTGTTTATGTTGTGCGATTCAGAATCAATTCTAATTTTTTAAAAATCAAATTTTTTTTTATTTAAAAAAAAATATACATATATTTTTTTCTCCAAATCAATCCAACAAACCACTACACAGCAATACCATAACAATGCAATCCAATTCCAAAACCAAACCTGACCCAGCAACACTCAGAACTGCAATAAACAGAGCAATTGATAGGAGACACAAACACGACACAGAACAAACCAAAAGTATTGAAACTAAAATTAATATCATCAACAGTATCAATATTAGTTATAATTTCAGCATAGCAGTGATTAAAAATCCCTCACTGACATTATCATTAGACATTTATAAAAATTAAAAAAAAGTGTCACAGTGGCTTACACTTGCATCGCATCTCATAAGCTTGACAACACACTGTGTCCAATGTTTTCACAAAGATAAAATAAGTCATATTTTTTGGTTTGTTTAATAGTTAAAACAAATTTACATTATTGCAATCAGTTGATAAAACATTGTCCTTTACAATTATAAAAGCTTTTTACAAAAATCTACTACTCTGCTAGCATGTCAGCAGACTGGGGTAGATCCTGCTGAAATCCTATGTATTGAATGAATACAGAATCCTTTTAAATCGGGAAAAAAAATTGTTTTTGAATCAAAAAAATCGATATCTTATCGAATCGCGACCCCAAGAATCGATGTTGAATCGAATCGTGGGACACCCAAAGATTCACAGCCCTACTACGATCCGCTCTACTCTGTGCGAAGATGATGTGCCGTGCTCCGACGTCCGGCAAATACAGAAGCTGACACAGTGAATAATGGAATAATACAGCGTTTTTCTGAAATATGACCCATATAAGGTGCTGGATAAGTGGACGGCGACTAGACCATAACTCACAGGTTCAAGTTGCTCCACTGTCACGTCTCCTCAGGGGCGGAGGTGGCTCTCTCTCCTCTCACTTACTCAGTCACTCGCCCTCTCTCTCTCTCTCTCTCTGGCGGAAGCGGCAGGCTCAAACAACCCAGTATTACAAGAAAACGTGGAGTTTTGGTACCGCTGTTTTTTTTTTACATCCCTGACAGGAATTTATTAATGTTGTTTAAAGAAAAAAGAAAAAACACACACACATTCAGAGGGCACTTTTTAAGACGAGGCAAAAAAGGACAGGGGCTCAAGCACCCATAAGGCCCTATGTGTGCACGTGATCTATTTACACGTCTGTTAAAATGTAATAATTACTTATACTTCTTTTGTTCGGATATTTTACATGATTTTTTGGTGATGCTACAAATTCAGGCATTCATCCAATATGTAATATAAGTAGTTACAGGATCATACTTAAAGTTCTCCTGTATTTCCAAAGTTTATAAACCACAAAGAAAATGACAAAAGACTTTGTGATACTAAAAGAAATCGATGTAATCATTGTAGTATCGACTATAAATGGCTTTTGTATTTGGTATAATTACAGTCTATTTGAATACATCCATCCATTTGTTTTTTTTACCATGAATTGATTAACGTGGACCCCGACTTAAACAAGTTGAAAAACTTATTCGGGTGTTGCCATTTAGTGGTCAATTGTACGGAATATGTACTGTACTGTGCAATCGAATAATAAAAGTTTCAATCAATCAATCAATTCATTCAGGAGTGGTTGCTTGCTGTTAGCGGTTAGCTGTTGTACCCTTCAACGGTGTGTAGTGTAGCATGTTTAGCTATTCCTCGTCCTGCAGGGATGACACTTGCGAAGTCGCTAAAACACTTAAAAAACACATTAGCCGCTAGCCAGCTATGTTTTAAAGCACCGCTTGCGGTTTAGCTTCACCTTTATTGTTAGTTGAAAGCAAAATTATGTCTGTTGTCCATCTTTTGTCGCCACACTGTTTCCGCTTGTAAGTTCCCTGTGTGTGTGTTGATTCGCATGCGCCTCGGCCATATTACCAGCAATGTCACCACCATCCGCCATCAGGTCAATGAAAAAAAGCCATCAGGTCCATGAAAAAAAGATTTCAAAGGCTGTATGGTACATTTTTTAATAAGAGTCTACCGTACAATCTCCCGTCCAAAGGCAAAACCCAGTAACTCAATTTTGGTCAAAACTGAGCTGATAATAATTTTGGAGTTCCTAGGTGATATGCTTTACATTAGTGTATGCGATATTGTAATTTTTTTTCCGTAAGTAAGCTGTTAAGCGCATGGCAGGACCTAGCAACTACCACATAACCGCGTAGATACAACAGAAAAACCTAGTATCTCAAGGGACCAATCGGAGCTTCTTTGTCAGTCGCCTTATTGTCTTTAATGAGACATTTGCACGAATGGGGGCCGAAGGTCAACCTGATTATGTGATGTTATGGCACGAGGGGATATTTGGAAGATTGGCCCAGGACGTTGCAAGCACTTTCATTAAATGTATTGTTCTTGATTCTTCCCCTTGCATACTCTTTTGGGCAGATAACTGTGGAGGTGTAAATAAAAACTGGACGCTGTACACGGCTCTTGCCCGACGTGCAAACGCAGAATGGGGCCCACCCGAGATTGTGATAAAATATCTGGAGAAAGGGCACACGTTCATGAGAGCAGATTCAATCCATGGCTCAATCGGCAAGAAAATGGAAGCTCAAGAAAACATCTGCACGTTTGATGACTTTGTAGATCTTTGTAAGACAGCATCAAGATAGATTGGTTTTCCTTTGTTTTCTCAAAATCAGCTACAAGTGAGTTACTAGGTTTTTGCGTTTGGACGGGAGCAATGTGTACCTTACAATCCTATTTGGTACTTTCTCTCGCTCCAATAAACATTTGCTGTTGTTATTATCATTCTCGCTCTGATTTCATCTCCATTGCCCTTGAGACCACTTGGTGGGACTTATTGAATCAAGTGCAATCCATTATTTGGTAGCGGGTAGTACACAGCAGTCTGGTCTCCTTCCAAGCTATTGGATTTTCACGCACAAATCCAAGGAGTGGGATGAATAATTGAGCATCTGATTATTCCGTGTGTGTTTGTGTACGCTCACGCATGCATGCTTCCGTCTGTTTTTATTGTTTTTTTGTTTTTTTTATATCTCCAGCGATCTTTCCCAAAGTGACTCGGACTCGAAGGACTTCTGGTTCAACATGCAAGCACTGACATCCTACCTCAGGAAAGCCGCGGACCAGAACCCGGCGGCCTCCTACTACAATGTGGAAATTCTCAAGTACCAGGTCAGTGAATAGAATAGAATAGAATATATCTTTATTGTCATTGTACAACAAAATTGTAAGCAAAACTAATTTAGTGCAAATTCATAACACATAAAAACGTAAGAACATACAAACCCCGTTTCCATATGAGTTGGGAAATTGTGTTAGATGTAAATATAAACGGAATACAATGATTTGCAAATCCTTTTCA
This sequence comes from Nerophis ophidion, assembly GCF_033978795.1. Classification (NCBI taxonomy): domain Eukaryota; kingdom Metazoa; phylum Chordata; class Actinopteri; order Syngnathiformes; family Syngnathidae; genus Nerophis; species Nerophis ophidion. The sequence continues at coordinate 24,558,482 of NC_084618.1, read as the reverse complement.
ACCCATATTCAGTTGAATGCACTACAAAGACAAGATATTTGATGTTCAAACCGATAACCTTTTTTTTTTTTGCAAATAAACTTTAGAATTTGATGCCAGCAACATGTGACAGAGAAGTTGGGAAAGGTGGCAATAAATACGGATAAAGTTGAGGAATGCTCATCAAGCACTTATTTGGAACATCCCACAGGTGTGCAGGCTAATTGGGAACAGGTGGGTGCCATGATTGGGTATAAAAAGAGCTTCCCAAAAAATGTTCAGTCTTTCACAAGAAAAGATGGTGCGAGGTACACCCCTTTGTCCACAACTGCGTGAGCAAATAGTCAAACAGTTTAAGAACAACGTTTCTCAAAGTGCAATTGCAAGAAATTTAGGGATTTCAACATCTACGGTCCATAATGTCATCAAAAGGTTCAGAGAATCTGGAGAAATCACTCCACGTAAGCGGCATGGCCGGAAACCAACATTGAATGACCGTAACCTTCGATCCCTTAGACGCCACTGTATCAAAAACCGACATGAATCTCTAAAGGATATCACCACATGGGCTCAGGAACACTTCAGAAAACCACTGTCACTAAATACAGTTCGTCGCTACATCTGTAAGTGCAGGTTAAAGCTCTACTATGCAAAGCGAAAGCCATTTATCAACAACATCCAGAAACGCCGCCGGCTTCACTGGGCCCAAGATCATATAAGATGGACTGATGGAAAGTGGAAAAGTGTTCTTTGGTCTGATGAGTCCACATTTCAAATTGTTTTTGGAAATTTTTGACACCGCTTCCCCAAAGGGGAAGCGAACCTTCCAGACTGTTATCGACGCAAAGTTCAAAAGCCAGCATCTATGATGGTATGGGGTGCATTAGTGCCCAAGGCATGGGTAACTTACACATCTGTGAAGGCACCATTAATGCTGAAAGGTACATACAGGTTTTGAAACAACATATGCTGCCCTCTAAGTGCCGTCTTTTTCATGGACGCCCCTGCTTATTTCAGCAAGACAATGCCAAGCCACATTCAGCACGTGTTCCAACAGCGTGGCTTGGTAAAAAAAGTGCGGGTACTCTCCTGGCCCGCCTGCAGTCCAGACCTGTCTCTCATCGAAAATGTGTGGCGCATTATGAAGCGTAAAATACGACAGCGGAGACCCCGGACTGTTGAACGAGTGAAGCTCTACATAAAACAAGAATGGGAAAGAATTCCACTTTCAAAGTTTCAACAGTTAGTTTCCTCAATTCCCAAATGTTCATTGAGTGTTGTTAAAAGAAAAGGTGATGTAACACAGTGGTGAACATGCCCTTTCCCAACTACTTTGGCACGTGTTGCAGCCATGAAATTCTAAGTTAATTAATATTTGCAAAAAAAAAATTAAGTTTATGAGTTTGAACATCAAATATCTTGTCTTTGTAGTGCATTCAATTGAATATGGGTAGAAAAGGATTTGCAAATCATTGTATTCCGTTTATATTTACATCTAACACAATTTCCCAACTTATGTGGAAACTGGGTTTGTAGATAAATAGATAAAAATACATAAAATACATAAAAATACCAAGCACACCTCACATGCACAGTCATTATTGTCTTGTGTTCAGCGACACTATTGCTCTCGGGTAAAAAGTGTTCTTAAGTCTGTTAGTCCGGCATTTTATTGTCCTTTATTTCCTGCCTGAGGGCTGCAGTTCAAAAAGTTTATGTCCAGGGTGAGATGGGTCCCTTACGATGTTTTGGGCCTTTTTGAGGCACCTGACACTGTACAGAACTGTACAGTGGCGTCCCCGTGATAAACAGCTCCTTTTTTTTTTAAACTAATGTACAGATTGAAAAGCAAAATGCGGCCGTCATGAAAGGTTTTAGCATTTTTCAATAAAAAATATACAAACCATGTTAATACCAGATCAGGCGTTGACTAAGATTGTCCCCTATTTCTACTTGCAGCTTTAGTAACCCCAAGCTATGCTAGGCCCTAATTCTATAGATTATCCGATAACTGTTTTATGTTGCCGATTACAATCATCCATGAGTGAGATCGTCCGATACCAATCTGTAAATGTTTCAATTTATTTATGGTGAGTGCCATGGACAGTTGAAGTATCAAACATCACATCATTTTATGTGACCCGTGTGTCATGTCCTGGTGGTCATGTCCTGGTGATCATGTTAAGTTTGGCTATGTTCTGTTTGGTTTTTGAATTTTGTCAGTCCCTGTTTTTTCACTCCCTGCTTTGTTTCCATGACAACCCATTAGTTTTCACCGGTCCTCATGTCATGCACCTGATTCACTTGGACTCATGCACCTGTTGTCAATCACCACATCACTATTTAAGCCTGCAGTTGCCAGGCAGTCAGCCTGGCAACACCACCCTCTATACACCCTTATTATTCATGCTGATGATCCATGCTGCTCTTTTTCATGGCTCTTTTCTCATTCCAAGTAAGTTTTGTTTATACATGCCGTAGTTTGCAAGTTTTGTTTTATGTCCATAGTTCTGCCTGTGTGCGAGTTTTTTACTTTTGAGTGTTAAAATTAAAAGGTGTTATTACCTTCACGCTATGTCCGATCCAGTCGCTTCGCACCTCGGGAAAACAATCCACACCATAGTCCTAGTCTTGACACCGTGAAAGCCTGGAAATAATATGCGTCAATAAAGTACTTTATCTTTTCTTACTTAATGTATTGGCTCTTTCCGTATTGACAAAAAAAATACATTAACTGCATGTAATTGCGTATATTTCTATATGTGTAAATAATGTAACAAATATAATGTTATAGTTATTAAATATTTAAAAAAAAAAATACTCAAATATCTTCAATCAATCAATGTTTACTCATATAGCCCTAAATCACGAGTGTCTCAAAGGGCTGCACAAGCCACAACGACATCCTCGGCTCGGATCCCACATCAGGGCAAGGAAAAACTCAAACCAATGGGACAATGAGAAACCTTGGAGGGGACTGCAGATGTGGGGTGTATTTAAAGGCTAGAGTATGCAAATGAGTTCATCTTCTTGACTTATGTATGAATCTCTAATGATAATGTTTTTCTTGTTAATAATGTAATGTTAGTTACGTCTGCATGAATTTAGGTTGGAAGGTTGTAATAATCTGTAATAATGATGACTATTAGTTTTGTGTTTCCTAAAAATGTAATTAATATTGTGCTATCATACATTACAAACTTTTTGTTGAATTAAAAATACATATATTTTTGACCTATGATTTCAAAGCAAGTTATTCATCAAATTGTACATTGTAAAAATGACAATAGATTTGAAAAACAACAACACCCGGCTGCTCAGTTACCAGGAATTAGGCGTTAAAAAAACCCCCACCAGTGCCGTTTTTCCATTTATAATACCGCAAAAAACAACAACAATCATGACAGTCGCCGGAATTTTATCATAAAAACAACAAGCGTAGATTTGGCGATTTATAAATTAGCTGCTCAGTTGCCACAATGTTACCGTAAAAAAACAGTGGTGTCAGTTTTCTATTTGAAGTAATATGCTGTAAAAACAACAACAACATCAACACTAAATTCTACGATAAAATTGTGGTGACTGAGCAGTACATAAAAAAATATATAATGATCAGATGCAAAGGGGAATTGTTAAATAATATCATAAAGTGAATTGTTGTATATTAGTATTCATATATATTCACTGTTACAGATGGATAGATAGTACTTTATTGATTCCTTCAGGAGAGTTCCTTCAGGAAAATTAAAAATTTCAGCAGCAGTGTACGGAGTTGAGATCAAATTTAAAAAGTGAATAATGGGGGTATAAATGGAAACATAATAGAAAAATATTACAACAAGAATAAAAATAAAAAGCAACAATGAGAATAAAAATATAACAGTAAAATAAGAATACTGAGGGCGATGTGGCCCTCCGTTAAAACGAGTTTGACAGCCCTGGTTGAACAATATCAAAACAATATTTCAACTAGGGCTTGGCGATATGGCCTTTTATTAATATCTCGATATTTTTAAGCCGTGTCATGATACACGATATATATCTCCATGTTTTGCCTTGGCCTTGAATGAACACTTGATGCATATAATCACAGCAGTATGATGATTCTATGTGTCTACTTTAAGACATTCGTGTTCATACTGCATTAATATATGCTCATTTTAAACTTTCATGCAGAGAGGGGAACCACAATTAAGTCAATTTACCAAAACTGTATTTATTAAACAGTTACTAAGCAGTGGCACAAACATTCAAGTCATTTCCAAAACAGAAAGTGCAAGATTGTCAGAGACATTTTGAAACAAGCACTTTTGTGCATGATGTCACTACGATGACATATCCAAACAACACTAAAAGTGCACTTTTTGTACAGAATGCCACTACAGTAGTTTAAAACAAATAAAGTGCACTTTTGTGCATGATGTCACACAAGATATTTCAATAAGTGTCAAATAAAAATTAGCCGCATAATCGGAAATCAAATAGTGTATGTCCTTTGCTATGTGGTAGGTTCCTGCGGACGTTATCTCCTGTTGTTGACTAATTTTTTCATATAGTGTTGATGTGGAAATGGTATCTTTGGCATTTTGTTGGTGTGGCACCGAACGGAGATGTTGACATGCGGAGTTTCAAGCAGGTGGCTTTTTAAATGATGCTACAAATTAGCAGTAGGTGCTACTTTTTGTAGCAACGCTTCTGCCGCATTACTTTGTCGACATCTTTCTGCTTGAAGCCAAACCACCGCCAGACAATGGACCCTGTGCTGTTTTTCTTAGAAATTAATATTCCTTTATCGCAGATTCGCACCTTCTTTCTCTAGTATTACCACTCGCACCTCTCCTCTAGCATCACAGCTAATGCTACCCGTGTTGCTACCTCTCTGCTCAGCGAGGGCGTATGACGTTGCACGCGCGACAGTAAGTGACGTATGTAAGAAGGTGCGCTTGTTTTATGTCTCTGTGAGATGGAGAGACAAGAAAGAGTGAGAGACGCTTATAGTGTAATGCCCGCAGCTAAAAGCAACTGTGTGAGAACGTATACTCGAATATCACAATATAGTCATTTTCTATAGAGACAGAGATAAACCCGCGATATATCGATTATATCGATATATCGCTCAGCCCTAATTAGGGACCGATGTCCCTTTGGGACAAAGGACCCTATTGAATTTCTAGCGTTTTATTATTAAGGACCGATGTCCCTTTGGGACAGAGGACCCTATTGAATTTCTATCGTTTTATTATTATACGGCCGCCTCTTTGAGCTGTAATTTGACCCCCTTAACATGCTTCAAAACTCATCAAATTGGACACACACATCAGGACTGACGAAAATTGCGATCTAATCAAAAAAACAAACCCCAAAACTGATAATTGCGCTCTAGCAACCCCTAGGAAGAAAACACAGACAAAACTGCCTCTAACTCCCAGTAGGAATGTCAGAGACACATGAAACAAAAACCTCTATGTAGGTCTCACATAGACCTATATTTCATACACTGACAACCCCCAGCTAAAATCAACAGGAAGTTTTCAATTCCCCCTGCGATACAAAAGTTGGGTAAAAAATTTAGTTTTTTTCAAACATGATCTCCGACGAGGCCGTTTGTCGTCTAGGCTTCAAATTAGCACAGGAAAGAGATTGAACCCTTCTGATTAAAAATTGATGAAATAGTTCATAACGAATCTAAGAGACTGACGTATAATACATGTGTATACAACTTTTTGTCTGTGTAATAATCCATCCATCCATCTTCTACCGCTTATCCGGGCTTGGGTCGCGGGGGCAGCAGCCCAATCAGGGAAGCCCAGACTTCCCTCTCCTCAGCCACATCCGTCAGATCTTCGCGGGGGATCCCGAGGCGCTCCCAGGCCTGCTGAGAGACATAGTCTCTTCAGCGTGTCCTTGGTCTTTCTCGTGGTCTCCTACCGGTGGTACATATCCTGAACACCTCAACAGCAAGGCGTCCTTATAAAATGCCCTAGCCACTTTACAACTGTTATTACTATGATACTGATGTATAATACATGTGTACAGTATTTCCTTGAATTGCCGTTGGGGCGCTAATTAATTAAAAACCTCTTCTCACTCCGGCGCTTACCAAAGGCATGCGGTTAATTTAGGTTTGCGCTTAAAAATTTGAGTGTGATGTAAGGATACCATCGTGAAAAGCACATTTAATAAAAAAAAACTTTATTATGGTCTTACCTTTACTTATAAATGAAGTCCATGCGCAGCTCCTTCTGATCAAAAGCATCGATAACTTGTTTATAGAAGTCTTCCTTATCTTTCTTCAGTTTTAAAAGTCTCTCTGTCTCGATTGAGATCTTCCTTTATTACCTCCTGCTTTGATTGAAAGTCCAGTTTAGAAAACTGTTTTATTTTAGATATGTAATCCTCCATGTTAAAAGTGCAAGCGAGAGGAAAAAACAAACGATCGCTGCTCATCCTTGCTGCTTGTTGTCACTTCTTCTGCAGCCGAGTAGTCGCAAAAAGGATCACTAGCGCCCTCTACCAGCAGGAGGCGGGAGTCATTTAATGACTCATATTTGACACACGCAGCTACGGTATATTAATAAAACATAGCTGCTTACTGTTCTTTTTAGCATTTTTACTAGCTTGGACCTTAAATCCTACTGAATAGCTCTTAATCTTCTTCCCTTCAAGCAATTTCAAATTATTGAAATCAGCCTCCTCCATTTTGAAAATGATGAAGGATGAAGTGTCACTCGTGACGTGACGAGTTTGACCCGGCGGAAATTCTAGGCATATGCTAATTATTTTGCGAAACGACATGCACTAATAAAAATAATAATTTGCGAAACGAGTTTGACCCGGCAGTAATTCCAGGCAGGCGCAATTCAAGGAAATACAGTATACAACTTTTTCTCCGTGTAATAATCCATCCATCCATCCATCTTCTACTGCTTTTCCGGGCTTGGGTCGCGGGGGCAGCAGCCCAATCGGTCCCGTTCATCGCTGCTTGCAGCTTTAATTTCAACTAGTTTTCATTCTCATTTATTACAAACACTGACTGGAATAAATGTCAACATTGCAACTTTTTCTTGTTACATATCACCTCTGCCCGGATCATATTATGATTAGATTTTTAAGTCTTTTTGTGTTTTCTGTTGGTTTTGGACTCCTTCGGTTCCTGTTTGTGCACTTCTCAGTTGGTTACCATAGTTACGTATTATTTTCACCTGCCGCTTGTTCCGGATGCACACCTGTTTTGTAATCACTGTCATTATTTAAGCCTGCCTTCTCCCGTCAGTCTTTCTGGTTTCCTAGTTTGTCTTCGCACAAGTAATGATAGATGTTATGTTTCCTGCTCGCTACCTGCTAGCTTCCACGCTAGGCTCTTCATTTTTTTAGCTCCCATGCTAGCTCTTTTGGTTTGCCTTCTGTGCTTTGAGCAAGTTTTTCTTTGTTAAGGTCTGATTTATTTTGAAATAAATCATTTGTTCTTACCTTCACGCTGTGTTTGAGGCTCGTCAGCATTCCTGGGAGAACGAATCCTCACCACGATGGGAGCAACTCGTTACACTGTATGCGCTTTTATTCCACTTTTTTATGTTTTATTTTTATTTTTTTGATTTAGCTGTGGGTTACAACTGGCCCTGGGGCCACACTTTATACACCTCTGTATTAAACTGAACTCATGTGATGTTCCAATGGTTCCGACTAAGATTTTAGCAATTTCGTCTTTTGTGTGTCCACCAATCAACGCACTGCACTGCGTCTAGCTCCGCCCATTCACCGTCCATCCTGTGCGGTTGCGTTCAGGTGCAGTCTGACGGCATCCACTCCACGCCGCTCAACCTGGCCGTGTACTGGAAGTGTTCCCCGAGCACCACGGACCTGCGGGTGGACTACCGCTACAACCCGGACTCCATGGCGTCGCCGGGGCCGCTCAGCAACCTGCAGATCTTGGTGCCGGTCGACGGCGGCGTCACCAGCATGCAGTCCCTGCCCAGCGCCCTCTGGTGGGCTGCGCGCCCACCGTCGTCTGTTGTTGATTGACAAATACACTAACACATCCTTTGTCTTTGTAGGAACGGCGAGCAGAATAAATGTCTGTGGAAGCTCAGCGACATTTCCGACAAGTCGGAAAACGAAGGTGACGTCTTTTTAGGAATCTTTGCCGTCGGCGGCGGTTTTGATGGCGATTGTGTGTTGTTGGCTTTAGGCGCCGGCTCTCTGAGGGCCAAGTTTGAGGTGTCCAGCGGCCCGTCCAACCCGTCCACGCTGGCGGTGCAGTTCATGAACGAGGGCAGCACGCTGTCGGGGGTGGGCATGGAGCTGCAAGGGAGCGGCTACAGGCTGTCCCTCAGCAAGAAGAGATTCGCCACAGGTAGGCGACACACACACACACACACTCACACACACACTTCACAGCTTTTAGTATCAGCACAATAGCTGCCTGTTTTTTTGTGTGTGTAAAAGGGTGATCAAACAGCATTACATAGTTGCCTTTATCGTTGCAAGTATTCATATAAGACTGTCATTCATTTGTGCTGCAATTGTTTTTGTCCAGCTATTATAATTTTTATGTTATTAACATTTTACTATCCATAACCAGCCCGCCCACACTGGCAAAATCTCCCCAAACTTGTCCCAAATCGGAACTGAAAATCTCCTATCTCTACCACACCCGACACCCTACTGCAGGGGTCACCAACCTTTTTGAAATTAAGAGCTACTTCTTGGGTATTGATTAATGCGAAGGGCTACCAGTTTGATACACACTTAAATAAATTGCCAGAAATAGCCAATTTGCTCAATTTACCTTTAATAAATAAATATATATATATATTTAAAAAATGGGTATTTCTGTCTGTCATTCCATCGTACATTTTTTTTCCTTTTACGGAAGGTTTTTTGTAGAGAATAAATGATGAAAAAAACACTTAATTGAACGATTTAAAAGAGGATAAAACACGAAAAAAATAAAATAAAAATTTTGAAACATAGTTTATCTTCAATTTCGACTCTTTAAAAGTCAAAATTCAACCGAAAGAAATGAAGAGAAAAACTAGCTAATTCAATTTTTTTTTGAAAACATTAAAAAAATAATTTATGGAACATCATTAGTAATTTTTCCAAATTAAGATTAATTTTAGAATTTTGATGACATCTTTTAAATGGGTTAAAATCCAATCTGCACTTTGTTGGAATATATAACAAATTGGACCAAGCTATATGTCTAACAATGACAAATCATTATTTCTTCTAGATTTTCCAAAATAGAATTTTTAAAAGAAATTCAAAAGACTTTGAAATAAGATTTAAATTTGATTCTACAGATTTCCTAGATTTGCCAGAATATTTTTTTTTTAATTTTAATCATAATAAGTTTGAAGAAATATTTCACAAATATTCTTCGACGAAAAAAACAGAAGCTAAAATGAAGAATTAAATTAAAATGTATTTATTATTTTTTACAATAAAAAAATAATAATTGAACATTGATTTAAATTGTCAGGAAAGAAGAGGGAGGCATTTAAAAGGTAAAAAGGTATATGTGTTTAAAAATCCTAAAATAATTTTTAAGGTTTTATTTTTTCTCTAAAATTGTCTTTCTGAAAGTTATAAGAAGCAAGGTAAAAAAATAAATGAATTTATTTAAACAAGTGAGGACCAAGTCTTGATTTACAAATTCTATTTGAGTTTTGTCTGTCTTAGAATCAAAAATGTCGAGCAAACCGAGACCAGCTTGCTAGTAAATAAATACAATTTAAAAAATAGAGGCAGCTCACTGGTAAGTGCTGTTATTTTAGCTATTTTTAGAACAGACCAGCGGGCTACTCATCTGGTCCTTACGGGCTACCTGGTGCCCGCGGGCACTACGTTGGTGACCCCTGCCCTACTGATATACGTATTTCTCTACCACACACGACGCCCTACTACCATACATAATACTCTACTACACATGACACCCTACTTCTATACATGTTACTCTACTCCTATACGTATTACTCTACCACACACGACGCCCTACTACCATACATAATACTCTACTACACATGACACCCTACTACTATACATATTACTCTACCACAGTGGTTCTCAACCTATTTTCAGTGATGTACCCCCTGTGAATTTTTTTTTACATTTAAGTACCCCCTAATCAGAGTAAAGCATTTTTGGTTGAAAAAAAAGAGATAAAGAAGTAAAATACAGCACAACGTCATCAGTTTCTGATTTATTAAATTTTTTAACAGTACAAAATATTGCTCATTTGTAGTGGTCTTTCTTGAACTATTTGGAAAAAAAGATATAAAAATAACTAAAAACTTGTTGAAAAATAAACAGGTGATTCAATTATAAATAAAGATTTCTACACATAGAATTAATCATCAACTTAAAGTGCCCTCTTTGGGGATTGTAATAGAGATCCATCTGGATTCATGAACTTATTTGTAAACATTTCTTTACAAAAAAATGTATCTTTAACATCAATATTTATGGAACATGTCCACAAAAAATCTAGCTGTCAACACTGAATATTGCATTGTTGTATTTCTTTTCACAGTTTATGAACTTACATTCATATTTTGTTAAAGTATTATTCAATAAATATATTTATAAAGGATTCTTAAATTGTTGCTATTTTTAGAATATTTTCAAAAAATCTCACGTACCCCTTGGCATACCTTCAAGTACCCCCAGGGGTACGTGTACCCCCATTTGAGAACCACTGCTCTATCACACACGATATCCCTACTACTATATATATTACTCTACTACATATTCAACACCATATTACTCTGACACACAACACCCTACTACTATACACATTACTCTACTACATATTCAACACCCTATTACTATACATATTACTCTGACACACAACACCCTACTACTATACACATTACTCTACGACATACGACACCCTACTTCCATACATTTTACTCTACTACTATAGGTATTTCTCTACCACACACAACACCCTACTACTATACATAATACTGTAATACACCCAACACCCTACTACTATACATATTACTCTACCACACACAACACCCTACTAATATACATATTACTCCACTACACACGACACCCTACTACTTTACGTAATACTCTACTACACATGACACCCTACTACTATACATTTTACTATACTACTATACTTATTACTCTACCACACGCAACACCCTACTACTATACATATAACTCTACTATATACGACACCCTACTACTATACATAATACTCTACGACAAACGACACCCTACTATTATACATTTTACTAGACGTATTACTCTACCACACATGACACCCTACTACTATACATATTACTCTACTATTCACGACACCTTTCTACTATACATATTACTCTTCTATACATGACACCCTACTACTATACATATTACTCTACTACACACGACACCCTACTACTATACGTATTACTCTACCACACACGACACCCTAATACTATACATATTACTCTACCACACACGACACCCTACTACTATACATATTACTCTACGACAAACGACACCCTACTACTATACATTTTACTATACTACTATACTTATTACTCTACCACACATGACACCCTACTACTATACATATTACTCTACTATTCACGACACCTTACTACTGTACATATTACTCTTCTATACATGACACCCTACTACTATACATATTACTCTACTACACACGACACCCTACTACTATACATATTACTCTACTATACACAACACCCTACTACTATACATATTACTATACTACCATACTTATTACTCTACCACACACAACACCCTACTACTATACATCTTACTATACTACTATACATATTACTCTACCACACACGACGCCCTATTACTATACATATAACTCTACTATATACGACACCCTACTACTATACATATTACTCTACCACACACTGCACCCTACTACTATACATATTACTGTACGATAAACGACACCCTACTACTATACATTTTACTATACTACTATACCTATTACTCTACCACACAAGACACCCTACTACTATATGTATTGCTCTACTACACACGACACCCTACTACTATACATAATACTCTACTACACACGACACCCTACTACTATACATAATACTGTACTACACATGACACCCTACTACTATACATTTTACTCTACTACTATACGTATTACTCTACTACACACGACACCCTACTACAACACATAATACTCTACTACACACGACACCCTACTACTATACATAATACTCTACTACACATGACACCCTACTACTATACATTTTACTCTACTACTATACGTATTACTCTACTACACACGACACCCTACTACTATACTTATTACTCTACCACACATGACACCCTACTACTATACATTTTACTATACTACTATACTTATTACTCTACCACACGCAACACCCTACTACTATACATATAACTCTACTATATACGACACCCTACTACTATACATATTACTCTACGACAAACGACACCCTACTACTATACATTTTACTATACGTATTACTCTAGCACACATGACACCCTACTACTATACATATTACTCTACTATTCACGACACCTTTCTACTATACATATTACTCTTCTATACATGACACCCTACTACTATACATATTACTCTACTACACACGACACCCTACTACTATACGTATTACTCTACCTCACACGACACCCTAATACTATACATATTACTCTATGACAAACGACACCCTACTACTATACATTTTACTATACTACTATACTTATTACTCTACCACACATGACACCCTACTACTATACATATTACTCTACTATTCACGACACCTTACTACTGTACATATTACTCTTCTATACATGACACCCTACTACTATACATATTACTCTACTACACACAACACCCTACTACTATACATATTACTCTACTATACACAACACCCTACTACTATACATATTACTCTATGAAAAACGACACCCTACTACTATACATCTTACTATAATTCCATACTTATTACTCTACCACACACAACACCCTACTACTATACATCTTACTATACTACTATACCTATTACTCTACCACACATGACACACTACTACTATACATATTACTCTACGTTAAACGACACTCTACTACTATACATTTTACTATACTACTATACTTATTACTCTACCACACATGACACCCTACTACTATACATATTACTCTACTATTCACGACACCTTACTACTGTACATATTACTCTTCTATACATGACACCCTACTACTATACATATTACTCTACTACACACAACACCCTACTACTATACATATTACTCTACTATACACAACACCCTACTACTATACATATTACTCTATGACAAACGACACCCTACTACTATACATCTTACTATAATTCCATACCTATTACTCTACCACACACAACGCCCTACTACTATACATATAACTCTACTATATACGACACCCTACTACTATACATATTACTCTACCACACACGACACCCTACTACTATACATATTACTCTACGATAAACGACACCCTACTACTATACATTTTACTATACTACTATACTTATTACTCTACCACACATGACACCCTACTACTATACCTATTACTCTCCCACACAAGACACCCTACTACTATATGTATTGCTCTACTACACACGACACCCTATTACTATACATCTTACTCTGACACATGACACCCTGCTACTATACACATTACTCTACTACACACAACACCCTACTACTATACATTTTACTCTACTACTATACGTATTACTCTACTACACACGACACCCTACTACTATACATAATACTCTACTACACACGACACCCTACTACTATACATAATACTCTACTACACACGACACCCTACTACTATACATAATACTCTACTACACACGACACCCTACTACTATACATAATACTCTACTACACACGACACCCTACTACTATACATAATACTCTACCACACATGACACCCTACTACTATATGTACTACCCCATAGCATAAAAACTAAAAAAGTTAGACAAAGTTTGGGGAGATTTTGACAAGGTTATGAATAAATGCCATGTTAATAACATAAACTGTAAAACTTTAATAACATAAAAACTATAATAGACAAAAACTTTTGCATAACAAACACAGCAATAACAAAAGGGACTAGCTGGATGACATCACGGGTCAAAAAATTTCTTTCATAGTAACTTAAAAACCGAAAGAGCACATCACAGTACTCACGTAGCACAAAATAATAGCAGCGTTATTTCCTATGATAAAAGGGGGCCAACTTCACCCAGGTGTTTGTAGGTCACGCTTAGCGAGGTCAGCAAAACATACCAAGTAATATATCTATCATATTAAAGCTGCTGATGTCATCATTTTGTCAAAATATCCAATCAAGAGGAGGCAAGTGAAAAAAACAATTGAGTCCAATTATGTATATTCACAAAGTAATTTTCAATGAGTCTGTTTTTTATGTTCACATTCAAAGAAATGAAAAGACAATTGATGCCGCTATCTGCGGGGAAGACATGTACTGAAGCTATGACATCAGCAGAGGGCGTCGTCTCACAGGTCAATGAATCAACATTTTCTAGCAGGAAGATGTGTTGACAACATGCCTGTTATTGTTCAGGCCTAAAACTGAATTTAAAATCTCTTTAATAACTCTGAGAGTGTTTAGATAGAGCAGGGTTGTTATTATACCGGCCGGTGGCACCTTCTGAAAACACTATTACTAAAAAAGGGTGACGTAACCAAAAATTTTGGAATATTGACCTTAATGACAAAAATAAATGAAAAAGGTATAATATTGTACTGGATTTGAAAGGAAAATGTTCTTAGACAATATTTTCCGCATATGAGACGGATTTTTTAACCTGACATGTTTCGACTGTCATCTTCAGAAGGGTCACCTGACCACTGTTGCCTATCAGCTGTTCTTGTAGGCATGACCTAAACCAGGGGTTCCCAAACTACGGCCCGCCAGCTTCCAAAATCTGGCCCGCGGCAAGTCCCAAGTTAAAAAAAAAAAAAGTTATTCATTTTATTTGTTATTTTTATTTTTTAAAATCTGTCCTATCTAATCTATTTTACTCTTGTTACTCTCGGTATCCCCTAGCCCAGTGGTTCTCAACCTTTTTTCAGTGATGTGAACATTTTTTTTAAATTCAAGTACCCCCTAATCAGAGCAAAGCATTTTTGGTTGAAAAAAAGAGATAAAGAAGTAAAATACAGCACTATGTCATCAGTTTCTGATTTATTAAATTGTATAACAGTGCAAAATATTGCTCATTTGTAGTGGTGTTTCTTGAACTATTTGGAAAAAAAGATATAAAAATAACTAAAAACTTGTTGATAAATAAACAAGTGATTCAATTATCAATAAAGATTTTTACACATAGAAGTAATCATCAACTTAAAGTGCCCTCTTTGGGATTGTAATAGAGATCCATCTGGATTCATGTACTTAATTCTAAACATTTCTTCACAAAAAAAGAAATCTTTAACATCAATATTTATGGAACATGTCCACAAAAAATCTAGCTGTCAACACTGAATATTGCATTGTTGCATTTCTTTTCACAGTTTATGAACTGACATTCATATTTTGTTGAAGTATTATTCAATAAATATATTTATAAAGGATTGTTGAATTGTTGCTATTTTTAGAATATTTAAAAAAAATCTCACGTACCCCTTGGCATACCTTCAAGTACCCCCAGGGGGACGTGTACCCCCATTTGAGAACCACTGTTCTAGCCGGTCAGGCAAATTATATTGTCAAAAAATGCATTTTCTCATCGATAATGTGACATCATTAGCGACAAGTGCACGCTCGTTCAATCAATTAGTGCTTAACAAATGTGTGTATATATATATATATATATATATATATATATATATATGCAAAAAAAATGTAAAAGCCATATTACATACAGATAGTGTGTCATGAGATATACATTGAATTATGAGGACGTAAAGGAAACTAAATGAGCTCAAATTTAGCTACAAATGAGGCATAATGATGCAATGTGTACATATAGCTACCCTAAATAGCATGTTAGCATCAATTAGCTTGCAGTCAAGCAGGGACCAAATATGCCCGATTAGCATTCCACACAAGTCAATAACATCAACAAAATTCACCTTTGTGCATTCACGCACAACTTTAAAAGTTTGGTTGACAAAATGAGACAGAAAAAGAACTGGCATAAAATAAAACACGTCCTAGAAAGTCAGAGAAAGTTGTACATGTAAACAAACCACGGTGAGTTCAAAGACAGCCAAAATGAATAGGACAAAACAGTGATCGCCAAATACTTGAATCAGTGAAGCATGTTTAATACAAACAGTATAACAATTAGGGAAGTTTGTGTCATGTTTGTCCTACAGGAACCAAATTAAAACAAAAAATATGTTTTTCTCCCCTCATCTTTTTCCATTTTTCATATATTTTAGAAAAAGCTCCAGAGAGCCACTAGGACGGCGCTAAAGAGCCACATGCGGCTCGCCGACCCCTGATATATATATATACATACATACATACATATATATACATACATACATATATATGTATGTATGTATGTATATACTATAAAAACAGTGCCACTTATTATATTTTCCTTTGTTTGTTTTTTATATTGTAGCCACATGGTGGTTAACGTTTTGGAAACTTGTGTATGTATGTATGTATGTATGTATGTATGTATGTATATATATATATATATATGCACATATATATATATATATATATATATATATATATATATATATATATATATATATATATATATATATATATATATATACATATATATATGTATGTGCATATATATATATGCACATACACAGCCAAGCCCCCGGCCAAATTGTTCTAACCCAATGCGGCCCCCGAATCAAAAAGTTTGGGGACCCCTGACCTAAACCAATCGTGTCCATGCAGTAGGAAGAGGATTCATGTGGCCCCACTCGTCACGGTTCACCTGACACATGGAACATGACAAATCGGGTCAGTAGATTACTGAATATCCTAAAACGTGTTTTTGCGGCAATTCCAACTTCGGTCGCCACGTCGAGTGACGCTTTCCATTGTTTTCAGCATTGCAAAAACGAAATCCGCCCAGGAATGCGGCCACATGAACCCCCTTCCCACGCAGATCTAGGTTGGCGAGAAAAGCAACCACAGCTGTAACCTGTCTTCTCCCCTCAGGTCGATACATGGCAGATTGCTGAAGCCACATCAAATCTTATCCTGCTTTACGGCTTAAAAAAAAAAGAAAAAAAAAAAAAATTTGCAAAGCCAAACCGGACCCGACCCCAAATAACGCCGCACTGAGTACCGAACACTGTCGAAAGCGATGGAGAAAGGTGAGCTTTGAGAGCCGCGTGTCGCCATGACGACGCCTCAGTCTGTTTTTTTTGTGTGTCAACCAACACTTTATCTCAGCGCATAAAAAGAGGCGGGGTGAAAAAACTTACATGCACTAACAAACTTCTTCTCACCTCTCTGGTGTAAATATGACCCGCTCCAATCTTTACTGCCGGCGTTTAACGCTTCTTTTGGATGGCGTGCGACAAAAGAGGACTCCTGGATGGAAAAAGAAAAGGAAACAAACAAACAAAAAAAAAAGGACCCTCAGTGCCTCCCGCTCGCATTTTCTCCTCAATCAGGGCTCTTTTTTTTCCCTCAAGCCTTTTAAAAAAAAATGTCGTCCTTACTGTAAAAAAACCCTTAAGACGCTTTCAAAAAAGTCCGGATGAACTCGTAGCTTTTTCTTAACGCCACAAAACTTGAAATTGTTTTTAACGTTTCGTGTCGACTGACATCAACGCCACGGTGGACGCCGAAGGGAAGACCGGAAGAACCGCAAAAAAAAAATGACGTCATCGCTCCGTTTGTGTCACATGACCTCTTTCTGAAAGGCGTCTCGCCGTATCGTCTTGGGCTCCGTTTCAAGCGGCGAGCCTTAAGACCCCAACGTTGTTGTGTCAGCAAGCTGGTTCTTGCTCTCCCCCAAAACAACCGGCCTCCATCTTTGCCCACTTTCTTTTCCTTCTCTACGTCTTTGTATTTAACAGATTTTTTTAAAAGGAAACAAAAAAAAATACGCTAATTTGTGTAAATGATTCTCATAATGTGTACATTTTTTTTTTTTACCAGTATCAGCCACTTTCTCTACGTGATGATTTCTCACTGTGCCTGTATGAAATGTGTAATATATGAATTATATACAAATATATGGATGACTACTTTAACAGGCTTTTGTCTCCTTTCTTTCAGCTTCTTGTGGGGTTTTTTTGCGATCGTGTTATCTTTTTGTTGTACAATTATGAGTTTTCTCCGTTTATTTTTTTTTTTGCTATCTGTTATATTTCAATAACAAACATATCTTTTTTGGTTCTTTGGATAAAATTTTATTTTTTCATTTTATTTTTTAAACATTTTTCTTTCTACTATTGTTATGATTCAGGGGTAGGGAACCTATGGCTCGCGAGCCAGATGTGGCTCTTTTGATGACTGCATCCGGCTCTCAGGTAAATCTGAGCTGACATTGCTTGAATAATTCCACTTGTAATCACAGTGTTAAAAAGAATGTTCAAAATATAAAACATTCTCGTGCATTTTTAAGCCATCCATCTGTTTTCTACCACACCTGTTCAAAAAGTTGCGTAAATGGTAAGAAGTTATTTATTTATTATTGGTTAGTGTGGGGCTTGCCCTCCTGGGGGTTCTTCAGACCACCAAGAGAGCCTGTTTCGGGGTTACAATATTGTTTTATTTTTCAATAAGTCTCTCAGTTGCTTTCCAGCAGTTGTCTTTTTCTCTTTCATTCTCGCTCGCACTCCAGGCAACCCCGTCTCTCCTTCTGGCTGCTGCTTATAACATAGCGACAGGTGATTGGATAACAAGGCCCAGGTGGGCCATAAACGCACCTGTCGCTGATTTCGAGGGCAGTCCTGGCACACCCGCTTCGCTGCAGGCCCGCAGGCCACGCCTCCTCCACAGTTAAATTCAGAATAACAATGTTCTTTAAGAATAAGAGACCTTTATACTCTAGAAATGTTGGTCTTACTTAAAAATGCACGCGTTTAGTTGTGTTCAGTGTTAAAAAAAATATGATGTGGCTCTCACGGAAATACATTTTAAAATATTTGGCTTCTTGGCTCTCTCAGCCAAAAAGGTTCCCGACCCCTGTAATGATTGAACACAAAAAAAAACCATCAGAATTTGTCAGTTTGACCGTAAACAATATCTTTTCATTTATTAATAATTTTTTTTGTCTGTCTATCTGTGTTGGCCCTGCTAAGAGGTGGCGACTTGTCCAGGGTGTACCCCGCCTTCCACCCAATTGTAGCTGAGATAGGCGCCAGCGCCCCCCGCGACCCCAAAAGGGAATAACCGGTAGAAAATGGATGGAGGTTTAGTAACATTTTTTAATTTTTTTAGTAATTCAGATAAAAAAAATAACTGAAAAATATTTTTCTGTTCTTTTTGATCAAATATAACAACCTAGTTTTTCTGTCGCGTTGGAAATGCATTGTGGTTGCGTGTTGTTTCACCCAGAGATGCACAAGGACCAGACAGGCAGGAATTGCAGGTAAGAACTGGGTTTTATTATACAAAAATAAAACAACACTGGTACAAAAAGAACAAACGAAAAGCGTGCCGGACGCACGGGGAGCTAGGCTAATACTTAGCACTGAGTCAAAGTCCAAAATAGCACAAGTAAAGATATAAGAGTAAATAAATACCAACGTGAGTGTAGCACACGGCAAACAAACAATCCAGAAAGAACTGAGGTCGAAGGCAGGCTTAAATATTTAAGCAATAATCAAAACACAGGTGCGCGACAAAAACAAGGGCAGGTGGAACAAATGTGAAACCATGGAAACACGATAAAACAAGGAAGAGCCAAACCGGGGATGGGAAGAGTCCAAAAGACAAACAGGATACACAAAAGGACTTCAAAAACCAAAACACTATACGATCCGGGTGGCGGATCATAACATTTTCTATAACCCAAGTAATTTATTTTATTTTATTTTATAAAATTTTCTCAAATGTTTTCTTTTCTTTTACTTAAAACCCACAACATCTTTAATTATTTAGATAAAACCCCCAAAAATATTAATTTTTTCTTAAAACATTAATTGAGTATGAAAATTAAAAGGTTGTATTGAAAAGTTAGAATTGTTTTATATTAACAGAAACAAATGTATATATTTTGGTGGTTTTGATCAAAAGCAAAACTTTTTTTAGTTCTTTGGTCAAAACAAGAAATTCTATGCAAAAACTAAAATATTGTTGTTATCTTTTTAACTGAAATAAGGATATACAGTATGTGTTTTATTATTATTGAGATTGCAGATAAAATGTCTTGAATTTTTTTTTTTTTTTTTTAATTGAAATCCTATTTTTTCATTTTTAAATATAAACTGAAATATAATTAGTTTATTTTTGGCTAAAACTCAAATATTTTTAGTCTGTTGGGGGGAGAAAAGTCTTTTTTTTTTTGTTTGTTTAATTAAATTAATGTTTTTTTGGTTCCTAAACGTTTTCATTTTGTCTTTTGGATACAATTTTTTTTTGAATTCCTCCTTTTCAACCAAATATTTTTGTTATATTGATGAAAAATATTTATTTTGTAGTGTAACAGACATATTTCTTAATGTTTTTTTAATTGTTTTAAAAATACAGATATTTTTAATCAAAAACAGAAATATTTCTTATGTTGTAAAGTTCATTTTGTTTAGTTATTGGGATGAAGACAAAAGAGCTTGTTTTTTTGTTTTGATTTTTGATGTTTTGTTTTTTGCCAACATTTTTCTTTTCATTCTTTTGTCTGAAAAGTGAAATTAGTTAGTTTCTTTTTGACCAAAACAAAAACATTTTAAAATATTTCTTAAACCGTTTTCATTTAGATATTTGGATACAAAAACGTTTTTGTTATTCTTTCTATTCAAAATGTTGATTCTTTGGATAAAAAAAAACTAAACGTTTTTTTGTTTTCGTTTTTTTTCTTTAAAAAGAAAAAAAGAAGGAAGAGTAGATCGTGAAATCGACAGGCGGATCGGTGCAGCGTCTTCAGTAATGCGGACGCCGTATCAATCCGTTGTGGTGAAGAAGGAGCTGAGCCGGAAGGCAAAGTTCTCAATTTACCGCTCGATCTACGTTCCCATCCTCACCTATGGTCATGAGCTTTGGGTTATGATCGAAAGGATAAGATCAAGGGTGTAAGCGGCCGAAATGAGTTTCCTCCGCCGAGTTGCGGGGCTCTCCCTCAGAGATAGGGTGAGAAGCTCTGTCATCCGGGAGGAACTCAAAGTAAAGCCGCTGCTCTTCCACAGGGAAAAGAGCCAGATGAGGTGGTTCGGGCATCTGGTCAGGATGCCACCCGAACGCCTCCCAAGGGAGGTGTTTAGGGCACGTCCGACTGGCAGGAGGCCACGGGAAAGATCCAGGACACGTTGGGAAGACTATGTCTCCCAGCTGGCCTGGGAACGCTTCGGAATCCCCCGGGAGGAGCTGGACGAAGTGGCTGGGGAGAGGGAAGTCTGGGTTTCCCTGCTTAGGCTGCTGCCCCCGCGACCCATACTCAGATAAGCGGAAGAAGATGGATTGATGGATGGAATTTTTTTATAGTAGCAGAAATACATATGTATATGTATATGTGTATATATATATATATATACACAGTATATATATATATATATATATATATATATATACCGTATTTCCTTTAATTGCCGCAGAGCATATATTATGCCCCTGCCTTGAATTACTGCCGGGTCAATTAGCGCAGGCTTAGTATTACCGCCTGGTCAAACTCGTGGAGGAGGCTGATTTCAATACCGGTAATTTGAAATCGCATAAAGGGAAGAAGATTAAGAGCTATTCAGTAGGATTTAAGGTCCAAGCTTACATCACACTCAAATTTTTACTGCATACCTTTGGGAAGTGTCGGAGTGAGAAGAGGTTTTAAAATAATTAGCGCATGCTTACTTTTACCGCATGCCTTTGGTAAGCGCAGGAGTGAGAAGAGGTTTTAAATTAATTAGCGCCCCGGCGGCAATTCAAGGAAATACGGTATATATATATCTTTTTTTTTCTTTTTCTTTTTTCAATTGTTTTGAATTTTCTTAAGCAAAAACAAAAATATTTCATAAGCTGTAAGGTTCATTTTTTTTGTTTTCATTTAACTGAAATTAGTTTATTTGTATCCACTTATTTAGATTGAAGATAAAAGGCTTTATTCTTATTTTTATTTTTCCTGAAATATTTTTTTCATTCTTCTGACTGAAAGCGGAAATATTTTTGGGGGGACCAAAACCGAAATAATTTGTAGTTCTTTCGATTAAAAAAAAAGGTATATTTTGTGTACTGAAATTATTATTTTTTTATTTAATTATTTGGTTTTAAAACCAAAATAATTTTTAGTTATTTATATTAAAAAAAAGGTACATTTTGTGTACTAAAATTTTTATTTTTATTTAATTATTTGGAATTCTTCCTTTGTACCCGAAAATGTTTATTCTTAGAATGAAAAAAAAAAAAAACTAAAGAATGTTTTTGTTTTTTTTAACCAAAACCAAAATATTTTTATATTGTTTTAAAAAAAAGTTTATAATTACAAAAATTTAAGTGTAATAAAATTATTTTTTTAATTAATATTAAATAAATGTTCAGGTTAAAAATGAAAGTTAGTGTTATTTTTCTACATAACCAAAACAAAAATGTGTTGTTTTTTTAATATAAAAAAATGTAAAGAATTTGGCCCTAACCTCCATACCTTGCCCCCCCCCCCAAATGGAAGAACATATGTGAGCCATCAGCACTGAGTTGACTTTTCCCCGTCCGCCTCGCTCAGACGACGAGGAAGCGATCTTAGGGCCTCTGGGGTGATGTTATTCCCTGCTTAGATTTGTGAGCTGTAGTCGTGTCCAACTAGCGGTGGTCCTTAGTGTGTGTGTGTGTGCGTGTGTGTGTGTGTAAGAAGACAAATGTGACGGAGAGTATTGTTTATTTTACACTGGCCTGTCTATGCTAACATAAAACAAAAAGACATATCTTGTTTGTTCAAGTCCAAAAAGGAAGAAGAACATATTTCCACTTTTTACAGCGGGTGTTGTTGATTTTACGTTTTTCTGCCAAAGCCACTTTCAACTCGTCTGCCGCCCGCCGATGACCCCGCCGTCGGAATCCTCTCCGTCGAACAGCCGTGACGTCTTTGTTGTCGGCCGTCTCGCTCGTGTTTGTCCAAAGGCCCGATGGAGACGTTCTTTGATACGTCCGCGGACAGGCCCCGCCCCCGCATGGCCAACCTTTATGGTCCATTGAGGAGGGACGCCACCGCCAACAAAACCATCTGAACAAACATGTAACTCAATTGCATTAATAGCGATTCCTCCTCCTCCTCGCCGACGAGCCCCACGGGACCTTTTTGGAACCACTCGAACTCTTCCGCGGTCACTTTTTCCACAAGAGCTTCGACTCAAATCCACTTCTGGGATCACTGAAGAACTTCTTAGAGACGAAACCAACGACTAAAAACTAACCAGTGAGGGCCTTGCATTGATAAACCCCCAAAATACCTGAAGCTGGAGACCTCTCCTCCAATTCAGCATTGCTTGTAATCTAATCTACAATCCCCGTTTCCATAGGAGTTGGGAAATTGTGTTAGATGTAAACATAAACGGAATACAATGATTTGCAAATCCTTTTCAACCCATATTCAGTTATACACGCGCCCCCCTTAACCCCACCCACCTCAACCGACGCACAGAGGGGCGGGGTTGGTGCTAGCGGGGTGTATGATATAGCCAAGAGTCATGGATGCATGGCATTGTGGGTAATTCTTATGTTGCATTTATAATGTGTTATAGAGCCGATGTTCTCCCGAAATGTGTTTGGTGTGGGTTCACAGAGTGTGGCGCATATTAGTAAGAGTGTTAAAGTTGTTTTATATCACAACCATCAGTGTGATCTGTATGGCTGTGGAACAAGACCCCTGGTTTACACATAGTAAAAGCAAAAAAAAAAAACTCCTCCCCATTTTGAAAATGACGATAGGGGAAGCGTCACTTGTGACGTCCCGAATTTGACGCGGCGGTAAAAGTAAGCATGCGCTACTAAATTTGGGGAGCGAGTCTGACCCGGCAGTAATTCAAGGCAGGCGCATATTACATGCCCGGCGGCTATTCAAGGAAATACGGTACGCTACAAAGAAGATGTTCGAACTCATAAACTTAATTTTTTATTTTTTTGCAAATAATAATTAACTTAGAATTCCATGGCTGCAACACATGCCAAAGTAGTTGGGAAAGGGCATGTTCACCACTGTGTTACATCACCTTTTCTTTTAACAACACTGTGCTAAGTCAGGACAGCACATTCTGACCATAAAAGAAGATGTTTGTGTGTATGTGTCTTGGAAAACAACTGCTTTAAGTCATAACTTAAATTTGTTGACATCGAGCTAGACATGGTACATGGGTTATACTTGTATAGCGCTTTTCTACATTCAAGGTACTCAAAGCGCTCTGACACTATTTCCACATTCACCCATTCACACACTGATGGCGGGACCTGCCATGCAAGGCCCTAACCACGACCCATCAGGAGCAAGGGTGAAGTGTCTTGCTCAAGGACACAACGGACGTGACGAGGTTGATAGAAGGTGTGTATTGAACCATGGTTGGTAGCTGGCACAGCCACTCTCCCAAACGCGCCACGCCGTCCCTCATGTAGTCTCTTCTCGAGGATAGGCCTATCACTTTTGCATTACAATGTCTCAATCCACCTGCGAATATCAAACTAAGGGGCCTTATCTTATTACGTGCTCAAACTGAAATACCACTATTTAATTAAACTTGGTGGTTTCTCGGGCAGCACGGTGTCGCATGGGTTAGTGCATTTGCCTCACAATACGAACGGGATATGTTGATTGGCAACACTAAATTGGCCCTAGTGTGTGAATGCGAGTGTGAATGTTGTCTGTCTGTGTTGGCCCTGTGATTAGGTGGCCACTTGTCCAGGGTGTACCCCGCCTTCCGCCCGAATGCAGCTGAGATAAAAAATGGAAGGATGGATGGTTTGCTTTCTCCAAGATGAATGTGAACATTCACCACATGCAAAACATGACATGAAATAATTAATTCACTGCAGTGCTTACCCAAATAAAACGGAAAAAAAAATGTCGTACTTTAATATCGATTATTATACATGCAGTACGTCATGCGTTAGTACAACTACCGTCTGGTAAGCTGTGTACAAACAAAACACAAAATAATAATCTACAGATTCTGTAAAATGATTTTTGTGCCGACATAAAGCGAGCATATCTCTTTCCGCAGTTAGCTTTTACAGCTAATTCCGTAGCACGCCGATGAGTTCCTCAGTGTTGTCTCTTACAATAACAATGTGGCTAAGGCTTGGTTACCCTACGGGTGGCGGAACGTAAATAGTGTTGACGATAGTTTTTAATGCATTTTTAAAGTGATTCAGCGGTTGGAATTAGAGGATAAATGCTTTAAAATGTAATATCGGAAATTAATCGGTTTCAAAATGATCGGTATCGGTTTTAAAAAAAAAAAGTTAAATGTATGACTTCTCTAATTCGTGGGGAGAAGAACAGAGCGCCAATAAACAGTCAGATAATATCTACGGCTTTTCACACACACACACACACTCACACACACACAAGTGAATGCAACGCATAATTGGTCAACAGCCATACAGGTCACTGAGGGTTGCCGTATAAACAACTTTAACACTGTTACAAGTATGTGAACCCACACCAAACAAGAATGACAAACACATTTCGGGAGAACATCCGTACCGTAACACAACATAAACACAACGGAACAAATACCCGGAATCCCTTGCAGCACTAACTCTTCCGGGACGCTACAATATACACCCCCTACCAGTGGCGTGTATGAAATATAGGCCAGTGTATGAAATATAGGTCTCAGTGAGACCTGTATTGAGGTTTTTGTTTCATGTGTGTATGACAGTCCTACGGTTTGGTCTGAGCAGAAAGCCGCCATTTTGTGACAACAGCAGCAGCGCAATGGTTCTTTGCAGGCTCATAAAATCCGAACCGGGGTAGTAATTAAAACTCTTTCTTGAACTTTTAATCCGAAGGGTTCTATCTTTGTTGGCCCCTGCGATGAATTGTCCAGGGTGTACCCCGCCTTCCGCCCGATTGTAACTGAGATAGGCACCAGCGCCCCTCGAGACCCCAAAGGGAATAAGCGGTAAAAAATGGATGGGTTCAATCTCTCTTCTGTGCTTATTTGAAGCCGAAACGACAAACGGACTCAGAGGAGATAATGTTTGAAAAAAAGCGACATTTTTTAAGCCAACTTTTGTATTGAAGTGGGAATAGCAAACTTCCTGTTGATTTTAGCTGGGACGTATGAGTGTATGAAATATAGGTCTAACTGAGACCTACATAAGGGTTTTTGTTTCATGTTTCTACGAAATTGCTACTCGAAGTTACAGACCGTTTTGTCTGTGTTTTCTTCCTAGGGGGCGCTAGAGCGTAGTTATGAGTTTTGGGGTTTGGTTTTTTGATTAGATCGCAATTTTTGCCAGTCCTGATGTGTGTCAAATTTGTTGTGTTTTTAAGCATGTTAAAGGCCTACTGAAACCCACTACTACCGACCACGCAGTCTGATAGTTTATACATCAATGATGAAATATTAACATTGTAAAACATGCCAATACGGCCTTTTTAGTTTACTAAATTGCAATTTTAAATTTCTCGGGACTTTTTTTTTTTAAACGTCGTGTAATGATGACGTGTACGCGTGTCGTCACGGGCTGTTATGAATATGAGCGCTGCACACACACACAGCTAAAAGTCGTCTGCTTTAACCGCATAATTACACAGTATTTTGGAGGTCTGTGTTGCTGAATCTTTTGCAATTTGTTCAATTAATATTGGAGAAGTCAAAGTAGAAAGACGGAGTTGTGAAGCTTTAGCCTTTAGCCACACAAACACACGGTGATTCCTTGTTTAAAATTCACGGAGGTGAAACTTTACTATGGATCAGAGCGGACATGGATCCCAACTACATGTCAACCAGCAGGTTTCGGTGAGAAAATTGTGGTTAAAAAGTTGCCACTTACCGGATATCAGCTGAGCTTGTGCCTGTACAGCTGCCATCGACTTCCCAGAGACACTGCGTGTCAACACCCGCCCGTGGACGTACATTTCCGACTATCAGGTACTGTTAAACTCACTAAAACACTATTAAAACAATAGAAAGGTAAGGGATTCCCAGAATTATCCTAGTAAATGTGTCTAAAAACATATGAATCCGTCTCAATGCAACGCGATTGCAATCGCGTTTTGGTTTTTTTTCTAGTCCGTCGCTATCAATATTCTCAAAATCTTTCATCCTCGCTCAAATTAATGGGGAAATTGTCGTTTTCTCGGTCGGAATAGCTGTTTTTGTTGGAGGCTCCCATTAAAATCAATGTGAATATGTGAGGAGCCATCAACTTGTGACGTCATCTTCTGCGACTTCTTGTAGAGGCAGGGCTTTTCTCCAGTTGCGAACATGGATCCCCACCGAATGTCAACCAGCAGGTTTCGGTGAGAAAATTGTGGTAAAAAGTCGCTTCTTACCAGAGATCAGCTGAGTTTGTGCCGTCCATACAGCTGCCGTCGAGTTCCCTGAGACATTGGCGTCAAGATACCCTTGGACACACCCCTCCGACTATCAGGTACTATTAAACTCACTAAAACACCAGCAACACAATAGAAAGATAAGGGATTTCCCAGAATTATCCTGGTAAATGTGTCTAAAAACATATGAATCCGTCCCAATGCAATCGCGTTTTTTTTTTTCTAGTCCGTCGTTATCAATATCCTCAAACACAAATCTTTCATCCTCGCTCAAATTAATGGGGAAATTGTTGTTTTCTCGGTCCGGATAGCTGTTTTTGTTGGAGGCTCTCATTAAAAACAATGTGAATATGTGAGGAGCCATCAACATGTGACGTCATCTTCTGCGACTTCCGGTAGAGGCAGGGCTTTTCTCCAGTTGCGAACTTTATCGTCGATGTTCTCTACTAAATCCTTTCAGCAAAAATATGGCAATATCGCGAAATGATCAAGTATGACACATAGAATGGACCTGCTATCCCTGTTAAATAAGAAAATGTCATTTCAGTAGGCCTTTAAAGGGGAACATTATCACAATTTCAAAAGGGTTAAAAACAATAAAAATCAGTTCCCAGTGGCTTGTTGTTTTTTTAGAAGTTTTTTTTTTTAATTTTACCGGTCCCAGAATATCCCTAAAAAAAGCTTTAAAGTGCTTGATTTTCGCTATTTGCGATGCCACTATCCATTTCCCTGTGACATCATACAGTGCTGCCAATGTAAACAAACAATGGCGAATACCACAGCAAGATATAGCGACATTAGCTCGGATTCAGACTCGGATTTCAGCGGCTTAAGCGATTAAACAGATTACGCATGTATTGAAACAAATGTTCGGAGTATGAAAGTATTGAAGAAGAAACTGAAGCTGTTGAGGGAATAGCTATTGACGCTATTCATAGCCATAGCATGGCCGAATAGCTGCGTGAGAATCGCCGGTAAAATGTGCGGACCAAACGATCAGGACTTTCGCATCTTGTGACACTGGAGCAACTTAAATCCGTCGATTGGTAAGTGTTTTTTTCGCATTAAATGTGGGTGGAAGGAGACGTAATATAGTTGCAAATGCATCTGCAGGTTATCCATACATCTCTGTGCCATGTCTGCTTTAGCACCGCCGGTAAATAGCATGTTAGCATCGATTAGCGTAGCATGTTAGCATCGATTAGCTGGCAGTCAAAATCAACAAAACTCACCTTTGTGATTTTGTTGACTTTATCGTTGCAAATGCATCTGCAGGTTATCCATACATCTCTGTGCCATGTCTGCTTTAGCACCGCCGGTAAATAGCATGTTAGCGTCGATTAGCATAGCATGTTAGCATCGATTAGCTGGCAGTCACGCCGTGACCAAATATGTCTGATTAGCACATAAGTCAACATCAACAAAACTCACCTTTGTGATTTCGTTGACTTTATCGTTGCAAATGCATCTGCAGGTTATCCATACATCTCTGTGCCATGTCTGTCATCGCCGGTAAAATGTGAAGACACTTTGGTACATTCAATGGGGGTCTGGCGGCAGACACTTTCGCATCTTCGGGCCAGTGGTGCAACTTGAATCCCTCCCTGTTAGTGTTGTTACACCCTCCGACAACACACCGACAAGGCATGATGTCTCCAAGGTTCCAAAAAATAGTCGAAAGAACGGAAAATAACAGAGCTGAGACCCGGTGTTTGCATTGTGTTGAAAATGAAAATGGCAGCAGTATTACCTCGGAGACGTCACGTTCTGATGTCATCGCCACAGAGCGATAAACAGAAAGACGTTTTATTCGCCAAAATTCACCCATTTAGAGTTCGGAAATCTGCTAAGAAAATACATGGTCTTTTTTCTGCACCATCAAGGTATATATGTATTGACGCTTACATAGGTCTGGTGATAATGTTCCCCTTTAGGAGGGTCAAATTACAGATCAAAGAGGCGGCGGAATAATAATGATAATAATAATAAAACCTTAGAAATTCAATAGGGTCCTCTGTCCCAAAGGGACATCAGTCCCTAAATATGTCAGTACCATGTTGGCATTTTTTCCCCCATAACTTGAATTGATTTATTTTGGAAAACCTTGTTACATTGTTTAATGCATCACAACAAAATTAGGTAAATAATGTGTTAATTCCACGACTGTGTATATCGGTATCGGTAATTAAGAGTTGGACAATATCAGAATATCGGCAAAAAAGCCATTATCGGACTTCTCTAGTTGGAATTGATAGCTCCCAATGAGCCAGATTTTTATGTTACAAACTGAAAAGTCAAAAAAAAAAAAAACTTTTGTCTTCTTGTCCCTCATAATGCTTGTAAGACGATTAATATTTCACCTGCGACTCCTCCTCTAATAAGTTCTTCCGATGTTGTACCTGAGAGTCTGGGGCGTCCATTGCCTCATCAGCCCCGGGGATGGGGAGTGGACCTTTTCGTGCCACGTTCACAGGGACACGTCACATACTATTTGTCATGCTGTGTGTGTGTGTGTGTGTGTGTGTGTGTGTGTGTGTTTGGGGGCAGGGAGATGACTGAGACATGGTGACATCTTTTAATTCCAGTCATTGTCCTCTTGTGTGCTTCCACCGGCCCTTGAAAGTAAACATCAATAATCACTGGCGTCAATCAATTAGAATGTAAAATAATTACAGTACCAATTTATTTTAAATGATTATTTCTTTGTGCGTTTTAATGACAATATTTTTTTAACAGTAGCTGCATGTAGACCTTCCATCCATCTATTTCCTACCGTTTATTCCCTTTGGGGTGTCAGGGGGGCGCTGGTGCCTAACTCAGCTACAATCAGGCGGAAGGCGGGGTACACCCTGGACAAGTCGCCTCCTCATCGCAGTGCACCTGTGTTTCGTCCATGGATTATTGAACATTACCAAGACAATAATATTCCTGGTAAGCCTACTTGAACACGGACCTTTTTGTACCAAGTCAAGCATTGTTTTTATGGTTGATAATAACAATTCCGCGGTGAAAATGTACAAAACCTGTTTCCTTTTGAGTTGGGAGATTGTGTTAGAGGTCAATAAAAACAGAATACAATGATTTGCAAATTCTTTTCAACCCATTTTCAATTGAATGCACTACAGAGACAAGATATTTGATGTTCAAACTCATAAACTTTATTTATTTTTTTGTTAATAATAATTAACTTAGAATTTCATGGCTGCAAGATGCTCCAAAGTAGTTGGGAAAGGGCATGTTCACCACTGTCTTACATCACCTTTTATTTAAACAACACTCAATAAACGTTTGGGAACTGAGGAAACTAATTGTTGAAGCTTTGAAAGTAGAATTCTTTCCCATTCTTGTTTTATGTAGAGCTTCAGTCGTTCAACAGTCCGCTGTCATATTTTACTCTTCATAATGCACCACACATTTTCGATGGGAGACAGGTCTGAACTGCAGGCGGGCCAGGAAAGTACCCGCACTCTTTTTTTACGAAGCCATGCTGTTGTAACACGTACTGAATATGTCTTGGCATTGTCTTGCTGAAATAAGCAGGGGCGTCCATGAAAAAGACGGCGTTTAGATGGCAGCATATGTTGTTCCAAAACATGTATGTACCTTTCAGCAATAATGGTGCCTTCACAGATGTGTAGGTTACCCATGCCTTGGGCACTAATGCACCCCCATTCCATCACAGATGCTGGCTTTGCGTCGATAACAGTCTGGATGGTTCGCTTCCCCTTTGGTCCGGATTACACAATGTCGAATATTTCCAAAAACAATTTGAAATGTGGACTCGTCAGACCACAGAACACTTTTGCACTTTGCATCAGTCCATCTTAGATGATCTCAGGCCCAGAGAAGCCGGCGGTGTTTCTGGATGTTGTTGATAAATGGCTTTCGCTTTGCATAGTAGAGTTTTAACTGGCACTTACAGATGTAACGACGAACTGTCTTTAGGGACAGTGGTTTTCTGAAGTGTTCCTGAGCCCATGTGGTGATATCCTTTAGAGATTGATGTCGGTTTTTGATACAGTGCCGTCCGAGGGATCGAAGGTCACTGTCATTTAATGTTGTTTTCTGGCCATGCCGCTTACGTGGAGTGATTTCTCCAGATTCTCTGAACCTTTTGATGATGTTATGGACCGTAGACGTTGAAATCCCTAAATTTCTTGCAATTGCACTTTGAGAAACGTTGTTCTTAAACTGTTTGACTATTTGCTCACGCAGTTGTGGACAAAGGGGTGTACCTCGCCCCATCCTTTCTTGTGAAAGACTGAACATTTTTTGGGAAGCTGTTTTTATACCCAATCATGGCTCCCACCTGTTCCCAATTAGCCTGCACACCTGTGGGATGTTCCAAATAAGTGATTGATGAGCATTCCTCAACTTTATCAGTATTTATTGCCACATTTCCCAACTTCTTTTGTCACGTGTTGCTGGCATCAAATTCTAAAGTTAATGATTATTTGCACAAAAAAAAATGTTTATCGGTTTGAACATGAAATGTCTTTGTGGCATATTCAGCGGAATATGGGTTGAAAAGGATTTGCAAATCATTGTATTCCGTTTATATTTATATCTAACACAATTTCCCAACTCATTAGGAAACGGGGTTTGTACTTGGTCACAAAAAACATTCATGAAGTTTGGTTCTTTTATTAATTTATTATGAGTCTACTGGAAATGTGACCAAATCTGCTGGGTTAAAAGTATACATACAGCAACATACATTGTCAATGTTGGCGATGTGGAAAAGTTACAATCAAATATAATTTGTATAGCGTCGCATGATGATGCAGGGTTTGTTCTCCCAGGATGCTAAAGGACAGATCCGGTAAGGACTTCATTTAATAATAAAAAAACCACAAAAACAGGTACAAAACAGAAAACAGACCGACTGGATGAGGTACAGAGTGCACCGGAAGCTAAGGCTACAACTTGGCACTGACTATGATCGCTATCCGGGGCTAGGAGACGAGCAAAAACTTACGTAGCAGTCGCGTGATGCAAATATAGAAGCCAGCCTGACTGACTGGAAAAGGCAGGCTTAAATAATGTCAGTGATTACAAACAGATGCGCGCCCGACACGCAAGCGGGAGGAGAAAATAATAAGTAACTAACTCAGAGGTGCACAAACAGGACCCGAAGGAGTCCAAAACCAAGAGAAAACACAAGTGACCCGAAAACCCAAACAGAATCATAACAGAACTATCTTCTTGGCATGGCCTCTTAACTTCATGTGAGTGATTATGATTGATGACACCTGTTGACTTCTCTGAGCCCATTTAAACAGGGCTCATGTGATGCAGTCATTAGACTCGGTTACAAACGCGACAATTGGGAAAGTCGAAAGAACTCAGCACAGATCTGAAAAAAAAACGAATCATTGACTTGAACAAGTCAGGAAAATTCACTCTGAGCCATTTCAAAGCAGCTTAAGGCCCCAAGGGAAACTGCAAACAATTGTTGGTAAGCATAAAGTGCATGGCACAGTTTTGTCACTGCCACGATCAGGAAGAAAACGCAAGCTATCACTTGCTGCTGAGAGAAGATTGGTCAGGATGATCAAGAGTCAACCGAGAACCACCAAAAAGCAGGTCTGCAATGAATTGGAAGCTGCTGATCACAGGTCAAGCATGTTTTGTATCGCCGTGGACTGAGGGGCTACCATGCAAGAAGGAAGCCCCTGCTCCAGAAGTGACACATTAAGGATCGTCTAAAATTTGCTGCTGACCACATGGACAAAGATAAGACCTTCTGGAGGAAAGTTCTGTGGTCGGTCAGATGAAACAAAAATTTAGCTGTTTGACCACAATACCCAGCAATATGCTTGGAGGAGCAAAGGT
>NC_084618.1:24467568-24520068 GCF_033978795.1 Nerophis ophidion | reverse complement strand
AATGTTTTTTTAGGGGGTCATTGCAAGTGTGTATATATTTTTAAAACTGTTTGAACAAGCTTGGAAACACTTAGAAGTGTTTGTCATGTAACTATTTCAGGACATGTGGCCCCAAAATGGTGGAGGCAGGTAGGTTCGCTCGTTTCCAAAAGCTACATTTATTGGTCTTTAAAAAGTTGTTTTGCAGCAATCTAACAATTAGAACTGTTCAGATCGGCTTTTCGGATCTCTACACATTATTGTTTACTGCTCCTTTTTGTATAATCTCTCCGTATGACTCCTTATTTCCTGTTTGCTTTGTCACCATGGTAGCGTATTTAGTTCACCTGCCCCTCGTTTCTACACACACCTGTTTCTACTTCATATCAGTCTGCCTCCTTTTGTTGATCATTCTGGGATCCAAGTTTGTTTTCACGCAATGGTACGTCTTTTATTACTATTTGCTCTTATGCAACACGTTACGACTGCACTTCGATGTACGTATTTTCGCGTTAGCTTTTCACGCTAAGCTTCGTGTTATTCCAGCTCTCACGCTGATGAATTGTTTTTCCTTTTTTGTGTGCCTTCGTGCCAGTTTAGTTTCTATTTGTATTCCTAGCTTTCATGCTAGCGCCCTTGGTTTGTTTTGTCTGTTAGCTCCAGTATTTTTTTTCATAGCTCCTTTTGTTAAATTAATAAATCATAATATCTTACCTCTTGCTGTGTTCTCGTTCGACGCATCCACGAGGGGACAAACTTGGCATCACAATGCCACACAGACGTAACAAGAACGTTTTTTAGGGTGTCATTGCAAGTGTTTAAATGTTAAAAACTGTTTAAAGTAGCTTGGAAACACTTAAAAGTGTTTGTCATGTAACTTTTTCAGGACACGCTGCCCAAAAATGGCGGTGTCAGGTAAGCTAGCTAGTTTCCAAAACTAATTTTTTTTTGTCATTAAAAGGTAGTTTTGCAACCATTTAACAATTAGAACATTTTTAGGGTGTCATTGCAAGTGTATATACTTTAAAACCTGTTTACAGAAGCTTGGAAACACTTTGAAGTGTTTGTCATGTGACTATTTCAGGACACGCTGACCCAAAATGGCAGAAGCAGGTAAGCTAGCTAGTTTCCAAAAGCTCAATTTGTTGGTCATTAAAAGGTTGTTTTGCAGCCATTTAACAATTAGAACATTTTTTATGGTGTCATTGCAAGTGTATATATTTTAACCATCGTTTAAACGAGCTTCGGAAACACTTAGAAGTGTTTGTCACGTGACTATTTCAGGACACGCTGCCCCAAAATGGATGGATATGTTCGTTTTTTTAATTCATAGTACATTCATAGTACAAATGTGGCAAATTACTGTCGAATTATTGTCATGACCTAAATATTTAACATAATGTAACTTATGCCGCACACATCTTTGACATTTTTTTTATTACATTTACATAACGTTTTGAGAATATTGTACTTGTCAAAGTAGTCTTAATGGAACATACTTTTTGACTTTTGAGTATTTTTCTGACGAAGAAACACTACTTTTACTCCATTACAGTGAGTTTAATTCTATCCATCCAACCATTTTCTACCACTAGTCCCTTTCGTGGTCGTGGGGGGTGCTAGAGCCTATTTCAGCTGCATTCGGGCGGAGTACACCCTGGACAAGTCGCCATCTCATCACAGGTGCAGCTTTAGCTGCTGTTTCCATTGACACAGCTAAAGGCATTGCTTATCCTTTTCGGACGGAAGCCTTTTTTGTGTACTTGACAGTGCATGCCACATACCAGTCTAGGGGTTGGCAACCCAAAATCTTAAAAGAGCCATATTAGACCAAAAATGTAAGAAAAAAAGATGTCTTGAGCCTCAAAAAATTAAAAACCTAATATAAGTGTTATAACGAAGGCCACACATTATGTAAGTGTCTATATTAGCTTTATAAGCCTACTATCAAAGGCTGACGCAAATCTTTATTGAAAGAAGTTTTGTATTTTGATTTTTATTCTACGCATTTTTGCAACATTTGAAATAATTAGGATAATGGAGGCTTCTTATTGGATGAGATAACTTCTGGAAATTACTGGCTCAGTATGGCCAAAGGTATAAATGTCTGCATCCAAAGGATTTATTACAATCTTTGCAAGCTGTGTAACGTTTGCTGTGGTCTGGAACAACGTGCAGCACAAACAACTATGAGAAATGCAGGCAATTTATTAAGGGACGGCGTGGCGCAGTGGGAGAGTGGCCGTGCGCAACCCGAGGGTCACTGGTTCAAATCCCACCTAGAACTAACCTCGTCACGTCCGTTGTGTCCTGAGCAAGACACTTCACCCTTGCTCCTGATGGGTGCTGGTTGGCGCCTTGCATGGCAGCTCCCTCCATCAGTGTGTGAATGTGTGTGTGAATGGGTAAATGTGGAAGTACTGTCAAAGCGCTTTGAGTACCTTGAAGGTAGAAAAGCGCTATACAAGTACAACCCATTTATAATATTACATAACAGATCATGTGTCATGATACATCATATAGAATAAAAAGTACTTTATTGTTTAGGTATTTTTTGAATGTGAATAATATAAATACAGTCTATTATACAGCATTATTCACATGTGAATGATATAAATACAGTCTATTATACAGCATTATTCACATGTGAATAATATAAATACAGTCTATTATACAGCTTTATTCACATGTGAATAATATAAATACAGTCTATCATACTGCATTATTCACATGTGTATTCACATTTATAAATTAAATACACAGAGGACATAAGTAAAGGAAATCAAATGAGCTCAAATTTTCCTACAAACAAGCCATAATGATGCAATATGTACATACAGCTAGCCTAAACAGCATGTTAGCATCGATTAGCTTGCAGTCATGGATTGACCAAATATGCCCTATCAGCACTCGAGCAAATAAATAAAATCAACAAAAGTCACCTTTGTGCATTCACACACAGCATAAAACATTTGGTGGACAAAATGAGACAAAGGAGTGGCATAAAAAACGTCTTTCAGAAATTTGTACATGCAAACAATCTACAAAGAGTTCAAGGGTCGCTGAAATTAGTGGGACAAAACGGCGCTTGCCAAATACTCTCATCAGTGAAGCATGTACAATATAAACAGTGGGATTTTTTGTCAAGCTTGGACTTGGATTGTTTCTTCGATGCAAAGGATGATTGGCACGAGCCAGCCGTGAATGAAGGTAAATTTTTATTTATATTCTAACAAAACTACAAAAAAAAAAAGGCAAACAAAGGGCGCCCACGAGGGCAGAAAATGAACTTGGCAAATGAAAAAACAAAAGACTAGCACAAAGGCTGGAACTATAAACATGAACAAAAAAACTTGCGCTGTGGCATGAACAACAAAACTTGCACTGAGGCATAAATACAAAACTTACGTGGTGTGGACAAAAACGAACAGCATAGCAAGTCATGAAGCTGATGAATACGGGATGTGTGTGTAGGTAAGATAGGTACAAAGTTGCCAGGACGAGGACAGAAACAGAATGGCTTAAATAATGACTATGATAATGATTAACAGGTGTGAGAACTGAGGACCAGGGCGTGGCTTAGAGACAAGGTGGAAACTGATGAGTTACTATGGAAACCAAGAAGACAAGGAAGTGCAAACGCAAGAACTGAATGTCAAAAAAACAAAACATAATATGACCAAAACAAAACATGATCCATAGGCGTGACATTTCTAACAATTAGGAAGGTTTGCATCATGTTTGTTCTCCTACAGAAAATATATTAAAACACTAAATATGTTATTTTCTTTGTCTTTTTCCATTTTCACTCATCTCTGGAAGAGGTCCAGGGAGCCACTAGGGCGGCGCTAAAGAGCCGCAGGTTGCTGTCCCCCGCACTAGTCCGTCACGTATGCATCAGAAACTCACAAAATTGAGACAGCTGGCGGAGTTCAGCCACATGATCAGAAATGCTCCCATCTTTAGTCTGATTTCTGTCACGAAAATAGGAACCTTCGAAAAGTTTTATTTGATTAAGACGGGGGTCAGCGACCCGCGGCTCTTTAGTGCCGCCATAGTGGCTCCCTGGAGCATTTTTAAGGATTGAAAATGGAAAAAGATGAGGAATTTTTTGGTTTTTGTTTTAGTATGTTTTTTGTTTGAGGGAAAACACGACACAACCCTTCCCAATTGTTAGAAAGCCCACTGTTTATTACGTTTATGTGTATGATTCACTGACAACAGTATTTGGTAAACATTGTTTTGTACAACTAATTTTGGTGGCTCTTGAACTCACCATAGTGTGCACTGTGACGCAACAGTTTAACATGTAAAATCTTCCACTCCTTTTTCTCATTTTGTCCAGCAAAAGTTTTATGGTGTGCGTGAATGCACAAAGGTGAGCTTTGTTGATGTTATTGACTTGTTGGAGTGCTATTCAGGCATATTTGGTCAGTGCATGACTGCAAACTAATCAATGCTAACATGCTATTTAGGTTAGTTTTATGTACATATTGCATCATTATGCCTCATTTGTAGGTAAATTTGAACTCATTCAATTTCCTTTACTTTTATCCTCTTTGTATTTAATTTAGTTTTGGATGTCTCATGACACATTATATGTGTGTAATATTGGCTGCATTTCAGATAGTTGTTTGTGTGCCATGTTGTTCCAGACCACAGCAAACATTACCCAGCTTGCCCAAAATTGCAATAAATCTATTAAAAGAAGACCGCCTTAACTTGGACACACACATATATACCTTTGGCCATTAAATGCCAGACATTTCCAGGATTTATCTCAGCTTCTTAGTAGCCTCTGATTTACTAATGGTTTCTAATGTTGTAAAAATGTGTAGAATAATTAATAAATGTAAACATTTCTGTCAATGAAGATTGGCTTCAGCCTGCGACACAGTCATTTTGATGGTAGGCTATTATAGCTAATATAGACACTTACATTATGTGTTGCCTTCATTATAAGACTTATTTAACAATTGTAAAGTCATTTTGATAGTAGGTTGATGTATCTAATGTAAACAATTACATTATAATACTTATATAAGACTTTTAAAGTAATTTTTAATACTAGGCTATTATAGATATTATAGACACTTACATCATGTGTTGTCTTCATTATAACACTTATATAAGACTTTTAAAGTCATTTTGATATTAGGTTATCACAGCTAATATAGACACGTCATGTGTTGTCTTCATCATAACACTTATACAAGACTCTTAAAGTCATTTTGATAGTAGGCTATTATAGCTAATATAGGCACATCATGTGTTGACTTCATTATAAGACTTATTTAACAATTGTAAAGTCATTTTGGTAGTATGTTAATGTATCTAATGTAGACAATTACACTGTAACACTTATATAAGACTTTTAAAGTCATTTTGTTAGTAGGCTATTATAGCTAATGTAGACACTTACATCATGTGTTGTCTTTATTATAAGACATATATAAGACTTTTAAAGTCGTTTTGATAGTAGGTTAATGGATATAATGTAGACAATTACATTATAACACTGATATAAGACTTTTAAAGTCATTTTTATAGTAGGCTAATATAGACACTTACATCATGTGTTGTCTTCATTATAAGACTTATTTAACAATTGTAAAGTCATTTTGATAGTAGGCTAATGTATCTAATGTAGACAATTACACTGTAACAATTATATAAGACTTTTAAAGTCATTTTTAATAGCAGGCTATTATAGATAATATAGACACATCATGTGTTGCTTTCATTATAACACTTATACAAGACTTTTAAAGTCATTCTGATAGTAGGCTATCATAGCTAAAATAGACACTTACGTCATGTGTTGTCTTCATTATAACACTTATATAAGACTTAAAGTCCTTTTGATAGTAGGCTAATGTATCTAATATAGACACTTACGTCATGTGTTGTCTTCATTATAACACTTATATAAGACTTTTAAAGTCATTTTGATAGTAGGCTAATGTATCTAATATAGACACTTACGTCATGTGTTATCTTCATTATAAGACTTATTTAACAATTGTAAAGTCATTTTGATGGTAGGTTAATGTATCTAATGTAAACAGTTACACTGTAACACTTATATAAGACTTTTAAAGTCATTTTGATAGTAGGCTATTATAGCTAGTATAGACACTCAAGTCATGTTTTGCTTTCATTATCAATCAATCAATCAATCAATCAATTTTTACTTATATAGCCCTAAATCACTAGTGTCTCAAAGGGCTGCACAAACCACAACACAAACCACTACGACATCCTCGGTAGGCCCACATAAGGGCAAGGAAAACTCACACCCAGTGGGACGTCGGTGACAATGATGACTATGAGAACCTTGGAGAGGAGGAAAGCAATGGATGTCGAGCGGGTCTAACATGATACTGTGAAAGTTCAATCCATAATGGATCCAACACAGTCGCAAGAGTCCAGTCCAAAGCGGATCCAACACAGCAGCGAGAGTCCCGTTCACAGCGGAGCCAGCAGGAAAACATCCCAAGCGGAGGCGGATCAGCAGCGCAGAGATGTCCCCAGCCGATATTATAAGACTTAAGCTTTTCATTTTTTTTTGCGGCTCCAGACGGATGAGTTTTTTTTGTATTTTTGGTCCAATGTGGCTCGTTTGACTTTTTGGGTTGCCGATGCACATTGATTGACATATGAGAAAAGCATCACAGTAAATATGCCATGTGTTGTCACCATAATAAAACACACTTACAAACAATATCACAAACATTATTTCTGCTATTATAAGAACATTTGGGATCAGGTGCTCTTTTATTGTCCTTACAATTGTTAAAAAAAAGGAAAGTCTATAAGATTTAAAAGGTCTTTGTCGGTGGCTTTTCTGTGGCCAATCAAAAGTAAGCTTTAATGACACGTGACTCCAGGTGACACGTGACTCTCCAGTTGACCAATCAGACGGAACCTCACGGCGGGAAGCCAATCAGAACTACAACTAGTAAAGGCACATTGTTTGGATTTTTCACCGGGAAACAAGACAATACTGTCGGGATGCAACGATAAACGGTAAATAGTAATGACGGCGGCAAAACTCCCGACGGTTAATGTTATCATTCTAAATGAAAATGATGTAAATACCGATATTGATAACTGTATTTTGATAAACTCAAGGCTGACTGGCTGGTGCCAGCTCGATAGCTTAAATGCTAACACAAAAACAAGACTCTTCTTTCCCCTGTGTTAAAAAAAAACAACCCCAATATAAACTTAAATAGACAAATTAGTGTCAGAGCAACACATTTGTTCAGTTGTGGATATTAAACCAACAAGCTGTGCTCTCTTAGCACGGACTTTTGACGAGGAGGAAAAGACACTGGAAGTGCCGCATGGTGCGTTCAAGTGCCCCTGAACAGAGTAGGACAACACACGCCGCAAAATAAATCATCATTTTTAAGCGATTTTATTCACCACGCCCTTTTTATTTAAATAAATCTTAAAGTGCTACAGGAAAAAGTAATATTTTCAATACAACAGTAAACATTTATAGCTATTAAAGGCCTACTGAAATGAGATTTTCTTATTTAAATGGGGATAGCAGGTCCATTCTATGTGTCATACTTTATCATTTCGCGATATTGCCGTATTTTTGCTGAAAGGATTTAGTAGAGAACATCGACGATAAAGTTCGCAACTTTTGGTCGCTAATAAAAAAGCCTTGCCTGTACCGGAAGTAGCAGACGATGTGCGCGTGACGTCACGGGTTGTAGGGCTCCTCACATCCTCACAATGTTTATAATCATAGCCACCAGCAGCAAATGCAATTCGGACTGAGAAAGCGACGAGTTCCCCATTTATTTGAGCCAGGATGAAAGATTCGTGGTTAAGGAAAGTTATAGTGAAGCACTAAAAAAGAAAGAAAAAGGCGACGGCTCCAGGCGACAGCAGTGTGAGCGATTCAGATGTTATTAGACAAATTTATTAGGATAATTCTGGAAAATCCCTTATCTGCTTATTGTGTTAATAGTGTTTTAGTGAAATTATAGAGTCATACCTGAAAGTCGGAGGGCAGCGGAGAACCCCAGTGTCTCTGAGAGAAGCCAATGGAAGACAAGATCACAGCTGCCTTTTTGACAGCTACAGGAGGAGGTCGCATAATCCTCTCAAGTCTCCGGTAAGAGCCGACTTAATATCACAATTTTCCCATCCAAAAACTTGCTGGTTGACGTAGAGAAACATGTTCCCTTGACCGCTCTGTGTTAAAGCTTCACAACAAACAAAGAAACACCGTCTGTGTTTCGGTGCTAAAGGCAGCTGCAATACACCGCTTTCCACCAACAGCATTGTTCTTTATAGTCTCCATTATTAATTGAACGAATTGCAAAAGATTTAGCAAAATAGATGTCCAAAATACTGTGTAATATGTCTGGGCTAATATGTCCGCTACAACCCGAGACGTCACAAACACGCGTCATCATACGCGTCATCATTCTGCGTCATCATTCCGCGACGTTTTCAACAAGAAACTCCGCGGGAAATTTAAAATTTTAAAATTGTTTCAGTAGGCGCCTACTGAAACCCACTACTACTGACCACGCAGTCTGATAGTTTATATATCCATGATGAAATATTAACATTGCAACAGATGCAAATACGGCCTTTTTAGTTTACTAAATTGCAATTTTAAATTTCGCGTGAAGTATCCTTATGAAAATGTCGGTATGGTGACGCATGCGTGCGACGTCTCGGATTGTAGCGGACATTTTTTTCCTGCCTGATTCAAGCTATAAATAGTCTGCTTTAATCGCATAATTACACAGTATTCTGGACATCTGTGTTGCTGAATCTTTTGCAATTTGTTCATTTAATAATGGAGAAGTCAAAGAAGAAAGATGTAGGTGGGAAGCGGTGTATTACGGCCGCCTTTAGCAACACAAACACAGCCGGTGTTTCCTTGTTTACATTCCTGAAGGTGAAGCTTTGCTATGGAACAGAGCGGTCAAGCGAAAATGGTTCCCGACCACATTTCACCCGGCAGGTTTCGGTGAGAAAATTGTGGTAATAAGTCGTTTCTTATTGTAGACCTGAGCGGAGCTTGCGTCCTCTTGCAGCTGCAGACTCTCTCACCTCCTCCCATAGGAGAAACTGGCGGTCACCACACCCGTGGCCACACCCCTCCGACTTTCAGGTACCATATAATCTCACTAAAACACTAGTAACACAATAAGCAGATAAGGGATTTTCCAGAATTATCCTAGTAAATGTGTCTTATAACATCTGAATCGCTCCCACTGCCCTCGCCTTTTTTTTTTTCTAGTCCTTCAATCTCAACATCCTCATCCACAAATCTTTCATCCTCGCTTAAATTAATGGGGAAATCTTCGCTTTCTCGGTCCGAATCGCTCTCGCTGCTGGTGGCCATGATTGTAAACAATGTGAGGATGTGAGGAGCTCCACAACCCGTGACGTCACGCACACATCGTCTGCTACTTCCGGTACAGGCAAGGCTTTTTTATTAGCGACCAAGAGTTGCAAACTTTATCGTCGATGTTCTCTACTAAATCCTTTCAGAAAAAATATGGCAATATCGCGAAATGATCAAGTATGACACATAGAATGGACCTGCTATCCCCGTTTAAATAAGAAAATCTCATTTCAGTAGGCCTTTAATAACAGTGTGTCTACTTATTTCATCCATCCATCCATTTTGTACCGCTTATTCCTCTCGGGGGGCGCTGGAGCCTATCTCGGTTACAATCGGGCGTAAGGCAAGGTACACCCTGGACAAGACGCCAGCTCATCGCAGGGCCAACACAGATAGACAGACAACATTTCAGTTATGTTTAAAAAGCTTTTGGAGAACATTCCACAATACTGCAATTATTTTGATCACAGTGATAATTTTGCTATATTATATTGTTACTTCCCTACTGTATTGTTCACATATTTCAATATGTCTTCAACACCTGGAAGACAGAGAAGACTGATGAAGACATTTTACCAGACTAATCATCAGGACAGCTACACAACAGTAAGTACCGTATTTTCCTGACCATAGGGCGCACCGGATAACAAGGCGCACTGTCGACGAATGGTCTATTTTCGATCTTTTTTCAAACATAAAGCGCACTAGATTATAAAGCGCATTAAAGGGGCCATAGTATGATTTTTTTTTCTACATTTAAAACAATTTCTTGTGGTCTACATCAGGGTTCCCCAACCTTTATTCTACCAGGGACCGGTTTAATGTATGCATTATTTTCACCGACCGGCTTTCTACATGTGGCAGATAAAAAGAGCCCAAAAAATATTTTAAATTAGTCTTTGGCTACAGTCGGGAACATTATCATTTAATATTTCCATTAATGTGCATTGTCCCATGTACTTTTAACAAAGGAGTTTCGATATACATCTTTTAGCAAGCTTATTGGTGTGTTTAGTTGGAGAAAAAGCGGTAGTTTATAAATTAATCAATGTTTCTATGCGTCCCGGTATCAAATGCGTCACTGACCCGTACTAGGGTCTACATAACATGTAATGGTGGTTCTTTAGTCAAAATGTTATGTTTTACAGACCATCTTCAAGCCGCTTTCTGACAGTCGCTTCAAGATGGGCCGTTTTGTGGGCGGTCTTATTCACGTGGCTCATCTTTGACAGCGTCTTCTCCCCGCCATCTTTATTGTAGTGGTGTAGCGTGCAAGGATGGGAGTGGACGAAGTGTCAAAAGATGGAGCTAACTGTTTTAATGACATTCAGACTTTACTTACATCAATAATGAAGCGACATCCCCTCATCCGCCGGAAATGTGTCCTGTGAAAAAACGTCCGATAACTAAAGTTCCTTGGGTGTATAATGTAAACACACTACACCGGTATGTTTTAGCGCTTCCATGGCAAACATATTTAAGAACTTTACACTACTTTATATTAGAAATGGCAACAGTGAAGGATGAATGTCCCATAAAAAGAAGATAGAGAAAAAGAAGAAGCTTATCGACTATGGTGTCTGTACGGACTACAAAGGCGGACGCAAGCAATTTTTCAGAAGGTACTAGACGGTAACAAAAGTTTCTTTTGCATAATATTGTGAAACAAAATGCCAGATAATGTCTTAACTTATATACACACTATAATAATACTTGTATGTTGAAGCACAGTACAATCCATCAAGCGGTGCAGCTTCATAGCTTACCAAAGTCGTACTAAAACATTTTGATAGATTTTTGAGCGCCATGTGTATGGTTCTATATTTTCAATGGAACATATAAATTGTTGGTGTTTACTAGAGTCATATTACAGTCTACACTAGCTCTTGTGTGTGACTGCCATAATATTGCAGTCTACATGTATCTCTTATGTGTGACCCCCATCTACTGGTCACACTTATCATTACACCATGTACCAAA
Organism: Nerophis ophidion; assembly: GCF_033978795.1. NCBI lineage: Eukaryota > Metazoa > Chordata > Actinopteri > Syngnathiformes > Syngnathidae > Nerophis > Nerophis ophidion. The sequence goes on along the minus strand of NC_084618.1, from coordinate 24,508,724 downwards.
TAAAATAGCTTGGGATCGGTAAGCGAAACAAGAATTATTCCTTACATTAGGCGCACCGGGTTATAAGGCGCACTGTCGTTTTGATGAAAAAAAAAAAAAAAAAGGATTTTAAATGCGCCTTATAGTCCGGAAAATAATGTAGGCCTAAACTAATATTTTCAAATGAGTCAGACGGTAAAAAAGGAGCAAGACTGCTTATTCAACCACTACCTTTGTAGTACTTGCCTGCCAATCTAGAATAAAACGAGTTTGTTTTTTCATGTGACCATTTTAGTCAAATATTATTCAACGTTTGGAAAAAAAAGAAGCTTAATTTCAGCTAAAACAATAACACACCATAAGGTTAGTGTGAAATATACTTATTGCAATATTTATAGAATGCAGGTGTTTTGAATTTAGTTGCAATAATAAGTATTAAATAAAAGTGCTTTCAAGGCAACTTCAACGATGCTTTGTCTGTTATATTTTATTTTTTAGTAAGCAAAATTTACTCTAATTTAGTCCACTAAAATGTTGAGGGATTTAATCGACTAAAATTTTTTACATGGCTTAAATTTGACTAAAACTGAAATACATTTTCGCCAAAAGACTATAAAACACTGTCAAAAGTAACACTGGTCAGTGGTCTGATAAAATAGAAACCTACTTGTTTAACAAGTGTCAGAATGTTCCCAAAATAAGACTATTTAATTACGTGACACGACACCAGCGCCTCCTGTTGACTAAAATAGCATTTTTTATTTTTTAATGATCTAATAACCCTAAGTGTCAATTAAGTATAAAACATTACCAACAACACTAAATAGCAGTGGAAAGTTGTACACACATAAAAATATTAACCCAACTGTTGGTTCAGAAAAGTACGATCCTGTTATTTGAGTCATTTTAACTCAACATTTTGGGTTAATTTTTTCAACCTAACTTTGGAGTTGAAATATTTTACCAAAAAGTTGATTAATGATAACTTAATGTTCGGTTATTCCCAACCAAACTATCAGGTTGAATTATTTAACCCAAAAGTTGATTTATGCTAACTCAATGTTGGGTGTTTCATAACCCAACTATTGGGTTTAATTTATTTAACACGAAAGCTAAGTTATGCTCACTACAATTTTGAGTTATTCCAAACCCAACTATTGGGTTGTGCAATTTAGTTTTCCTTGACCCAATAGTTGGTTAAAAGTTATACATTTTACCAATGTTTTTTCCAACTCCTTCCCAACTACTGATCGAAATTATTTTTATTCCATTAAAATATACTCAAAAGCAAGATATGAGTGACATGTTTTTTATAAAAATTGCCTTGTATGGTCATGGTAGTCAAATACAGCAGTGGTTCTCAACCTTTTTTCAGTGATGTACCCCCTGTGAACATTTTTTTAATTCAAGTACCCCCTAATCAGAGTAAAGCATTTTTGGTTGAAAAAAAGAGATAAAGTAAAATACAGCACAACGTCATCAGTTTCTGATTTATTAAATTGTATAAGAGTGCAAAATATTTCTCATTTGTAGTGGTCTTTCTTGAACTATTTGGAAAAAAAGATATAAAAATAAGTAAAAACTTGTTGAAAAATAAACAAGTGATTCAATTATAAATAAAAATTTCTACACAAAGAAGTAATCATCAACTTAAAGTGCCCTCTTTGGGGATTGTAATAGAGATCTATCTGGATTCATGAACTTTATTCTAAACATTTCTTCACAAAAAAAGAAATCTTTAACATCAATATTTATGTAACATGCCCACAAAAAATGTAGCCTTCAACACTGAATATTGCATTGTTGCATTTCTTTTCACAGTTTATGAACTTACATTCATATTTTGTTGAAGTATTATTCAATAAATATATTTATAAAGGATTTTTGATTTGTTGCTATTTTTAGAATATTTTTGAAAAATCTCACGTACCCCTTGGCATACCTTCAAGTACCCCCAGGGGTACACGTACCCCCATTTGAGAACCACTGCTAAACAGCATGCTCAATTATTATGTACATAAGATGTGTGATTGTAATTAATCTTAAATAGATTAATCCATAATAAAATTCCCTTAAATTACCTTTTTAATTAAAAAAAAACCTTTTACCCAAAAATGCATTACTCATTGAAAAACAACCCAATAATGGTTCATAGATTTGAAAACCCAGAAATCGAGTTAAAATAAAACCCTTACAACCCAAAAAATGGATTGCTCTTCATGAAAATAACTCCAAAATTTAACCCAACACTCGCAACTCATATATTGGGTTATCAAAATAACCCAGCATTTGTTAGTGTGCTTGAAACTTACTAGCGCTAACTTATGAGCAGGTAACATTCTCTTCTTCTACTTCTTCTTTACCATGAATTGATTACGTGGGCCCCGACGTAAACAAGTTGAAAAACTTATTCGGGTGTTACCATTTAGGGCTCAATTGTACGAAATATGTACTGTACTGTGCAATCTACTAATAAAAGTTTCAATCAATCAATCAACACTGCATTTCCACAAAGCTAAACAAGCTGAAATGACCACCATCGCCCCCAAGTGTAGGAGAGGCACACTGCAAATGGCCAACAGTCACATCAGAGATAAGAGCATGGAAGCTGCAACTTCACATGTAGCTGTGAACATACAGTTTGAGTTTATTTCGAACATGCAAGCATACAACATGATACATCACAATTTCCAGTTTCTCTTTTCAACGTGTTCGAAAAAGAGTAGGAAGAACCAGAGTTTATTTAATCCTACCTCTTTTCTTTTATATGAGTTGCTAAAACTTGTGTTCACTTCCTGTCCCCAATGTATTCACAATATACTCCATAAGAAATCACAATAAAAATAAAGAGATAATATTCGCTGAAGTATAAGTTACATTTCATATGGTGAGATGAGTAAGATTTTTATGAAAAAATGAATGGATGGATGAAATAAATTCAGAATGTTTATCATGGTTCTTCTTCTTTGAACTTTGCAAACACCTTAAGTTTGAAGAGTTTCTTGAACTGGATCAAATTAGTACAATGTTTGATTGCTTTGCTTAATCCATTCCATAGTTTAATTCCACGTACAGATATACTGAAGGTCTTAAGTGTTGTACGTGCAAACACATGTTTTGAATTACATTTTCTCTAAGATTCTAGAAGAAACTGAATTATTTGACAAATCGTACCAATTTAGAGCGTATAAACGTACTGACTGTAAAAATGATTACTTTCAAACTAGTAAAAAGAACATTTATATAATGTGCTGTCGTGTATCAGTATAAATGTTCACATTTCAACTAACAAGAATTCCACTTGTAACTAGAGAAAACATTTTGCAACAGATTGTAAATTGATTTTATGTTTTACACACACACGGTCATGTCAACTAATTGTAGGTCTTGAACCATTAAAAATAGCTACTAAAAAATCAGAAGTTACTCAACACTTGAGTAATTTTTTGTGCGTAATACTTACTCTTACTCAAGTAATTATTTTGATGACTACTTTTTAATTTTACTTGTGTCATATTATTCTGAAGTATAACGGTACTCTTACTTGAGTAAATTTTTTGGGTACTTTCACCACCTCTGTTTATAGCAAATGTCCTACAGGTCCACCATTGTGCAAATGGGACTTTTTATTAACGTTCTAACAGTAAAATGTGCCTTTTTCTGAGCAGGGAAAAAAAATTTCCTTCACTGTTTTGCTACATTTTTAACACAAGAGACGCTCAAAAACGCTCACTTCGGGAATCGCGGCTTTTCATCACGTCGTAAAGTAAAATTCTTCTTTATGTATGTTATACATACTGCACTGACCCGCATTATATATATAAATGACTCCTTACCACACAAGATAAAAAAAAAGGCTTTGCTCCACGTCTTAAAAGAAGAGTTTCTCCCACAATCTGTCACGTCAACTTCAGTTTTTCCTCAGCGCGTATGCTAACCTAGCATGACGTTTCTAAGTGTGCCGCTAAGTGTTAGCACTGTAGCAATAAAACTACAAATAAACAAAACAGTGTGTTACCGGTAAAAACACTTTAAAACTGTCGTTTTTGTGTGATGAGCACATTTGACACAAATTACTTCTTTCTTTTAACCATTAACTTCTTTTTTTACACTTGTAAATTTCCCAAAGTAAAAAAAAAAAAATAGTCCCCTTTGACATTCATTAATGTTTTATTTTAATATTAGACATCTGTTAACATCTTTTTTATGCTCTTATGACAGTTAAGATTAATAAAATGTGACTAAGAGCATTGCATGTACACTTGATAAAGGCTTTATGGTGGCCTCAGTTTGACCCTGGAACAGACTATTTCCATGATGTCCCTAATGGAGAAAAAGTGTTTGGTTCTATTAAGGAAAAAAGAGCAAGTCATTTGTCATTTGTAATGTCTCAATTTGTGAAGGCAATTTATTGATTTTAATTGTCTTCGGTGTTTATTTTAAGACCTGACGTTACACAGAGTAAATCATTTTTTTTCTAAAATCAAATGAAAAACGTATTTAAACAATTCTGCTAAATTTACAATGATATCAACTTTTATTGATATTTAAATATACATTAACAGTCACACATGCCTGTTTCCGCCACTGACAAAATACCCCAGGGTTAAGTCATACTTATAAGATAATAAATACAAGTTATGAGACAAGAAAGTCATAATTATAAGATTTAAAGTACAAATTACGAGATAAGAAAGTCAAAATTGTGAGATAATAGGTCATTCATATGAGATAAAACAAAGACTTGAAAATACCTCAATGGTAAATCATAATTATGAGATTAAAAAACGAAATTATGACATAAAAAGTCATAATTGTGGGATAAAAAAGAATAATAAAATTCACCAAATGCTAAGTCAAATAAAAAAATCATAATTATTATGTTAAGTTGTTACTATGAGATAAAAAGTCGTAATTATGAGATAAAAAGTCACAATTATGGGATTAAAAATCGTAAATTACAGATAAAAAGTCATAATTATGAGATAAAAAGTCATAATTATTAGATAGAGTCTGTTATGAGATTACAAATCACAATTGAGATACAAACTAAAATGCTAAAATAAAGTCTAAATCCTGAGAAAAAAGTTGTAATAATATTAAAAAGTCAACATTTAAAAAAATAAAGACATAAAGAGATACAACTCTGAATTGTGAGATAAAATTAAAAATTATGAAAGCAAAAACCATGAGATAAAAAACTTAAATATAAAATAAAATCGAAATTACGAGATTAAAAAGTTGTAATTATGAGATAACAAGTTGTAATTACAACATTGAAAAAAACTCATAATAAAGCGATAAACAGTCAAAATTATGAGATAAAAGTCATATTGTAAACGAAAAAGTCGACATTGTGAGAGAAAAGGTTATAATTATGAGATAAAAACATACTGAAACAATAAAAAGTCATCATTATGAGATAAGTCATTATAAAACAAAAAGTTGACATTATGAGAGAAAATTTTATAATTATGAGATAAAAACATACTGAAACAATAAAACATAATTATGAGATAAGAGTCATAGTTATGACAGAAATAGTCGACATTATAAGATAACATTTTATAATTATGAGATAAAAACATACTAAAACAATAAAAAAAATCATAATTATGAGATAAAAGTCATAATTATGAGAGAAAATTTTATAATCATGAGATAAAAACATACTGAATCAATAAAAAGTCATAATTATGACAGAACAAGTCGACATTATGAGGGAAAATGTCATAATTATGAGATGGAATTTATAAGATTTGGCTTCTTCCCTCGTCATTAGCTCATATTTATGAGTTTTTTAGAATCTCATAATTTCATTTTTCTTATCTCATAATTTTTATCTCATAATTGTGGTTTTCTTATCTCATAATTTTGACTTTTTTATCTCACAATTTCGACTTTTTACCTCGTAATTATGACTTACCTTTGGAGTATTTTTTAAAATGTTTTTTTTTTTTTTGTGGTGGAAATGACTTTTATAAATGACTCCTTTACTTCCACAGTAAAAGGAAAATACTTCTTCAGCGAAGCTTTGAATTATTTGCACAAAAACAGCAGCAACACTTGACTTGTGTTACTTTGAATTTAAGTGCGTGCGTGTGTGCGAGTGTGTGCGTGTGTGTGTGTGTGCGAGTGTGTGCGTGTGTGTGTGTGTGCGTGTGTTTGTAGAACACGCTGCAGGGATTGAAAAGAAAGGAAAGAAGCGTTTTAAAGTTGCGTGGAAACGTTATACATTTTCTAAACGTTTTACTTCCAAATAGAAAACAACTCTTTTGTCGCCCCACCTGCAAAAAACCCCCGAAATGATTTATTTGATTGTAACATTTTTAAAATGTATTACACATTGAAGGAGGAAGCTTCAAATTAAGATTGGAATGAATAGTGCTCATTTCTCCGCTTCTGTATCGAGAGCATGAACGCAACAGATGTGTTTGCAAGGCCTCTCTTAACTTTCCGAAATCTTTTATTTGTATATTTATCACCATTTATGAGTTTGATAGGCATACCATATTTGCCAGCCTATTTCTGCGTTTTTTGACAAATATACTTTGCAAATGTATAATTACAGTATAAACCACGGTGACTAAAAATTAAGGTTCCTAATATACTAAAAGATGAGTACATAATTATTTGTCAAAATGGTAAAATAAAACAAACTATTTATTGTAAACTTTCAAGTGAGCTATATCGTAATTATTCTGTGCTTCTGTTATTTTTAAAATGCACATTTTAAATTAAATATAAATGTCACTATTGTAGTCTCAAAATCATGGACAAAACATGTCTCAAAATTAAAATGACAGTTTTATATAGAAAGTGAAGAGTAGTTAAATATTCACATAGCGATGTAACTTGTCTAGTTTTTACGTCAGTTGTTGAAACCTTTGCTGAAATGACGTCATGTCACAAGTCCACAATGCACTTACGCAAGCGCGTGCACGCGGGTGACCACTTGACTCAAAGGCGCGCAGCCGACTAACGGTGACGTCACAAACATTATTAATTAATTCGTTTTTCCAGTAAAAATTTGTTTTTATTTCATGTTGGGTTTTTTTAATTATATAATTTATATTTCATATATTGCTTTTATTGTTCATTAAAAAGACAAATAATGTCATTAATTGCACACAAAACCATTCCACTTTTGCATTTTTGCAAACATGATAGACATAACTTGAGCACACTGTACAATATTTATATAGTACACCCCTGCTATTGTGTTTTTGTCATCATATTTATATATTGACACATTATAAAAAATATGTCCAAAAACAAGCATTATTTATTATGTGTAGTTTTAATACAGATCTTGGGGTGAAGGTGTCCCTAATGAAGTGGCCAATAGGAATTGTGTATCATAGACAACACTAAATAATTTAATCAATAAATAAGTAATTTTCCATCATATTACAAATGTCAATTATTCATGTTCAGCACTTGTCAAAAGTTTAAGGACTCCTTGTCATTGAATAACACAAAGTGTCCCCAGACTGTCACTGTACATAATAACTATGACACTTGTTGCATGTTTAAGAAGAGGGCCTGGCCTGTCAGTGAAGGCAACACATGGGGCTAAAGTTTCACTCCAACGCCATTGGGCCACAATAGTCTGTTCCAGGGTCAAAGTGTGGCCCTCATGAAAAGTTTATTAAGTGTACAGAAAATGTCTAAAGCTAAATTATTTTTTTACTGAAAGATAAACAGTTCATAAAAAGCAAACAGGAAATGTTTACGGTGACATTATTAATACTGACAGTAAGATCAAAAAGTGTATTTAGTGTACAGCAATTTTTTTTGTGTTATTAATTATATTTCAAGTAAGATAAAAAGTTTATTAAGCGTTCATGAAATGTTTAAAGTGACATTAATAATTACAGAAGAATTAAAAGTTTATTTTAAAAAAGTGTACAGGAAATGTTTAAAATATTATTATTTGTATAGTAAAATAACAAGTTTATGAAAAGTGTACATGAAATGTTTAAAGTGTTATTACTAACAGTAAGATAAAAGTTTCTTAAAAAGTGTACATGAAATGTTTACATTTTTTGTAGTATTTACAGTAAGATAACAAGTATATTAAAAAGTGTACATGTAATCTTTAAAGTATTATTAATAATAATATTTACAGTAAGATAAAAGTTTATAAAGTGTACAGAAATCTTCAAAGGGTTATTATTATGTACAATAAAATAAAAATGTTTATAAAAAAGTGTACATGAAATGTTTAAACTGTTACTAATATTTACAGTAAGATAAACGTTTACAAAAAAATCACATGTAATGTTTAAAGTTAATATTTACTGTAAGATAAAATGGTTATAAAAAGTGTACTTGAAATGTTTTAAGTTATTATTAATATTTACAGTAAGATAAAAAACTGTACAAAAAATGTTTAGTTATTATTAATAATATTTAGAGTAAGATAAAAAGTATATAAAAAGTGTACATGAAATGTTCAAAGTGTGATTATTAATAATATTTACAGTAAGATAAAAGTTTATAAAAAGTGTACAGAAATGTTTAGTGTTATTAATATTTACAATAAAATAAACTGTTTATAAAAAGTGTACATTAAATGTTTAAAGTGTTATTTATATTTACAGGAAGATACAACTTTATAAAAAAGTGTACATTAAATGTTTAGCTATGTTATCATTAATAATATTTACAGTAAGATAAAACCTTTATAAAAAGTGTACTTTAAAGGTTTAAACTTATTATTAATATTTACAGTAAGATAAAAAGTGTACACAAAATGTCTAAAGTTATTATTAATAATATTTACAGTAAGATAAAAAGTATATAAAAAGTGTACATGAATTTTTTTAAGTGATATTAATAATATTTACAGTAAGACAAAAGGTTATAAAAAGCGTACAGATTTTTTTAAGGTGTTATTCATATTTGCAATAAAAAAACTGTTTATAAAAAGTATACATGAAATGTTTAAAGTGTTATTATTTACAATAAAATAAACTGTTTATAAAAAGTGTACATGAAGTGTTTAAAGTGTTATTGATATTTACAGTAAGATACAAGTTTATAAAAAAGTGTACATTAAATGTTTAGTTATTATTATAACAGTAAGATAAAACCTTTATAAAAATTGTACGTGAAATGTTTAAAGTGTTATTAATATTTACAGTAAGATAAAAGTTTATAAAAAGTGTACAGAAATGTTTAAAGTGTTATTAATATTTAAAATAAAATAAACTGTTTATGAAAAGTATACATGAAGTGTTTAGTGTTATTAATATTTACAGTAAGATACAAGTTTATAAAAAGTGTACATTAAATGCTTCCTTATTATTAATTATTTTAACAGTAAGATAAAACTTTTATAAAAATTGTACATGAAATGTTTAAAGTGTTAGTAATATTTGCAGTAAGATAAAAAGTGTACAAGAAATGTTTAGTGTTGTTAATATTTACAGTAGGTTAAAACATGTACATGAAATGTTTAAAGTTATTATGAATAATATTTCCAGTCGGATAAAAAGTGTACACAAAATGTTTAAAGTGTTATTAATACTTACAGTAAAATAAAGTGTACATGAAATGAAGAGTTGTTATTTTGAATAATATTTACAGCAAGATGGAGGACATAGAAGAAGAAGATTTATGTTTGCTCCCACATATGGTTCTAGAATGTCCCTGCAGGTGACCTTTGACCCGCCATGATTTGAGCTGTCTCACTCCCTGCCCACTGCGACCTCCTGTCTCTGCGGGTCAAAGGTCAGCGGCGGGGAGCAGCAAATTAACCCAATGTGTCAAAGACGCCATGACACCATGTTCAACCATGTTTGCAGCTCTCCTCCTTTTTCTCTTCTTCTCCTCCACCTCCACCTCCCTCTTCTTCTTCTTTTCCTTTTCTCTTCTTCTCCCTCTTCTCCTCCACCCTCTTCTACTTCTCCTCCTTTTTCTCTTCTTCTCCCTCTTCTTCTTCTCCACCATATTCTTCTTCTCCTCCTTTGCTTCTTCTTCTCTTCTTTTTTTCGTCTTCTCCCTCTTCTCCTCCACCATCTTCTTCTCCTTCTCTTCTTTATCTCCTCCCTTTTCTCATCTTCTCCTTCTTCTTCTCTACCCTTTTCTTCTTCTTCTCCTACTTTGCTTCTTCTTCTCCCTCTTCTCCTCTACCCTCTTCTTCTTCTCCTACTTTGCTTCTTTTTCTCCCTCTTCTCCTCTACGCTCTTCTTCTTCTCCTTCTTTGCTTCTTCTTCTCCTTATTTTTGTTTTTCACCTTCCCCTTCTCCCTTTTGTATTCTCCCGCTTTTTCATCTCCAGTCTTTTTCTTTTTCACTTCCTCTTCTTGAATTTCTTTTTCTCCTCCTCCTTCTCATCCCTTCTTTATTTTCTTTCTCCTACTCCTACATCTTCTCTTTCTCCTTTTTCTCATTTTTCTGTTTTTCATTTTCTCCTCCTCCAATCTCCTCTTACATCTTATTTTTCTCCGCTTCTTTCTCCTCCCTCTCATCCTTTCATCCTTGCCTTTGCTTCTTTTATTCCCTCTGCTAGTCGTCTCCTTGTCTTTTTCCACCTCTTTCTCTTCCTCCTTCTTTTTCTTCTTCCTCTCCCACTTGTTCTTCCTATTCCTCTCCAGGCTTTTTATTCTTACATATATTTTCTTCTCCTCCTTCTCATCCCTTCTTTATGAAGTTTTCTTGTTGTTGTCCTTCTCCTATTCCCATCTTCTGTTTCTCTTTCTCTTTCTCCTACTTATTCTTCCTTGTTCTCTCTTCTTTTCCTCCAGTCTTTTTATTCTTCTCTTTCTCACTTTCTCCTCCTTCTTCTCCTCCTCTTTCATCGTCTTTATCTCTTCCTCCTCCCCCTTCTTTTTCTTCTTCTTCTCCTACTTGTTCTCCCTCCCTCTTTTTCTCCAGTCTTTTTCTCTTTCTCTTCTTGCATTTCTTTTTCTCCTCCTTCTCATACCTTCTTTATTGCCTTTTATTTCTGTTGTCCTTCTCCTATTCCTACATATTCTCTTTCTTCTTTTTCTCCTCTTTCTCTTTTTCCTTCTTCTTCCTTTCCAACTTGTTCTCCCTTTTCTTTTTATCCAATCTTTTTCTAATTGTCTCCTACTTATCCTCCTCTTCTTACATCTTCTTTTGTTCATCTTCATCATCCTAATTCTCATCCCTTCTTTCTTGATTTTTTCCCCCTATTTCTACATCTTCTCCTTTTCTTTTTCACCTCGTTGTCTTCCTCCTCCTTTTTCTTCCTTCTTCCTACTTGTTCTCCCTATTCTTATTCTCTGGGCTTTTTCTTCATCTCCTTTTCTTCTTACATCTATTTTTCTCCTCCTCTTCCTTCTCATCTTTTCTTTGTTGCCTTTTCTTCTTGTCCTATTCCTACATCGTATTTCTACTTTTTCTCCTCTGCCCCTCCTTCTCCTTCTTCCTCTCCAACTTGTTCTCCCTCTTCTCCACCTCATTTTCTCTTTCTACTTTTCCATATTTTGCTTCTTCTTCTCTCCTTTTATTTTAATTTTCCTGAGGGAACTCTATCTATCTATCTATCTATCTATCTATCTATCTATCTATCTATCTATCTATCTATCTATCTATCTATCTATCTATCTATCTATCTATCTATCTATCTATCTATCTCTCCTTCTCCATATATTTCTTCGTTCTCCTTTTTCTTCTCCTGCTCCTTAATGTTTTTCTTCTTTATTTCCTTTTCCATCTTCACCATTTTGTCTTCTCCTTTCTCTCCTACTTGTTCTCCCTGTTCTTTTTCTCCTCAGACTTTTTCTTCTTCACCTTTTCGTCTTCTTCTTCTGGTCGCCCTCCCAACACTTCCAAGGAAGATCTTCTTCCTCAACTGGTCTGCGGTTGAAGACGTTTCAGTTCAGCTGTCACAAATTATGTTTGCCTGCCCAGCTGTCAAAACAGGGCGGGGGGGTCTTTGAATGTGTGTGTGGACTAGGGGGTTTGTGTGTGTGTGTGTGTGTGTGTGTGTGTGTGAGGGAGAGAGGGGGGGTCTTTCATTCCAGCTCACATGCCATGAAAGGACACGGAGGAGTGGTGGTGGGGGGGTGCTGGTGTTTGGACACAAGCAATTATCTCTAATTATTGTTTTTCTTTTCAGTTTGGCTGTCCCGATGGAGGTCCAACATGCAATAATCCGCTCGGGTCCGAGTCCCGGCCCGAGTCCTGGGACTTTGTAGGGGGAGGCGGCTTTCATCTCAATGTGAGTCAGGAGTTGATTCAAACGTGGACTGATGGAGGAATTAACCCCCGGGACCCAGCTTTCAATGGGCTCAGTTAAGAGATTATATGTGTTGATGGCAGCAGCGCCACACTTACCTATTCTCTCCAGCGCTCACCGACAACCTTTCCGTATCTCGTCCACACGCCACTGCAGCAGGTGGCGCTATAGCTTCTAATTGTGCGGTCATTTTGGCCAATCACAGGCCGGAGGGCCTCAATTGCAAATTGTCCCAAATATTATTAATCAATCAATCAATCAACATTCATTTATATAGCCTTTAATCACAAGTTTCTCAGAGGGCTGCACAAGTCACAACGACATCCTCGGCTCAGATCCCACATCAGGGCAAGATAAAAATGACACTTGGATATATTAAAGAAAACGATTTTTATATTAAAAAATAATACATAAAACATATAAAAATCACTAAGAAAAATAATTTAAAAATCTTGATTACTGTATTTTTCGGACTATAAGTCGCAGTTTTTTTCATAGTTTGGCCGAGTGTACGACTTTTACTCAGGAGCGACTTATGTGTGAAATTATTAACACAATACCGGAAAATATCAAATAATATTATTTAGCTCATTCACGTAAGAGACTGGACATATAAGATTTCTTCGGATTTAGCAATTAGGAGTGACAGTTTTTTTGGTAAACGTATAACATGTTCTATATGTTATAGTTATTTGAATGACTCTTACCATAATATGTTACGTTAACATACCAGGCACCTTCTCAGTTGGTTACTTATGCTTCATATAACGTACACTTAGTCAGCCTGTTGTTCACTATTCTTTATTTATTTTAAATTGCCTTTCAAATGTCTATTCTTGGTGTTGGGTTTTATCAAATAAATTTCCCTCAAAAATGTGACCTATACTCCAGTGTGACTTATATATGTTTTTTTCCTTCTTTATTATGCATTTTCGGCAGGTGCGACTTATACTCCGAAAAATACGGTACCTAGCAGGCACAAGACATTGATATAACGTTGACTGACTTCTGAACAACGTTGCAAAATAGTTGTATTTGTAAATTGAGACAACGTTGGGGTCTAATGTTGGATCAATGTTGTTTGTTGGTAAAATGACCAAAATTTCAATGGTCAAATCAATCTCAGAACCCAACATTGATTAAACGTCGTCAAAAATCATTTTGTTTCAACGTTGTATTTGTGTTGTAGAATATTAGTTAGGAAATGACCAAAATTCAATGGTCAAGTCAACGTCAGAACCCAACATTGATTAAACGTCGTCAAAAATCATGTTGTTTCAACGTTGTATTTGTGTTGTAGAATATTGGTTGAAAAATGACCAAAATTCAATGGTTAAATCAACGTCAGCACTCAACATTGATTAAACGTCGTCAAAAGCATGTTTCAACATTGTATTTGTGTTGTAGAATTTTAGTTAGGAAATTACCAAAATTCAATGGTCAAATAGACGTCAGAACCCAACGTTGATTAAACGTCGTCAAAAATCGTGTTGTTTCTACGTTGTATTTTTGTTGTAGAATATCGGTTGGGAAATGACCAAATTTCAATGGTCAAATCAACATCAGAACCCAACATTGATTAAACGTCGTCAAGTTCTCAACGTTGTTTTAACGTCTTGTTCCTGCTGTGTAACATTAACAAAATAATTAATCCATCCATCCATCCATTTTCTACCGCTTATTCCCTTTCGGGGTCACGGGGGGCGCTGGCGCCTATCCCAGCTAATTAATGAAATAACAAAAAATAGTGTACTTTATTTTAATGTCATTGGAAATAATGAAAAAAGAAATAGGCTGTTGCAGAGTCAAACTGTAGTCATCATAAAAGTTTAATATTTGCACAGGCAGTGTTTTGAGTCCCATTTTTAACCCTCATAAAAGAGTAAAAAGAAGTTAACTAGTAAAATTAAAACAGCTCATTGAATATTAATTTTTACATTTGTCGTTGTCATACAAGTGTAAAAAGAAGCTTACAACTGTAAAAACAATTTTAAATAAGATCATTATAACAATGAATAATGACAATAAACAGTCCAAATATTCTTCTTTAACTTTGAGGACATTGAACACAACACTTGTCAACCTCCATATTGTTCAGTCAGATTGTCCGGAGGAAATAATGTAAATAATAAGAATAATCTGTACCAGGGTTAAAACGTTATAAAAGATTTATAAACGTGTCCAGGCAATGTTTGAAGTCACAATGGAACATTCCGAACTATTATACAAGTGTAAAAATAAGTAACTACAATTTTTTTTCAATTATTCAATAATTGTAATTGTCACACAAGCGTAAAAAGAAGTTAAACACTTATTAAAACATACAAAATTTAAGTCTGGTTTAGCTCTGACAACATTGAATACGGCATTGATCGACCTTCATTTTGTTTCTATTTAGACATTTTCCCCCGTATGAAAAAATATATATATACTGTAGTCGGTTCCAGGGTCAAACTGCGGCCATTGTAAGACAAAAACATCCACTGTCAGGATTTATTTTTACATATTAATACAAATTAATACATTTTCATAACATATTAATACTGTATTATAGGAATAATATAATATTGATAATAATTAATACTAATTACTACATTTTTATAACATATCGATGCTATATTGTAGGAATAATATAATACTAACTGCAATTAATACAAATTAATACATTTTCATAACATTAATACTATGTTATTGGAATAATATAATATTAATAATAATTCATCCAAATTTATACATAAAAACAATTGAACAGTCATTCTTTTAACAATGTTGAACTGTTGCGCAAGTGTAAAAAGAAGTTAACCCCTACGAAAGCTTCAGTTAGTGTAATTTAAATATTTTAAAATCCCCAACAGTTATGTATGTGTAAAAGAAGCAAATCACTTTTTATATTAAGACATACAAATTTAAATGAAAGGAAGAAGAGATTAACACTATTTTGTTTTACAACTTTCTTAACAGTCACGTAAGTGACAATAAAGTGAACCACTTTTTGTATTAAGACATAAAATCAATCGTCATTTGTTCCTAATTACTGTGCAAGTGTAAAAAGACGCTAACCACTCTTTATAGGATAAAATAGAATAGAAAGTACTTTATTGATCCCTGGGGGAAATTCAGCACCACAGTTTGCTCACAATAGACAATAATAATAATAAATAATATATAACATATATTATATATATATAATATATGAATGATATAAATATATTCTACATTTAAGTGCAGTCAAGAAGGAACAAATGCATTATACATTATTATATTATCATATCATTTTTGTATATAATTATATTAAGACAACAAAAATCAAGCCCAGAATCTTTCAAATGTTTCATTGTCATACAAGAGTAAAAAGAAGTTAACCACTAGAAAAGCTTTAAGTGTGAAGGCAGGGTTTTAACCACGCGTAAAGAAAAAGTAAGTCGCCAAACTTCAGAAAGTGCTGTTAGATAACTAATATCGACATTAATATGCCACGTTTAAAAACAGATGTATGATAACATTCCTGTGTCTTGTGGTCGCGTTGCATTCAGGTGCTGCCGTTGGCGTACGACAAGGGAAAGCCTTCCAAGCGTGACAAAAGCCAAACCTCAAAGAGCGCGTGGTCACATGACCGCTAGGAGTCTGTAAATGTCCCGTGCGCGACACGGACCACCAGGGTGAGTCTATGAGTGTTTCTGTTTCATGTACATGTACTGCACTGTGTGGCCCCTTTAAGTGTGGACTCTGTCAAAGTCATTCAAACCACTAATATCGGCTCTCGGCATTATTATCTTGTTTCCATGTGTTCTTATGGTGGACTCGGACTCTTTTTTTACTCCCGTGTGACTAAATGATGTTGCAGCAGCAAGTCACCAGATGACACACCCTTAGCAACGTTAACGTTTAATCGGGTGGATCCAAGTAATGGTAATTCCTCTGGACCAAGTAGTCCACATCTAAAAACATGTATGTTGATGATCAGTGGCCAGAGGTGATTTAATTAAAATGGTAGCAAAACAACACCTTGACGAGTTATTTTTTGCAAATATTAGCTCATTTGGACTTTAATGCCTGTAACATGTTTCAAAAAAGCTTGCACAAGTGGCAAAAAAGACTCTGAAAGTGGAGGAATGCTCATCAAACACTTATTTGGAACATCCCACAGTTGAACAGGCTAATTGAGAACAGGTGGGTGCCATGATTGGGTATAAAAGCAGCTTCCATGAAATGCGCAGTCATTCACAAACAAGGATGGGGCAAAGGTCACCACATTGTGAACAAATGCGTGAGCAAATTGTCAAACAGTTTAAGAACAACATTTCTCGATGAGCTGTTGCAAGGAATTTAGGGATTTCACCATCTAAAGTCTGTAATATCAGTAAAAAGGTTCAGAGAATCTGGAGAATTGTCTGCATGTAACATTGAATGCCCGTGACCTTCGATCCTTCAGGTGGGTACTGCATCAAGAAGGGATATCAGTGTGTAAAAGATATCGCCACATTGGCTCAGGACCACTTCAGAAAACCACTGTCAGTAACTACAGTTGGTCGCTACATCTGTAAGTGCAAGTTAAAACTCTACTATGCAAAGCAAAAGCTATTTATCTACATCACCCAGAAACGCCGCCGGCTTCGCTGGGTCCGAGTTCATCTAATATGGACTGATGTAAAGTGTTCTGTGGTCTGACGAGTCCACATTTCAAATTGTTTTTAGAAACTGTGGCCGTCGTGTCCTCCGGACCAAAGATGAAAAATAACATCCGAATTGTACTAGGCGCAAAGTTCAAAAGCCAGCATCTGTGATGGTATACGGCGGTATTAACGTCCAAGGCATGGGTAACTTACACATCTGTGAAGGCACCATTAATGCTGAAAGGTACATACAAGTTTTGGAGCAACATATGTTGCCATCCAAGCAACGTTATTATGGAAGTCCCTGCTTATTTCAGCAAGACAATGCCAAGCCAAGTGTTAGAACAGCGTGGCTTCATAGTAAAAGAGTGCGGGTACTAGACTGGCCTGCCTGTAGTCCAGACCTGTTTCCCATTGAAGATTTGTGGCGCAATATGAAGCCTAAAATACCACAACGAAGACCCCGGACTGTTGAACAACTTAAGCTGTACATCAAGCAAGAATGGGAAAGAATTCCACCTGAAAAGCTTTAAAAATGTGTCTCCTCAGTTCCCAAACATTTACTGAGTGTTGGTAAAAGGAAAGGCCATGTAACACAGTGGTAAAAATGCCCCTGTGACAACTTGTTTTCAATGTGTTGCTGCCATTAAATTCTAAGTTAATTATTATTTGCAAAAAAAGATGTGTTTCTCAGTTGGAACATGAAATATCTTGTCATTGCAGTCTTTTCAATTGAATATAAGTTGAAAAGGATTTGCAAATCATTGTATTCTGTTTTTATTTACGAATTACACAACGTGCCAATTTCACTGGTTTTGTAGTTGCCACAAATGCTAACTAGTTTATTGCCTCCACTGTTGCTACCTAACCGCCAGTCACGAGACTTACTTCGTAGCAGCTAATAGTGGTGTCCCAAAAAAATATTTTCGAATTAATCGCAATTCTTATTAGTAATGATTTTTTTTTTTCGAATCATATTGTTAATGCAGATGTCCGCATCTACTGTACAGATTTTCTTTAGATAAGATAAATGTTGGATACTTCTCTTGATGCCTTATTTGTATTTGTCTTTATTAAATGTTTGGGTAGAAATGTGTGAAACAAAACCAGTTATCTTTGAAATAATATAGGAATTTATCAGAGTTGTTTATTTTATGGAGGAATATAGTTAATCATAGAACTGGCATCCAATGTCATTTAAAAAAGTATTGATCTTGAATCAATAATTGTTCCGCAGCCTTTGAAGCAGAACCTCCAGGTTCTGTAACAGCTTCTTCCCTCAGGCCGTGAGACTCTTGAACGCATCATAACTAAATTATCCCCTCAACTTCCCCCAAAATGGATTAACTCGCTGGAATAAAAAAGACAATATAACATACATCCATAAACGTGGACGCATGTGAAAAAGTGCAATACATCTATCTGCACAGTAATCAATTTATTTATTTATATGTATTTATTTATTTTATATATATTATTTATATATATTTATTTAATTATATATGCACCTTATTGTTTTTTTTAAATCCTGCACTACCATGAGTTTATGTAACGAAATTTCGTTCTTATCTGTGCTGTAAAGTTCAAATTTGAATGACAATAGAAAGGAAAACTAATTGTTTTGAATCGAGAATCGATTCTGAATAAAATCTTTACCTCAGAGAATCGAATTGAATCGTTGGTGCCCAAAGATTCCCAACCCTCGCAGCTAATGCCCAATTTTGCCTCCAATCGGATATTTTCATGGAATCTTTTTTCAATGTCTGGCTAGCCGCATTGTGCTCCAAATAGCTTCTACGTAATTGCCATAGGTGCTAACTAGTTTCTTGCCTCCACTGTTGCAACTCACCGACTGTCACCAAACTTGCTTCCGAGCAGCTGATCTCCAAATTTGCTGACACTCAGATCTAACTCAATGTCCCCTCCCACAAATGCTGACTAGTCACCTTGTGTGCTTTTGATTGATTGAGACTTTTATTAGTAGATTGCACAGTACAGTACATATTCCGTACAATTGACCACTAAATGATAACACCCGAATAAGTGTTTCAACTTGTTTAAGTCAGGGTCCACGTTTATCAATTCATGGTAACTCCAGTGACACAAATGCTAGCTAGTTCTAACTGCCAGTCACCAGGCTTACCTTCGAGCAACTAGTCTCCAATGTTGGTACCTGATGAGTGGGGCCCGTTGTGTCATTTCAGTTTGACCCGCCAAAAGGTGGTTGCCGAATGTAATACCGTATTTTTCGGAGTATAAGTCGCTCCGGAGTATAAATCGCACCCGCCAAAAATGCACAATAAAGAAGGAAAAAAATATATATAAACCACATTTTTGGGGAAAATTTATTTGATTAAAACCCAACACCAAGAATAGACATTTGAAAGGCAATTTAAAATAAATAAAGACTAGTGAACAACAGGCTGAATAAGTGTACGTTATATGAGGCATAAATAACCAACTGAGAAGGTGCCTGGTATGTTAACGTAACATATTATGGTAAAAGTCATTCAAATAACTATAACATTTAGAACATACTATAAGTTTATCAATCTGTCACTCCTAATCGCTAAATCCCATGAAATCTTATACGTCTAGTCTCTTACGTGAATGAGCTAAATAATATTAATTGATATTTTACGGTAATGTGTTGTTAATTTCACACATAAGTTTAAGTCGCACCCCCGGCCAAACTATAGAAAAAACTGCGACTTACTGTATAGTCCAAAAAATACGGTACATATTTCAAGCTGTACAATCCTTTTGGCTTGTCTGTAAGGCTGCACTGTTTAAAAAAAAAAGTCATTTGATCTTACGGCAAAAACCTGGCAACTCAGTCGCCAGAAATTTACCATAAAATCATCAATGGTACCGTTTTTTCATTTACAATAATTCACTGTGAGAACTGGGATTCTACAGTAAGAAAAGTAGCAGCTCAGTTGCAAGAATTTTCCAGTAAAAATAACAGTGGCTCTGTATTTCAATTCATAGTAATGCACGGTAAAAAAAAACTGGCAACTCAGTCACCAGAATTTTAACGTAAAAAAAACAGTCGTTACAGTTTTCCTATTTACAGTGATTTGGTGTAAAAACTATTGTAAATGTCAATAGTAAAATTCTGGTGACTGAGCTCCTATTTTTTTTTTTTCATCGTGAAAACTACAGATATTTAAAAAAGTTTTTACCGGCTAACTCGTTGCGTCGGGACCCCAATTCTACGATAAAGTTGTGACTCAACGGAGGAGGGTACTCTTCGTCGCCACGGTTCGGCCAGGTCCTACAAATAAAACCGAAACGCTTCGAAATTTAGCATCCTCCATGTGTCTAATCTGTCCGGGTAAAGTTTGAAAGCAATCGGATGTAGCATTTAGGAGGAGCTGGTTCCAGAACAATACCTGGAAAAAGGCGAAAATCTGCAGAAAATGACCTTTTTGAATGTTTTGAGGTCAAAAATGTACAACATAATTCGGCACAGGACTGTGTGACAATCTCTACTATTGTACCTGATATTTACAAAACCCAAAACCAGAGAAGTTGGCAGGTTGTGTAAATGGTAAATAAAAACAGAATACAATGATTTGCAAATCCTTTACAACTTATATTCAATTGAATAAATAATAATTAACTTAGAATTTAATGCCAGCAACACATTGCAAAAAAGTTGCTGCAGGGGTATTTTTACCACTGTGTTACATGGCCTTTCCATTTACCAACACTCAGTAAATATTTGGAAGCTAAGGAGACCAATTGTTGAAGCTTTTCAGGTGGAATTTTTCCCCATTCTTGCTTGATTTTAGTAAAGCTTAAGTTGATCAACAGTCCGGGGTCTCCATTGTGGTATTTTAAGCTTCATATTGTGCCACACATTTTCAATAGGAGACAGGTCTGGACTACAGGCAGGACATTTGAGTACCCGCACTCTTTTACTATGAAGCCACGCTGTTGTAACTCGTGGCTCGGCATCGTCTCGCTGAAATAAGCAGGGGCGTCCATGATAACGTTGGTTGGATTGTAACATATTTTGCTCCAAAACCTGTATGTACATTTCAGCATTAATGGTGCCTACACAGATGTGTAAGTTACCCATGCCTTGGGCACTAATATACCCTCATACCATCACAGATTCTGGCTTTTGAACTTTATGCCTATAACAATCCGGATGGTTCTTTTCCTCTTGGTTCCATTGGACACAACGTCACCAGTTTCCAAAAACTGTTTGAAATGTTGACTTGTCAGACCACAGAACACTTTTCCACTTTGCGTCAGTCCATCTTAGATGAGCTCGGACCCAGCAAAGCCGGCAGCGTTTCTAGGTGTTGTTGATAAATGGCTTTGGTTTCGCATAGTAGAGTTTTAACTTGCACTTACAGATGTAGCGACCAACTGTAGTTACTGACCATGGTTTTCTGAAGTTTTCTTGAGCCCATTTAGCGATATCCTTTACACACTGATGTTGCTTTTTGATGCAGTAACGCCTGAGGGGTCAAAGCTCCGTAGTATCATCGCTCACGTGCAGTGATTTCTCCAGATTCTGTGAACCTTTTGATGATATTACGGACCGTAGATGGTGAAATCCCTAAATTCCTTGCAACAGCTTGTTGAGCAATATTGTTCTTAAACTGGTGGACAATTTGCTCACGCATTTGTTCACAAAGTGGTGACCCTCGCCCCATCTTTGTTTGTGAAGGACCAAGCATTTCATGAAAGCTGCATTTATACCCAATCATGGCACCCACCTGTTCCCAATCAGCCTGTTGACCTGTGGGATTTTCCAAAAAGTGTTTGATGAGTATTCCTCAATGTTCTCAGTCTTTTATGCCACTTGTGCCATCTTTTTCGAAACATGTTGCAGGCATTAAATTCCAAATGAGCTAATATTTGCAAAAAATAACAACGTTTTCCAGTTCAAACATTCAGTATCTTGTCTTTGCAGTCTATTCAATTGAATATAGGTTGAGAATAATTTTCAAATCATTGTTTTCTGTTTTTATTTACCATTTACACAACGTGCCAACTGGTTTTGGGTTTTGTATTTAGTGTTAGTTATGTGGCATTAGCTTTCAGGTGAACTGGATGAAGTTGACATGGAGTCTGACGGGATGCCAGCAGGAGAAAGTAGCAAAAACCAAGGAATGGTAGAAGTTGACGTTGTCTTGTGCATACACGTGTGTTTATGTGAGAGGGTTCTTTGTTTCAATGCGGGACGAGTGTGGGGGGGGGGGGGGGGGGTGTCGTGTTTGATGTCCAAGCTGCGCCAATGAAACCCAAACCTGAAGGAAAGCTGACAAAACACAACCATCCCAGGTGGTTAATGGGTGGGCAGAAATGACCAGTTGACCAGCGCCGCTCGTATGCACGGACAAGGGCTCGCTGACACGGCCCCCATCTGTAAGATATTACAGGCCCCTCAAAAAAAAAACATGTCAGGGATGGGTGGTCCCGCGATAACGCTGTCAATCCATTGCACTTTACTTTCGCTTTAAAAAAAGTTGTTTTAGGACCGCGGCGGGGCCCGTCTCGTCCGCCGCCCAGATGCCAGAGGACGACACAAAAAGATGTCCAATCTGAGACAAGTCCCAGGTGTCAAGGGTGAGAGGTGGAAGGTCGCGCTAGTGTGGGTGGCTCCTGTTAGCGCTTAATGAGGCCTCATCACACACACTGATCATCCGCGGAGGCGGGCTTTTGGGGCGGCGGGGGGCGGGGATAATCGCCCGATATTCCCCCTTTGACAAGAGAGATTACACGAACGGGACAATGGAGATGAGCCGCGCTACGTCGCCGCTATAGACCGGCCACACAAAAAGTGAGTGGATCAGTCCCAAAGAGAGACAAATTAAAGTTGGTGTGGGGCCACGGGGAGGTGGTGGGGGGATGCCCATGGGTGGGGGGCGGACGTGACACCAACTAAGACGTGCCACACGTGGGAACATTGGTGGTGACTCAGCGCTCGATATCGCGATCAGTTGATGGAAGATTAGTTTAGTTTTTCTTTGCCTTTAGAAATATTAATGGTGGCTATCGATGGATGATTGATTAGCGTGCTGACACCATTGTTGAACGCTAATGACTGAGCCCGGTTTTATGTGGTCATTGGCATGTTAGTTAGCATCTAAAGCGGACCTTGACTGACAAACTTGCCTGGTACTTCAACATGGCTCGCCAACCCAAAAGTTTGCTTAGTGGAGCATATATGTCAACATGAATAATTGCTTGCAGCCTTAAAGTTATTTAAAAAATGCACACTTTGAACAATAATGTGTGTGTGTGTGTATATATATATATGTGTGTATATATATATATATATATATATATACTGCAATGAGGTGGCAACTTGTCCAGGGTGTACGCCGCCTTCCGCCCGATTGACATGAGAGATGTCAGATAATATCGGGCTGCCGATATTATCGGGCGATAAATGCTTTAAAATTTAATATTGGAAATTATCGGTATCGGTTTCAAAATTATCTGTATCGGTTTCACAAAGTATAATGTATTCGTTTTTAAAACGCCGATGTACGGAGTGGTACACGGACGTAGGGAGAAGTACAGAGCGCCAATTAACCTTAAAGGCACTGCCTTTCACATAATATCTACGGCGTTGCACACACACAAGTGAATGCAACGCATACTTGGTCAACAGCCATACAGATCACACTGAGGGTGGCCGTATAAACAACTTTAACACTGTTACAAATTTACGCCACACTGTGAACCCACACCAAACAAGAATGACAAACACATTTCGGGAGAACATCCGCACCGTAACACAACTTAAAACACAACAGATCAATTACCAAGAACCCGTTGCAGCACTAACTCTTCCGGGATGCTAAAATATACATCCCCTACCAAACCCCGCCCGCCTCCTCATGCTCTCTAAGGGAGAGCATGTCCGAAATTACAAGCTGCTGTTTTGAGGCATGTTAAAAAAAAAAGCACTTTGTGACTTCAATAATAAATATGGCAGTGCCATGTTGGCATTTTTTTCCCATAACTTGAGTTGATTTATTTTGGAAAACCTTGTTACATTGTTTAATGCATCCAGCGGGGCATCGCAACAAAATTAGGCATAATAATGTGTTAATTCCATGACTGTGTATATAGATATCGGTTGATATCGGAATCAGTAATTTAAGAGTTGGACAATATCGGAATATCGGATATCGGCAAAAAAGCCATTATCGGACATCTCTAATAGACATATATACATACATATTCAGTCGCGATCAAAAGCTGACATACACTTATAAAGAACATAATGTCATGGCTGTCTTGAGTTTCCAATAATTTCTACAACTCTTATTTTTTTGTGATAAAGTGACTGGAGCACATACTTGTTGGTCACAAAAACATTCATGAAGTTTGGTTCTTTTATGAATTTATTATGGGTCCACTGAAAATGTCAGCAAATCTGCTGGGTCAAAAGTATACATACAGCAATTTTAATATTTGGTTACATGTCCCTTGGTAAGTTTCACTGCAATAAGGCGCTTTTGGTAGCCATCCACAAGCTTTTGGTTGAATTTATGACCACTCTTCTTGACAAAATTGGTGCAGTTCAGCTAAATTTGTTGTTTTTCTGACATGGACTTCTTTCTTCAGCATTGTCCACACGTTTAAGTCAGGACTTTGGAAAGGCCATTCTAAAACATTAATTCTAGCCTGATTTAGCCATTCCTTTACCACTTTTGATGTGTGTTTGGGGTCATCGTCCTGTTGGAACACCCAACTGCGCCCAAGACCCGACCTCCGGGCTGATGATTTTAGGTTGTCCTAAATAATTTGGAGGTAATCCTCCTTTTTTATTGTCCCATTTAAAGCACCAGCTCCATTGGCAGCAAAACAGGTCCAGAGCATAATGCTACCACCATCATGCTTGACGGTCGGGATGGGGTTCCTGGGTTTAAAGGCCTCACTTTGTCTCCTCCAAACATATTGCTGGGTATTGTGGCCAAACAGCAATATTTTTGTTTCATCTGACCACAAAACCTTCCTCCAGATGGTCTTATCTTTGTCCATGTGATGTCAGATGCAACAAAAATTGAGCTGTTTGGCCACAATACCCAGAAATATGTTTGGCCCCTTCAAATATTGCTTTTTTGGTTTGTGTATGCAAACCACAACTAGCATCAAGTACAAACCCTATTTCCATATGAGTTGGTAAATTGTGTTAGATGTAAATATAAACGGAATACAATGATTTGCAAATCACTTTCAACCCATATTCAGTTGAATATGCTACAAAGACAACATATTTGATGTTCAAACTGATAAACTTTTTTTTTTTTGCAAATAAACATTAACTTTAGAATTTGATGCCAGCAACACGTGACAAAGAAGTTGGGAAAGGTGGCAATAAATACTGATAAAGTTGAGGAATGCTCATCAAACATTAATTTGGAACATCCCACAGGTGTCCAGGCTAATTGGGAACAGGTGGGTGCCATTATTGGGTATAAAGACAGCTTCCCAAAAAATGCTTAGTCTTTCACAAGAAAGGATGGGGCGAGGTACACCCCTTTGTCCACAACTGCGAGAGCAGATAGTCAAACAGTTTAAGAATAACGTTTCTCAAAGTGCAATTGCAAGAAATTTAGGGATTTCAACATCTATAGTCCATAATATCATCAAAAGGTTCAGAGAATCTGGAGAAATCCCTCCACATAAGCGGCATGGCCGGAAACCAACATTGAATGACCGTGACCTTTGATCCTTCACACGGCACTGTATAAAAAAACGACATCAATCTCTAAAAGATATCACCGCATGTGCTCAGGAACACTTCAGAAAACCACTGTCACTAAATACAGTTGGTCGCTACATCTGTAAGTGCAAGTTAAAGCTCTACTAAGCAAAGCGAAAGCCATTTATCCACTTGGGATGGTTTCCTACTGGCTCCGCTGTGAGCGGGACTCTCGCTGCTGTGTTGGATCCTCTTTGGACTGGACTTTCGCGACTGTGTTGGATCCAATATGGATTGAACTTTCACAGTATCATGTTAGATCCGCTCGACATCCATTGCTTTCGTCCTCTCCAAGGTTCTCATAGTCCTCATTGTCACCAACGTCCCACTGGGTGTGAGTTTTCCTTGCCCTTATGTGGGCCTACCGAGGATGTGGTAGTGGTTTGTGTTGTGGTTTGTGCAGCCCTTTGAGACACTAGTGATTTAGGGCTGTATAAGTAAACATTGATTGATTGATTGATTTATCAACAACATCCAGAAACCCCACCGGCTTCTCTGGGCCCGAGATCATTTAAGATGGACTGATGCAAAGTAAAAAAGTGTTCTGCGGTCTGGCGTGTCCACATTTCAAATTGTTTTTGGAAATATTCGACATCGTGTAGTCCGGACCAAAGGGTAAGCGAACCATCCAGACTGTTATCGACGCAAAGTTGAAAAGCCAGCATCTGTGATGGTATGGGGGTGCAGTAGAGCCCAAGGCATGGGTAACTTACACATCTGTGAAGGCACCAATAATGCTGAAAGGTACATAAAGGCTTTGGAACAACATGTGCTGCCATCTAAGCGCCGTTTTTTTTCATGGACGCCCCTGCTTATTTCAGCAAGACAATGCCAAGCCACATTCGGCAGGTGTTACAACAGCGTGGCTTCGTGAAAAAAGAGTGCGGGTACTTTCCTGTCCCGCCTGCAGTCCAGACCTGTCTCCCATCAAAAATGTGTGGCGCATTATGAAGTGTAAAATACGACAGCGGAGACCCCGGACTGTTGAACGACTGAAGCTCTACATAAAACAAGAAAGGGTTTATGAGTTTGAACATCAAATATATTGTCTTTGTAGTGCATTTAACTGAATATGGGTTGAAAAGGATTTGCAAATCATTGTATTCCGTTTATTTTTATATCTAACACAATTTCCCAACTCATATGGAAACAGGGTTTGAACATGTAAACAAGCTGTACGTCAAAGTCAGATATTTTGTTTGTTTCGGCTCGTTTTGGCGGGGATGCTGACGTGGTGCTAACTTGCTTACTGCTCGCTATGTTTGTCATCAACTCTTGCGCCTCTTTAAACTTGTCGAGTTTGTTCTCATTATTTTGGAGATCGCTCAACAGCTGACGTCCATTTTGACTTTAGGAGCACGGCAAGCTTTTGTAGCTCGCCTGAAAAGGTGGTTCACAGTTGTGATATTCAGAACCCCCAGCAATGAACAACAAATTGTTCTTTGTCTCTCAGACGACACGCTGCACTCTGACATGTGCGCATCAGGTCTTCTCGTGAAACAAAAGTCTTTGTGTTGCGCCGAGGCGACCACACGCGCTGTCGGCATATCGATGAAGGCCATAAAATGTTACTATGACGCTAATTGTACTCCTGTACTTCAGATGTGATTGCCAGCGTATGAAAGTCAATAAAAAGTGGTCTTTGCGGGCTGCGCTGAACGATTCTGCAGCACCCCCTCCGCTCCACAACTGGATTTTATGGTTTTATAACCTTGTAGCTGGGAAAGTACGGTTAGATGGAAGTTAGCGTTAGTAAGTGATATCTCTAAGCTAAATGTGTGCTGAGTAGCTCAGGATCACTTTACTACTAAGTAGCATTATCTAGTCCATTAGCGTCCTCCACATCAGCATGGAGAACAGTTTACTTGGCTTTGCCCACCTCATGCTCCACTGATACTTGCCAGAGAACACTCTTTGCAATCCGCTGCTGCTCCCTTGATAGCCCTTAGATGTCTCTCTGCGGTCTGTCTAAATTCCCCTTGATTCCTTCTGAGGAACCCCCTTAAACCTCCCAAATGTCCCCCTCACAACCCTGCGATTGATTACCGATACACCTGATGCCACCCTAAAACCCTAGAGATAACCCCTTAATTGTGCTCTGATGTCCCCTTTGAAACCTCTGATGATGCCCCCTAGAGAACCCAATAGACTTAGCTGATTAGGGAAGGTTTTTTTTACATTTTAAAGGCCTACTGAAATGAGATTTTCTAATTCAAACGGGGATAGCAGGTCCATTCTATGTGTCATACTTAATCATTTCGCGATATTGCCATATTTTTGCTGAAAGGATTTAGTAGAGAACATCCACGATAAAGTTTGCAACTTTTGGTCGCTTATAAAAAAAGCCTTGCCTTTACTATAAGTAGCAGACGATGTGCGCGTGACATCACAGGTTGTAGGGCTCCTCACATCCTCACATTGTTTATAATGTGAGCCTCCAGTAGCAAGAGCTATTCGGACCGAGAAAGCGACAATTTCCCCATTAATTTGAGCGATGATGAAAGATTCAAGGATAAGGAAAGTTAGAGTGAAGCACAAAAAAAAAAAAAAAAAGAAGCGACAGCTCCAGGCGGCGGCAGTGGGACCGTTTCAGATGTAATCAAACACATTTACTTGAATAATTCTGGAAGATCCCTTGTCTGCTTATTGTTTTAATAGTGTTTTAGTGAGATTGTAAAGTCATAACTGAAAGTCGGATGGCTGCGGTGAACGCCAGTGTCTCACAGAGAAGCCGATGGAGGAGCCAAGATCACAGCTGCCTTTTTGAGCTGCAGGAGGAAATCCCATAATCCACTGAAGTCTCCGGTAAGAGCAGACTTAATATTACAATTTTCCCATCCAAAAACTTGCTGGTTGACGTAGAGCATGGGTGTCAAACTCTGGCCCGCGGGCCAAGTTTGGCCCACCGTGTATTTTAATTTAACCCTTGAGGCAATATCAAATTAACATTAGAGCTGGCCCACAGGTATTATAACACCGCATTCACCGCTAATACTCATACTTACCAACCCTTCCAATTTTACCGGTAGACTCTCGAATTTCAGTGCCCTTGCCGAAAATCACCCGGGGCAACCATTCTCACGAATTTCTGTCGATTTCCACCCAAACAACATCATTGGGGACCTGCCTTAAAAGCATTGCATTCAACGTCCTCTACAACCTGTCGTCCCGTCCACTTTTTCTCCATACAAACATACTATATGCGGACTTTACAAACAAACAAGTGAATGCAATGCATACTTGGTCAACCGCCATACAGGTCACACTGAAGGTGGCCGTGTAAACAACTTTAACACTGTTACAAATATGCGCCACACTGTGAACCCACACCAAACAAGAATGACAACCACATTTAGGGAGAACATCCGCACCGTAACACAACATAAACACAACAGAACAAATACCCAGAAACCCTTGCAGCACTAACTCTTCCGGGATGCTACAATATACACCCCCCGCTACCACCAAACCAGGCCAAGTTAATGTTGATATTTACATCAGAAAGCTGCAAATAGGAAAGAGGCATTCAATTTTTTTTTAAATTTTATTTAATATACCATTGACATTTTTAAATTATCATTATTATTATTATTTGAAAATCGATTTTGCATGTCACTATAAAGTTATAAAAGCCTTGCTCATTCAATATTCAATGCAAAACTTGTTTGGGTCCCTATTAAAATGTTAATTTGTTGAACCTTGGCCCGCGGCTTTGTTCAGTTTAAAATTTTGGCCCACTCTGTATTTGAGTTTGACACCCCTGACGTAGAGAAATATGTTCGCTTGACCGCTCTGTGTTAAAGCTTCACAACAAACAAAGAAAAACCGGCTGTGTTTCGGTGCTAAAGACAGCTGCAATCATCCTGCTTCCCACCAACAGCATTCTTATTTGTAGTCTCCATTATCAATTGAACAAATTGCAAAAGATTCAGCAACACAGATGTCTAAATTACTGTGTAATTATGCGATGAAAAGAGACCACTTTTAGCCGTGTGTGGTGCTGGGCTAATATGTCCGCTACAACCCGAGACGTCACGCGCCATCATTCCACGACGTTTTCAACAAGAAACCCGCGGGAAATTCAAAATTGTAATTTACTAAACTAAACCGGCCCTATTGGCATGTGTTGCAATGTTAATATTTCATCATTGATATATAAACTACCAGACTGCGTGGTCGGTAGTAGTGGGTTTCAGTAGGCCTTTAACTGCTACTAGGGTCAAATCAGTACTTTTAACCATTACACAAACCAATACTTTACCAAAAATATAAATTTTTATGTTCATAGAATTTAAAGTAAAGTTAAAGTACCAATGATTGTCACACACACACTAGGTGTGATGAAATGTGTCCTCTGCATTTGACCCAGCACCCTTGTTCACCCCCTGGGAAGTTAGGGGAGCAGTGAGCAGCAGCAGTGCCACGCCCGGTAATAATTTTTGGTGATTTAACCCCCAATTCCAAACCTTGATGCTGAATGACAAAGCAGGGAGGTAATGGGTCCCATTTTTTATAGTCCTTGGTATGACTCGGCCAGGGTTTGAACTCACAACCTACCCATCTCAGGGCAGACACTCTAACAACTAGGCCACTGAGTAGACATGCGATCGCGGGTGAAATTCCGTGTGAATGCTGAAAAGCCGAAGCCGCACTGAAATGCTGAGAGGCAGCGTGCCGTGCCAGATAGTGTCGATTGACTAAACAAGCTGACATGCTAATGTTGGCATGTTAGAATAACATTTAGCATTTGTCAAGTACCAAATTATGACTGAGGTGTATACATGCAAACTTAGCAAAAAAAAAAAAGTTAGTATTTGTTAGAGACCAAGTTATGACATTGAGGTGTATACATTACCATGAATTGATTTACTTGGACCCCGACTTAAACAAGTTGAAAAACTTATTCAGGTGTTACCATTTAGTGGTCAGCTGTACGGAATATGTACTTAACTGTGCAACCTACTAATAAAAGTCTCAATTAATCAATAAAACTAATTCAAATTTAGCTAAAAAAAAGTTGGCATGTTTCAAGTACCAAGTTATGTGCCTCTGAAGGTGTACAAAATTAGCCAAAAAAGTTAACATTTGTCAGATACCAAATAATATGGCTCTGAGGTGTACACATGCAAATTTAGCTTTAAAAAAATAGGTTAGCCTGTGTTTAGTACCAAGTTATGTGCCTCTGAGGTGTACGTTTGCAAAATGAGCTAATTTTTCAAGTACCAAGTTATGACTCTGAAGTGTATGTATGCAAACCCAGCTTTAAAAAGTTAGCATGTTTCTATAACCAAGTTAAGACACTGAGGTATATACATGCAAATTTACTAAAAAAAAGTTAGCATATGTCAAGTACCAAGTTACATGGCTCGGAGGTCTACACATGCAAAAATAGCTAAAAAAAAAAAGTTAGCATGTGTTAAGTATCAAGTTATGTGCCTCTAGGGCAGGGGTGTCCAAAGTGCGGCCCGCAGCTAATTGTTTAGTGGCCCGCCACACAAATGCTATTGCAAAAATAAAAAATAAAAACACTAAAAAAAGTAGAATGAGGTGAAATCTAACGGGGAAAAGTTGCAATGTTGACACAAAGCTGCAATGCAGGCTGTTTAATTTTCTTTTGTCTTTCTTTATTTTGCTCTTATTGCCAATGCTAAAATAAAAAAAAGTTTAAAAAAAAATAATTAGAACAAATTATTGACCTATTCAAGGCTCCAATTACTTCAAATATTTCACTTTGTAATGTTTTATGTGGAAAATATTATGTGCATGTATTGTGTGGTTGCCATACAAAAACAGTGTTTTCTTTGACAAAAGAGCATAAAACAAACAAAATAATAGTTCAAACATAAAATCGACAGATATATGTGAAGTTGATCTCGTAACTTAAGTGTTGAAAGTAAAACAAATAATATAAAAAATGTATCACTTTATGAGTGGGGGACCTTTTGGATCCCAAAGTTTTTTCGCTGTAATTACTCAGAAATAATAATACATTTAAATCTATGGTGTTCTGCATTATTGATCTTTTTAGGGCTCCAATTAATTCAGATCAAACATTGCTTTCTGAATGTTTTGGGCAATGAGGGAAATACTGCATATTTCAGTTTTACTATAAAAAAAAAAGTTGTCTTTTACTGAAAAGGCACAAAACCTTTTTTTTTTTTTTTTTAACTTTATATCAACCTGAAGTTGATATAGAGACTTACTGTAAGCGTTACATAAAAATTTAAATAATAATTTGACTTATTCTTCACATGTTAATTACGGGGACCCTCTATGGTCCCTGGGAGTCCTAAAGGTAAAAAAAGAAGAATCCATATATTTTGTTATGGTTTGAAAATTAAAAATATCAAAACGGCCCTCCGCATGGTTTAATTTTTCCGTGTGTGGCCCTCAGTGGAAAAAGTTTGGACACCCCTGCTCTAAGGCGTACGCCTTTTAGAAATATCTAAAAAAGTTAGCATGTTTCAAGTACCAAGTTATGACTCTAAAGTGTATACATGCAAACTTAGCTTAAAAAAAGTTAGCATGTGTCTATAACCAAGTTATGACACTGAGGTGTATACATGAAAAAAAGTTAGCATGTGTCAAGTACCAAGTTCAAAACTACCTAAAAAGTTAGCATTTGTTAGGTACCTAATTATATGGCTGTCAAGTGTACACATGCAAATTTAGCTAAAAAAAAAAAAAGTCTATATTACATGTTTACATAATCATGTAAACATACGAAATTATGTTTACATGATGGGTTAGTGCATCTGCCTCACAATACGAAGGTCCTGCAGTCCTGGGTTCAAATCCAGGCTCGGGATCTTTCTGTGTGGAGTTTGCATGTTCTCCCCGTGAATGCGTGGGTTCCCTCCGGGTACTCCGGCTTCCTCCCACCTCCAAAGACATGCACCTGGGGATAGGTTGATTGGCAACACTAAATTGGCCCTAGTGTGTGAATGTTGTCTGTCTATCTGTGTTGGCCCTGCAATGAGGTGGCAACTTGTCCAGGGTGTACCGTGCCTTCCGCCCGATTGTAGCTGAGATAGGTGCCAGCGCCCCCCGCGACCCCAAAAGGGAATAAGCGGTAGAAAATGGATGGATGGATGATAAACATAATCATGTAAACAAATATGTTTACATGATTGTGTTTATCATGTAAACATATTAACACAAATGATTATGTTTAAATGACTCTGAGGTCTACACATGAAAAATTATAGAATTAAGTAATATAGAATTACAATTAAGGTGTGTTTATCCATCCGTCCATCAATTTTTCTACCGCTTATTCTCTTTGGGGTTGCAGGGGTTACTGATGCCTATCTCAGCGACAATCCGGCGGAAGGCGGGGTGCACCCAGGACAAGTCGCCACCTCATCGCAGAGGTGTGTTTATATGTTTATATCATATTTTTACATAATTATGTAAACATATTATATTTACACGATTATTTTTACATGATTATGTTGATCATGTAAACATAACAACACGAATTGTGTTTACATGACTGAGGTCTACACATGAAAAACTAGCAACATTTCTTTTTAGCCTGTGTCAAGTACCAAGGTATATGACCCTGAGGTGTACGCGTGCAAAATTAGAAAAACAAGTTAGCATCTGCCAACATCATGTGTTGTGAAAAAAAAACAGTCACACAACAATAAGTAACAAATTAAGTAACAAATCCCACAATAAGATTGTTGATGTTAGAACTGGTGCCAATATGGAACCAAGTTTCGATACGCATCCTACTGCTGATGCCCCCAAGGAACACCCTCGTTCGGCCACCCTTGATATCGCCTGTATACCCTCTTGATGCCCCTGTGATCCTGACCTGATAACCCTCTAATGTCCCCATTATCCCCCCCCCCCTTGATTCCCTTCCGATGCGCCCCTGACACCCCCACATGCGCCCTGATATTTCCCGATAAAGCCAGCCAGCATCCAGCCTCCCCCTGTCATAAAACGCCACACACAATGTGAGCCGCGCGCCCGCTATCAAGATGTACAAACCGCAGCGGAGGCACCATGTGGGGGCGGACCACCCGTGAGCTTGATGACACCCCCTCCCCCCACCTAGCCAGCAGCCATGCAGCTGGATGAAGCCGCACGGTGCCGGAGCATGGGAACATGGCACCATGCAGACACGGCCTCTTTCCATCACACGCTCGCTCACATCCGTTGTAAGAGGAAGACTCTTTGTTAAAAGGCAGGATTAAAAAGCCAATGCTAACGATAATATTGCTAACTTTGGAGAAACACAACACGGAGTGGGCGGGTCGTCAAGATATTGCTAATATTATATTACATGTCATACTGCAGTTTTGAACAGTAACATTGTGTTTGAATATTTAAGTTTGAGAATCCCCGCTCTTGACTGTATACAGCTAAATAAGTATAAACATGAAAAAAACTACCAAAGTAAAAGGAATAGGGGTGCACAAAAAAAAAAGATTCTAACTTGATTCATAATTTTAAATGTTAATAAAAAATTATTCAAATTTTAAAATATATATGCATTAGGGCTGGACGATATGGACCTTTTATTAATATATCGATGTTTTTAAGACATGTCACGATACACGATGTATATCTGGATATTTTGCCTTAGCCTTGAATGAACACTTGATGCATATAATCACAGCAGTATGATGATTCTATGTGTCTACATTAAAACATTCTTCTTCATACTGCATTAATATACGCTTATTTTAAACTTTCATGCACAGAGGGAAATCACAACTAAGTCAATTGACCAAAACTGTATTTATTAGGCAGTGGCACAAACATTCATGTCAATTCCAAATCAGAAAGTGCAAGATTGTCAGAGACATTTTAAAACAAGCTATGAGTGCACTTTTGTGCATGATGTCACAAAGGTGACATATCAAAACAACACTAAATTAAAGTGTACTTTTTGAACAGAACAATACTAAGATAGTTTAAGACAAATAAAGTGCACTTTTGTGCATGACGTCACTAAGATGACATATCAAAACAATACTAAATTAAAGTGTACTTTTTGAACAGAACAATACTAAAATAGTTAAAAACAAATAAAGTGCACTTTTGTGCATGATATCACTAAGATGACATATAAAAACAACACTAAATTAAAGTGCACTTTTTTTACAGAACGCCACTACAATAGTTTTAAACAAATAAAGTGTACTTTTGTGCATGATGTCACACAATATACTTCAATAACTGTCAAATGAAAATGAGCTGCGTAACAGGAAATCGAATAGTGTATGTCCTTTGCTATGTGGTAGGTTACTACGGACGTTATTCAATTCTGTTGACTATTTTTTTTCATACGTTCCGGAAATGGTTTCTTCGGCATTTTGTTGATGTGGCATCGAACGGAGATGTTGACATGCAGTTTCAAGCACTCTTCATTCTCTAGCGGGTGACTTTTCAAATGATGCTACAAATTAGCAGTCAGTGCTACTTTTTTTAGCAACACTTATGCCACATACTTGTTCGACATATTCATGTTTGAAGCCAAACCACCGCCAGAGGATGCACCCCGTGCTGTTTTTCTTAAGAATTAATTCTTCTTTCATTTGTTACTAGATTGGCACGTTCTCTCTCTCGTATTACCACTCGCACCACTCCACTAGCATCACAGCTAATGTTACCCATGCTGCTACCTCTCATGCGAGGGCGTATGACGTGACAGTATGTGACGTATGTAAGAAGGTGCGCTTGCTGTCTGTGAGAAGGGGAGACAAGAAAGAGTGAGAAGAGACTGTAGTGTAATGCCTGCAGCTAAAAACAATTGCGTGAGAACGTGTACTCGGATATCACGATGTAGCATACTTGCCAACCTTGAGACCTCCGATTTCGGGGGGTGGGGGAGCGTGGTCGGGGGTGGGGCAGAGGCGTGGTTGGGGTGGGGGGCGTGGTTAAGAGGGGTGGCGTATAATTCACCAACTCGAGTATTTCATATATATATATATATATATATATATATATATATATATATATATATATATATGTATATATATATGTATATGTATGAAATACTTGACTTTCAGTGAATTCTAGCTATATATATTTGTTTTATTATATATATATAAATAAAAGAAATAGTTGAATTTCCGACGGCACCTATCAAATACACAGTAATAAAAACACAGTTCTACTAACTGTACTGTGCTTGCTGGTTACTAAAAAAAGCAACAACACTTACCTTTCACTATTTGAGTAACTTTTGTTCTGCCATTTGCATATTGGTGAGCGATCTCCGAATCCGGGAACATCCTTCACGGATTTGTTGTAGACATCCGCAAATGAGAAGGGGATGTTGCTTCCAGCTTTCAGCATAGCCATCTTTGTCTCAGCATAAGATACACCATCGGGTCTCCATTTTGCGAGGTGGGCCATAATACTTGGTTGTGAACGATGCTGCGCTGCGGACGCTTTGTGCTTCGCTTACTGTTCATGGCTGAGTATATCCGTTCGGCCGCCGTGTTCAATGGAGAAGTCTGTTCTACGAAATTTACAGGCAACATAACATACCCCATCCCCTTCGAACTCTCCTGGATTAACTGAAATTCTTGTTTCCAATCGTTCTGTAACTTGCAAGCGTATTTCTTCATTTTGCTCGTCGACGGTGTAATATATTGGGTTGGAGTCAATAACCAGGCGACGTGTTGAAGTTACGTCTCTTTACTGTGGGCTTCAGAACAGACTCCCTAATGCATGTTCCTTGACTGCACTTAAATGTAGAATATATTTACATTTTATTCTATGTACAGTACATGGCAGTATTGTCCTGTTTAAGAGGGTCACAACATTGAGTCAAGTCTGGAGCTGGAGGGGGCGTGGCCTCCAGCTCCGCCTGAATTTCGGGAGATTTTCGGGAGAGGCGCTGAATTTACGAAGTCTTCCGGAAAATCCGGGAGGGTTGGCAGGTATGCGATATAGTCATTTTCTCTATCGCACAGACAACCCCGCGATATATCGAGTATATTGATATATCGCCCAGCCCTAATATGCATATATATGTTTAATAAGAAAAAAATTAAGTGTAAATGTAATGTAGAAATATTTTCTCCAAAACTATATTTAATAGCAGAGTGAGTTATTTATGGCAGTGTTTCTTAACAGTTTTCAGGCCGCTAAAAAAAGATATTTTTCTTCTCTGTGGCCAAATCAGTACTCACTTGTAATACACTTACTCACCACTTGTGGCAGTAATGAGAATATCAAACAAACAGAGGAAGTATGGCGTTAAAAGTCATAAAGTAGTTTCTTAAGCACAAAAAACTATGACTAAAGTGGTGAAACTCTATTTTCATTTGCTATTTATTTTATTGACAGTTTATGTAAGAAACATATTCCTGATTAACTTAGTTTATTTTAGCATAACATAATTGTGTGTTAATGTATTTTTATCAGTTTTTATGATTCCTTTCTTATGCAGTACATATGGTTACTACAAACCCTAAAACCAGTAAAGTTGGCCCGTTGTGTAAATAGTAAATAAAAACAGAATACAATGATGTGCAAATCATTTTCAACATATATTCAATTGAATAGACTGCAAAGACAAGATACTTAACGTTCACACATCAAAATAAATATTAGCTCATTTGCAATTTGATACCTGCAACATGTTTCAAAAAAGCTGGCCGAGTTCAAGTTAAAACCATTTATCAACAACACCCAGGAACGCCGCCGGCTTCGCTGGGCCCGAGCTCATCTAACATGGACTGATGCAAAGTGGAAAAGTGCTCTGTGGTCGGACGAGTCCACATTTCAAAGAGTTTTTGTAAACTCTGGACGTCATGTCCTCTGGAACAAAAAGGAAAATAACCCTCCGAATTGTTCTAAGTGCAAAGTTGAAAAGCCAGCATCTGTGATGGTATGGGGGTATATCAGTGCCCAAGACATGGGTAACTTACACATCTGGGAGGGGACCATTAATGCTGAAAGGAACATACAGGTTTTGGAGCAACATATGTTGTCATCCAAGCAACGTTATCATGGACACCCCTGCTTATTTCAGCAAGACAATGCCAAGCCACGTGTTACATCAGCGTGGCTTCGTAGTAAAAGAGTGCGGGTACTAGACTGTGTGGCGCATTATGAAGCCTAAAATACCACAACAGAGACCCCGGACTGTTGAACAAAATAACCTGTACATCAAGCAAGAATGGGAAAGAATTCCACCTGAAAAGCTTCATACATTGGTCTCCTCAGTTCCGGAACGTTTACTGAGTGTTGTTAAAAGGAAAGGCCATGTAACACAGTTGTAAAAATGCCCTTCTGCCAACTTTTTTGCACTGGTTTCTGCCATTAAATTTGAAGTTAACGATTATTTACAACAACAAAAAAATAGTTTATAGTTCGAACATTAAATATCTATTGCGATGAGGTGGCGACTTGTCCAGGGTGTACGCCGCCGTCCGCCCGATTGTTGCTGAAATAGGCTAGTCTTTGCAGTCTGTTCAATTGAATATAAGTTGAAAAAGATTTGCAAATCATTGGTTTTGGGTTTTGTATTTATTTTTCTAATCAGCCTGACCTAAGCCTTGATTATAATCTTTGTGATTAGCACATGCTTTCATATCAATCGACAAGGTGTTAAACCGTAAGTAGGTGAGATGTAATTATTGGATATGATTACAATCAAGAGTAAGATTACTAATTCGGTGTTAATATTTGAGTGGAGCCCTGAGGTCAAGAAAGGTTAAGAACCCCTGATTTATGCTACTGGTGGAAACAATGAAGCGAAAAGTCAAATAAGAGTAGATGGACAATTTGTAACGTTAGCGATGTAGCATTGTAGCCTATTGTGAAAGTATTGAGATATTGAGTATTGCACTCAACTTATTTTCTTTTTCCTCCACTCCTTTTATGAGGGCGTCGTTTTCTCCTCTCCGTGTGAGCGTGCCTTTACTTCATATTAAATATAATAATTTTTTTCTCACCATCTGAGTGAGCGCTGCGAGAAGTGTAACTCTAAAACTACAAAAAGGGCTCGCGGGTCAGAGAAGCAGTCGCAGTCAGCAATAGGGGGCAGGGTGGGGAGGGGTTAATTTGCGTCTAAAAAGACAAATAAGTTCATTTTTAAATAATTTCTTAAATTTGTTATTAGTTAATTATATTCGGGGTTAAATATATAAATGTGTGATTAATTCATTTCATGTCATAGTACATTGACTTATTTCATTATTTCAATCATTAATTATTTATCAATTAATTATTGATTTTATTATTTCATGATTTTTAGATTTAATGAATCATTACAGGATTTGTTGAATAATTGTATGGTCCTGTGTGTGAGCACTTCACGAGTTTATTGTTTCTGTTAAACTCAGCCATCAAAGTCAGTGAGCGGGGCTAACACAAATCTAGTCCAATGATTGGTTTGGTCTCCAAACATGGAGGCTAAAAAAAGAACACACTGGTACCCTTTGGGGAGTTGGTGGTAGATCTTGTAGATCTTTTGGAGTATGTGGAAGCAAGACTTGCATGTCGCAGTTAAAACAAAAAAAAATATCGGAACAGTTTTCTGAGTTTTTGTCGTACTTTCAGTCCAAGATACTGACCTGGTTGACGTTCCACAGACAAGTGGTAACCAATCAGGTGTTAGGACCCACCCACTGACTTTGATGGCTGAGTTAATAATAAATTGATGAAGCGATGACAGGAAATAATTGAAGGCAGTAAATTAGTAATGAGTTAAATGATAACCAGCACCCCCCGCAACCCCAAAAGGGACAAGCGGTATAGAAAATGGATGGATGGATTGATTAAATTGTGTGAAACAATTCATTAAAGGGTAATAAATATAATTTTACATTCAATTAATTAATAATATATGTTATTAATTAGTTGTTAATTGACCCAAACACCCTTGTGTGGTGTTCGGGTCTGTGGGACCCGTTTTCATTATTTTTTTATTAAAAGAAAAATGATACAATTAATTAATTTTTCAAACTGAGACTCACTGACTTTGGTTCATTTTCTGTGAAGAACATATATCAGAATACATATTTAATGACTACACACCATACACCCCCTCTAAACATTTCTATTACATACAAGATGTCTGGGTCCACTGGACCCAGGGCTAATAGAAGTGTGGAAATTGATTTTCTGTGTACCACACACACACACACACACACACACACACACACACACACACACACACACACACACACACACACACACACACTATACAGGCCTAGACAGGAGGAGGACAGAGTGTAGGTACACAGAACATCAGAGGGTAAAATGTGCGAGAAAATGAGAGCAGACAAACAGAGTGTTGACAAACAAAGTTGCAACCTTGAGTGGGAACCACAGATGCAGAAACACAAAAGAAGAATCCCTGAGGGATGCACAAACTGGCAGAGAAATTTTTAATACAATGTTCATATTGTTGTTATTTAGCTAGCGTTTGTGGGTTTGATGGACCCATTTCATTTTGTGGCTTTTAATGCATCACAACCAAACACTTTTATGTTGAAATACTGAACAGATGTTTATTGGGTTCAGTATTTTAACATAAAAGTGTTTGATTGTGAGGCATTAAAAGCCACAAAATGCAACGGGTCCATCAGACCCACAA
This sequence comes from Nerophis ophidion, assembly GCF_033978795.1. NCBI lineage: Eukaryota > Metazoa > Chordata > Actinopteri > Syngnathiformes > Syngnathidae > Nerophis > Nerophis ophidion. The sequence goes on along the minus strand of NC_084618.1, from coordinate 24,468,601 downwards.
ACGCTGGCTGAGTAACAACAATATGAACGTTACACGAGGGTAAATAACACATGTAATTGTAATTTTAATTAATTAATGACACATTTACTTAAATATATTATAAATACATTTATATATGTATGTCCTATTTGACTCTCCATACAAAATGACAAATAATGAAACATACTTTTATAAATGTATAATTTAAAAGAGCATCTTTTGAAATCAGTTTATTTTTTATTTTGTTTTATTTTATTTATTTATTTAAACCTTTATTTATAACATTAACTTTTGAAATCAGTTTAAATAGACACACGAGCGGTGGCATTACGTAAGGGCAGTTAAGGGACTGATTGGTTAGAAATTAGGAAGAAGGCGGGGCCAACAAGAGCTCTTTGCAGATAAATAAAGATGACATGCGAGACTTAAAGGCCTACTGAAATTAGATGTTCTTATTTAAACGGGGATAGCAGGTCCATTCTATGTGTCATACTTGATCATTTCGCGATGTTGCCATATTTTTGCTGAAAGGATTTAGTAGAGAACATCGACGATAAAGTTTGCAACTTTTGGTCGCTAATAAAAAAGCTTTGCCTGTACCGGAAGTAGCAGACGATGTGCGCGTGACGTCACGGGTTGTGGAGCTCCTCACTTCCTCACATTGTTTACAATCATGGCCACCAGCAGCGAGAGCGATTCGGATCGAGAAAGCGACAATTTCCCCATTAATTTGAGCGAGGATGAACGATTCGTGGATGAGGAAAGTGAGAGTGAAGGACTAGAAAAAAAGACGAGGGCAGTGGGAACGATTCAGATGTTATTAGACACATTTACTAGGGTAATTCTGGAAAATCCCTTATCTGCTTATTGTGTTACTAGTGTTTTAGTGAGATTATATGGTCGTACATGAAAGTCGGAGAGGTGTGGTCACGGGGGTGGTGACCTCCAGTGTCTCCGAGGCAAGCCACGTTTCTCGACGAGGCAAGGCAGCCGGGCTGAGATTTTTTTTCCCCCCTCCTACACGGTGTAAGCATCTGACGGTCGGGGGCGGCCG
>NC_084618.1:24422568-24457568 GCF_033978795.1 Nerophis ophidion | reverse complement strand
TTTTACATTTAAACCAGTGTGGGTGGCACTGGGAGCAGTTCGGTAAAGCGTCTTGCCCAAGGACGCAACGGCAGTAACTAGGATGGTGGAAGCGGGGATTGAACCTGCAACCCTCAAGTTGCTGGCACGGCCGCTTTACCAACCGAGCTATATCGCGCTTTTCTATTGTTAGATACGCAAAGCGCTCACAGAGAAGTGGGAACCCATCATTCATTCACACCTGGTGGTGGTAAGCTACATCTGTAGCCACAGCTACCCTGGGGTAGACTGACGGAAGTGTGGCTGCCAGTTTGCGCCTACGGCCCCTCCGACCACCACCAATCATTCATTCATCATTCATTTACCGGTGTGAGCGGCACCGGGGGCAAGGGTGAAGTGTCCTGCCCAAGGACACAACGGCAGTGATTTGGATGTCGATAGGTGGGAAGCGAACCTGCAACCCTCAGGTTTCTGGCACGGCCGCTCTACCCACTACGCCATGCCGCCCCATATATATATATATATATATATGTATATATATATATATATATATATATATATATATATATATATATATATGTATATATATATATTTATATTTTTGTATATATATATTTATGTGAATGTATATATATATTTATGTATATGTATATATATTTATGTATATATATATATATATATTTATGTATTTATATATGTTTGTATATATATGTATAAATATATATATATATTATATATATATATTTATGTATATATATATATATATATATATATATATATATATAGGGCTTCACGGTGGCAGAGGGGTTAGTGCGTCTGCCTCACAATACGAAGTTCCTGCAGTCCTGGGTTCAAATCCAGGCTCGGGATCTTTCTGTGTGGAGTTTGTATGTTCTCCCCGTGAAAGCGTGGGTTCCCTCCGGGTACTCCGGCTTCCTCCCACTTCCAAAGACATGCACCTGGGGATAGGTTGATTGGCAACACTAAAAAAAAATTGGCCCTAGTGTGTGAATGTGAGTGTGAATGTTGTCTGTCTATCTGTGTTGGCCCTGCGATGAGGTGGCGACTTGTCCAGGGTGTACCCCGCCTTCCGCCCGATTGTAGCTGAGATAGGCGCCAGTGCCCCCCGCGACCCCGGAAGGGAATAAGCGGTAGAAAATGGATGGATGGATGGATATATATATATATATATATATATATATATATATATATGTGTATATATATATGTGTATATATATGTATATACATAAATATATATATGTATATATATATATATATATATATATATATATATATATATATATATATATATATATTTATATATATATATATATATATATATATATATATATATATATACATACATATACATACATACATACACAGTTAAGGTTACTGTGGTTTATCCGTTATACAGTGCTCAAAACCGGGGTGAAGCGGAATATACGTTAGGTCAGGAAAAAACATGGAAACTATTTCATCCCTACAAGCCTGTTTCACAGCTTTTTCTGCTCTTCAGGGGATTTACTGAAGAGCAGAGAAACCAATGATTGTCACACACACACAAGGTGTGGTAAAATTTTTCTCTGCTTTTGACCCATCACACTTGATCACCCCCTGGGAGGCGAGGGGGGCAGTGAGCAGCAGCGGTGGCCACGGCCGGGATTTATTTTTGCTGATTTAACCCCCAATTCCAACTCTTGATGCTGAGTGTCAAGCAGGGAGGTAGTGGCTCCCATTGTTATAGTCTTTGATATGACTCGGTCGGGGTTTGAACTCACAACCTACCGATCTCAGGGCGGACACTCTAATCACGAGGCCACTATATATATATATATATATATATATATATATAGATATATATATATATATATATATATATATATATATTTTAATGTATATAAATGTGACCAAATCTGCTGAGTCAAAAATCCCTTGGCAAGTTTCACTGCAATAAGGTGCTTTTGGTAGCCATCCACAAGCTTCTGGTTGAATATTTGACCGCTCCTTTTGACAAAATTGGTGCAATTCAGCTAAATTTATTGGTTTTCTAACATGGACTTGTTTCTTCTGCATTGTCCACACGTCCAAGTCAGGACTTTGGGAAGGCCATTCTAAAACCTTAATTCTAGCCTGATTTAGCCATATCTTTACCACTTTTGACGTGTGTTTGGGGTCATTGTCCTGTTGCAACACCCAACTGCGCCCAAGACCCAACCTCCGGGCTGATGATTTTAGGTTGTCCTGAAGAATCTGGAGGTAATACTCCTTTTTTTCCCCACATTTATTCTCTGTAAAGCACCAGTTCCATTGGCAGCAAAACAAGACCAGAGCATAATACTACCACCACCATGCTTGACGGTAGGTGTGGTTTTCCTGGGATTAAAGGCTTCATCTTTTCTCCTCCAAACATATTGCTGGGTATAGTGGCAAACAGCTCAATTTTTGTTTATTGTGACATCACATGGACAAAGATCAGGCCTTCTGGAGGAAAGTTCTGTGGTGCATTATGCACTCTCACAGATTTAAATGGATATTTTTTTAAAGTGCATGGACATTTCTCATATTATCCACAAAGTTCAGTGAGCAAATTGTGGTATGTGTTGGTTTTGGACTTTTTTTTTTGCACCATGACTAGGGATGTTTGTTTGCAATTGTTCATATTCGTAAATGCTGCGGAGAGGGTCTGTCAGGATGTAGATTAAGGTCATTGACCTGAAATACCCACTTAGTCCACTTGATGGTGATCAAATGGTATCATTAAATGCAATCTTTTAAAATGAATCCAATCGTCGTGAGGGTCAGATTCCTTATTAAATTTACGAGGTTTCGCGGTGCAAGATTAAATATGTCGGCGGTCCTCACTTGTTCCGCTGTCCATAGTTTGGACACCCCGGTCTTACTCGACAAAAACTATACATCAACTCACAAGAATCTGTCACTAATTGTGTTGGGAGAATGTTCCCACATACATTTCTACATCATCCCAGACATGCAGCTCTCTTCTGGCAAAGGTAATGATCCTTCAGCGAGTTTACATATGGAAACTTTGCTAAGACTTTTACTTCCCCTATTTATTCAAAATTGAGGTCTTGTCTGGGTTGTACCAGAGCCGCGGACCTTGCTAAACTATCGAATCTCTTCCATGTATATTTGTCAGAGTGGTTTAGCCTTTTTTGAGGTGGGAAAAGTCGTAAATGAAATCTCTGAAAGATTGTATTACTTTTAGGAATTTATTTTAAAATTTTGGAAGAATCCTCGTATGGCGGCTGGATCTACATCCATGTGACGGTACTGACGCCCAGTGACCAGTCAGTGGAGTATCACATATCACAATCTCTGTATTCTGTCTTAAAAACGCCATAGATTCGATCGATTGTCAACTTTGGGCCAAATCTAACGAATCAGAGTCGACTATAAAAATCTTTAGTCGAAAACCTCCTTGTTGACGATTTTGACTGATTGGCCATTCACCCCGAAAGCGAACTGTGATACACTCCAACCTCCTTTTGACCTCACAGAACAAAAACTCATTGGATTAGCAGTTTTATCGGAACATTCCTGAGCCGTACCCTAGTTTGGTCACCATATAAAGGTTTCGAGTAAGCGTTTTTTTCTTTTAAACATTTGTTTATTGGGTTTTTTAGCCACATAATTGACAGGAACAGTCAAACACATCAAACACTTTTCCTTTTTCTTCCACCCCCTACAAGTAACAAAAAAACAAACATGAAAACAAAAAATAAAAATGATTATATAAGTAAATTAGAAAAGAAAAAAAACACCCAGATAGATTATAACATAAAACCACAGACACCTGCATTCCTTAATGGCCCCAGAGAGAGACAACAACAAGCAAACAAAAGGCTCTTAGACAACCCACATTTCAGTTGTGTTTCAATTGGGGTTAATTTGGAGATCAATCTTTACTAAGTATTTCAGAAAGGCACCCCACAGTTCTTCAAACTTTGCAGAACAACCATTCAATGCCAAATCTTCTCCAGTCTGAGAAAATACAGAACATCTTTAATCCAGCAAGTGTGGCAAGAAGGTGCTGTTGCCTACCGTTTTTAACACAATGAGTCTTCTAGCCAACAAAGTAGTGAACGCTACAAGATTCCTTTTGGATTTGCCAAGGGTAGATGTCTGAGGTGATACCCCAAATAGTCCACTTAGAGCAGGGGTGTCAAACTCATTTTAGATTGGGGGCCACATGGAGAAAAATCTACTCCCAAGTGGGCCGTACAGGTAAAATCGCAGCATGATAACTAAAAAGTAAAGACAACTTGAGATTGTTTTCTTTGTTTAAAAATAGAACAAGCACATTCTGAAATTATACAAATCATAATGTTGGGTTGTTTTTATACTTACATATTGCGGTTAATAGTATTCTATCTTTATTTGTCGTTATTTCTATTTTCTGAAAAATTATGTGAAAATGTTCATCAGTCAACTCATTAGTGTTAATTTTCAATTTATCAAGATAAAAAAATTATATCAAAATCAAATTACAGGATGTTATTTACGTAGTTTGATCAGTTTCCTCGACTGATGTGCTAACATCATGTGGTTTATTTTGTACATACTGCATGTAGCATCATCTACAAAGATACAAATAATTGCTGTTGTGACATCCATTTAGAACAGCTGTTTCTTTCATTCAAAAATGTCATGTTAATTTTTATACTTAGAAAACTCATCCCGCGGGCCGGATAAAACTTGTTCGCGGGCCTGATCCGGCCCTCGGGCCATACGTTAGACACCCCTGATTTAGAGGATTCGGTTCACTCCTTTTGCCAGTGACCACAGACAAAGCGTTAAAAATGTTTGTCCAATAGCTGTTTGGAGATGGGCTGAGCCTAAACATATGTACTAAATTAGCCGGACACCCAGGTAACCAATCACACGATTCAGATATTCCGTCATACATTTTAGCTAGTCCAACCTTGGTATCTAGTAAGCATTTTCGAACAGTTTGTCTTGACTTCTTTTCGACTGGATCACCTGTTCAGACAACTCAGATTCTAAATTGCATCAGTGTCGCTTTAACAAACATTCACAGTGTGTTTTATAAGCAAGGCTCCAAAGTATTCATGCTATGGAAACTGATGGATGTTTGACTAGTTTACAAGTGATCAGGACCTGGTTTAATACGCACTTGTTTTTTGAGACAGTTGTTTGGGTTGATTGATGTTAGTCTGAAATGTTAGTTGTACCAAGGGTCAGTTGATCTAATAGTTTCTCTGTGGACAACTGGACAATGAGGTCAATTGACAAGATGCATCATCCCGCCATCGATTTGGTGTGAGTGGCCCCCTTAGTCCCGAACCCCGAGGACCACTTTCCCCCAGTGGGTGGAGCCCTTGCAGGCTAATTGGAGTCAGTGTTGTCCCACCGGGGAGCGAGGCGGATTACCTCGGCCTCTCATCTGTTTGGTTTGATGGTCCCTGGCAGAGGTTATCCAGCCTGGTGCTTATTTGTCCAACAGCTGGGAAAACAGCCACAGCCCTTCTGCATTAGGGCTCACTTTTAAACATTTAGAAAAGACAGGGCTCAGTGTTTATGCCTCCATCTCCCCCCCCAACACACATCTGCACTTAATATCATTTTCTGCGCAGAACACGGCCCAGGCTCTTTGTTATGACAGGCAGATATTTGGAACTTTTCGGAGGATTAATACTGTTTGCTTTCCTGCAGAACAGCTCCGGGGATCCGAGAGGTCGGGGCTTCAATCCGCCGGCCCCCAGAATCAGGCGATCCCGTGTTGTTTTAGTTCATCTGCCACTTGCAGTATTCAGCTGGGATATATTGTCTCTTTTTATGAGACCGTCGCTGTTAGCTGTTGTTTAGTCTCCGTCCCTAAAGTCTTTCAAGATCTCATCAAAGTTTGTCTGCAGTCTGGAAGAGTCCGGATTTACACGGCAGGTCTTATTGACTTAATTATGAGTTAGTGCCAACATGCAACTGCCTTTGACAATTACTTTTCCTGTGAAGAAAACCAAATCTGATATAACCGCCTATTAGTTACCGTGAATTGTACTTTTTTGTTCCGTTGATTCAAGTGGAAATATCAAGCAATAGCGATGAGGTTTTTATACACAATGTGTATGTTAGCCCCAAGAAAATAATGTGGAGGCGTTGTGCAAATTGATAACAGCACAGGTTACTTGCAAACATAATTGACATAACTAAAGTGTTCCTCAAGGCAACCCTATAAGTCCTCTTCTTTTCGACAGGTGGCTCAGGTGTAGCCTGTTTATTTTCGATGCTGTCAATTATAAGTTCCACTTCTTTACTTATACTAGTGGTGTTCCTCAAGGCGCCATTCTCGGTCCTCTCTTTTTCCTCAGTTACACTAAAGTTAAGCAACTATTGGCCCACTACAGCAGTGGTTCTCAAATGGGGGTACGCGTACCCCTGCGGGTACTTGAAGGTATGCCAAGGGGTACGTGAGATTTTTAAAAAATATTCTAAAACTAGCAACAATTCAAAAATCCTTTGTAAATATATTTATTGAATAATACTTCAACAAAACATGAATGTAAGTACATCAACTGTATAAAGAATTGCAACAATGCAATATTCAGTGTTGACAGCTAGATTTTTTGTGGACATGTTCCATAAATATTGATGTTAAAGATTTCTTTTTCTGTGAAGAAATGTTTAGAATGAAGTTCATGAATCCAGATGGATCTCTCTTACAATCCCCAAAGAGGGCATTTATGTTGATGATTACTTCTATGTGTAGAAATCTTTATTTTTAATTGAATCACTTGTTTATTTTTCAACAAGTTTTCAGTTATTTTTATACCTTTTTTTCCAAATAGTTCGAGAAAGACCACTACAAATGAGCAATATTTTGCACTGTTATACAATTTCGGGCCACTTTATAATTACGGGATCGACCACGTTAAAATAAAGGGGCAGTCCACAATGAAATTATATGGCAGGACACGATAAAAAGATGTTGTAGGCCACTTTAAAAATATGTTGTGGGCCACGTTAGAGTAATGTTATGGGGCACGATAAAATGATGTGGCAGTCTACAATAAAATATTGTGGTGAGGCACAATAAAATATGTTGTGGGCCACAATAAAAAGAGGTGGCGGGCCACAAAAAAAGATGTTGTGGGCCATAGTAGAAATATGTTGTGGGACACATTAGAATAATGTAGTGGTCCACATCAAAAAGATTTGGCAGTGCACAACAAAATGATGTGGCGGGCAACAATGAAAATATGTTGTGGGCCATAATAGAATGATGTTGTGGGCCATATTCGAATAATGTAGTGGGGCCCATCAAAATGATTTGGCAGTCCACAACAAAATGATGTGGCGGGCCACAATAAAACTATGTTATGGACCACAATAAAAAGATGTGGCGGGCCACAATGAAATATGTTGTTGGCCATGATAGAAAAATGTTGTGGGCCATTTTAAAATAATGTAGTGGGGCACATCAAAATGATTTGGAAGTCCGCAACAAAAAGATGTGGCGGGCCACGATGAAAGTATGTTGTGGGCCATGATAGAAAAATGTTGTGGGCCATATTAGAATAATGTAGCGGGGCCCATCAAAATGATTTGGCAGTCCACAACAAAATGATGTGACAGGCCACAATAAAACTGCTGTGGATCACAATAAAAAGATGTGGCGTGCCACAATGAAAATATGTTGTGGGCCATAATAGAAATATGTTGTGGGCCATGTTAAAATAATGTAGTGGGGCACATCAAAATGATTTGGAAGTCCGCAGCAAAAAGATGTGGCGGGCCACAAAAAAATATGTTGTGGACCACAATAAAAAGTCGTGGCGGGCCACGATGAACATATGTTGTGGGCCATAATAGAAAGATGTTGTGGGCCATATTAGAATAATGTAGTGGGGCACATCAAAATGATCTGCCAGTCCACATCAAAATGATGTGGCGGGCCACAATAAAAATATATTTTGGACCACGATAAAAAGATGTGGCACTGAACATATGTTGTCGGCCATGATGAAAATATGTTGTGGGTCACAATAAAATGACGTACTAGGGCATATTAAAATTATCTGGTGGGCCACAATAAAATGATAAAGTGGGGCACATTAAAATGAAGTGGCAGTCCACAGTAAAATTATGTTATGGGGAACAAAAAAATGATGTGGCAGTCCACAGTAAAATCACGTGGTGAGGCAAAAAAATTATGTGGTTAGGCACAATAAAAAGATGTTGCGGGCCAAAATAAAAAGATGTGGCGGGCCACGGTGAAAATATGTTGCGGCCCATATTGAAATAATGTAGTGGGGCGCAATAAAAATATGTTGTAAACCATGATAAAAAAGATGTTGTGGGCCACATTAGAATAATCTTGTGGGTTGGCCCACAATGACGTGGCAGTCCACAATAAAATTATGTAGCGGTCCACAATAATTAGATGTTGTGGGCCATATTAGAATAATGTAGTTGGGAACATTGAAATGACATGGTGGGCCACTGTAAAATGATGTAGTGTGGCACGATAAAATGATGTGGCAGTACACAGTAAAATTATGTTATAGGGCACATTAAAATTATGTGGCAGTCCACAATAAAAATATGCTGTGGGCCAAGTTAAAATTATGTTATGGGGCACATTAAAATGATGTGGCAGTCCACAATGAAATGATATGGCGGGCCCCAGTAAAAATATGTTGTAGACCATAATTAAAATATGTCGTGGGCCATATTAGAATAATGCAATGGGGCACATTAAAAATATGTGGCAGTCCACATAAAATGATGTGGCGGTCCACAATAAATACATGTTGTGGGGCATATTAGTATATTGTAGTTGGGAACAATAAAATGACGTGGTGGGCCACCATAAAGTTATGTAGTGGTGAACGTTAAAATTATGTTTTGTGGCACATTAAAATGACGTGGCAGTCCGCAATGAAATTATATGGCAGGCCACTATAAAAATATGTTTTGGGGCACATTAAAATGATGTGGCAGTCTACTATGAAATGATGTGACGGGGTCACTATAAAATATGTTGTGGGCCATTTTAGAATAATGTATTGGGGCAAATTGAAATGACGTGGCAGTCCACAATAAAAATGTTTTGGGCCTAGTTAGAATAATGTATTGGGACATATTAAAATGAGTGGCAGTTCATAATAAAACAAATGTTGTGGGCCATATTAGAATAATGTATTGGGGCACATTAAAATTCTGTGGTAGTCCACAGTTCAAAAACTCTGGGAGAGACTCACATTTTTGCAGAAGAATTCTGAAAACACGATGATGCAGTGTTCCTAAAAAGAGCAGCCTGCTTCCGTAACACCTGCAAAATAAACATTGTAGAGCAGTGATCCCCCAATCTTTTTGTAGCTGCGGACCGGTCAACGCTTGATAATTTGTCTCAAGGCCCGGCGGGAGAGGTGGGGATTTAAAAATGTTTTTAATTTTATTTTATTTATTCATTTTTTATTTTTTTGGTCATGAAAAAGGGAGTTTTTTTGTGTTGGTGCACTAAATTGTAAGTGTATCTTGTGTTTATTATGTTGATTTAATAAAAAATAAAAATAAAATAAAATTACAAGAACAAAAAGAATTAATTAAAAAAAATTCTGCGGACCGGTACCAATCGAGCCCGGTGGTTGGGGACCACTGCTGTAGAGGACGCTGCTTCTCTGGAACTCACCAAAATAAGACGAATAGTGAAGGGAGAAGTTTGGGTCCCAAAACAATGACTTGAATATTCCTTTCCCCAGTCACACTTCTCGTAAATTTGAGATTAATTGTTACGCGGAGGTCCAGTCCAATTGGGCTCCTCCACCGTCTGATTGCTTCAAGACATGGGACATTATCAAACTTTCCTTCAACTTAGCAGCAATAACACAGAACTTTTTGTCGTTGGCTCGGAACCCAACAGTTTTTCACTTACCATAGATGAAAAAAAAAAAAAAGGCACAAAAGACGAAGCACATTGCGAAGCTCTCTATGACTCACCGAGAACTGCAAAGTGCTGCAGCAGGTTCACAGAAGACCTTGTGGTTCGCCAGCGCCGATGGAGCGTTTCAGCACATGACGGAACTCGTTTCACTCCCAACTGGACTTTGGTTCCACGGCGACCTGCAGGTTTCGCCTGCTGCAACGTCTTCCAAGCGTGCCATCATTAGCTGTGGAACTTCACCCAAAAAAGTATCCGTTTGGCTTCGGGGATTTTTAACGACAATGTCTGGCTCCCATTTGGAGGTCACGCACACTTAACATAAAAATTCGAAACGATTCTGTGGGGAAGAGGAGGTTTCATTTTCTGATGTGGGAACAATAGAAGAACCTGACCAAAGGTCTTTGATGAGACAAATTGCATTTCATGTCGCTGAAAACCATCAGGGTCTCAGACGCTTTTGATACTAGGATTTATTTTCACTGTTTGATGGCTGCCTGGCCTTTTAGAATAGAATATAAAGTACTTTATTGATCCCTGGTGGAAATTCAGCACCACAGTTCGCTCACAATAGACAATAATAATAATAATAAAAAATAATATAATTTATATCATATATTATACATATAAAATATGAATACTATAAATATATTTCTACATATACAAACCCAGTTTCCATATGAGTTGGGAAATTGTGTTAGATGTAAATACAAACGGAATACAATGATTTGCAAATCCTTTTCAACCCATATTCAGTTGAATGCACTACAAAGACAAGATATTTGATGTTCAAACTCATAAACTTTATTTTTGTTTGCAAATAATAATTAACTTAGAATTTCATGGCTGCAACACATGCCAAAATAGTTGGGAAAGGGCATGTTCACCACTGTGTTAGATCACCTTTTCTTTTAACAACACTCAATAAACGTTTGGGAACTGAGGAAACTAATTGTTGAAGCTTTGAAAGTGGAATTCTTTCCCATTTTTGTTTTATGTAGAGCTGCAGTCGTTCCGCTCCGCTGTCATATTTTACGCTTCATAAGATGCAACACATTTTCGATGGGAGACAGGTCTTGACTGCAGGCAGGCCAGTCTGGTACCCGCACTCTTTTACTACGAAGCCACACTGTTGTAACACGTGGCTTGGCATTTTCTTGCTGAAATAAGCAGGGGCGTCCACGATAACGTTGCTTGGACGGCAACATATGTTGCTCCAAAACCTGAATGTACCTTTCAGCATTAATAGTGCCTTCACAGATGTGTAAGTTACCCATGCCTTGGCCACTAATACACCCCCATACAATCACACATGCTGGCTTTTCATCTTTGCGCCTAGAACAATCCGGATGGTTCTTTTCCTCTTTGATCCGGAGGACACAACGTCCACAGTTTCCCCCAAAAATTGAAATGTGGACTCTTCAGACCACAGAACACTTTTCCACTTTGCATCAGTCCATCTTAGACGAGCTTAGGCCCATAAAAGCTGGTGACGTTTCTGGGTGTTGTTGATAAATGGCTTTCGCTTTGCATAGTAGAGCTTTAACTTGCACTTAAAGATGTAGCGACGAAATGTATTTAGTGACAGTGGTTTTCTGAAATGTTCCTGAGCCCATGTGGTGATATCCTTTAGAGATTGATGTCGGTTTTTGATACAGTGTCGTCTGAGGGATCGAAGGTCACGGTCATTCAGTGTTAGTTTCCTGCCATGCCGCTTACGTGGAGTGATTTCTCCAGATTCTCTGAACCTTTTGATGATATTATGGACCGTAGATGTTGAAATCCCTAAATTTCTTGCAATTGCACTTTGAGAAACGTTGTTCTTAAACTGTTTGACTATTTGCTCACGCAGTTGTGAACAAAGGGGTGTACCTCGCCCCATCCTTTCTTGTGAAAGACTGAGCATTTTTTGGGAAGCTGTTGTTATACCCAATCATGGGACCCACCTGTTCCCAATTAGCCTGCACACCTGTGGGATGTTACAAATAAGTGATTGATGAGCATTCCTCAACTTTATCAGTATTTATTGCCACTTTTCCCAATTTCTTTGTCACGTGTTGCTGGCATCAAATTCTAAAGTTAAAGGGGAACATTATCACAATTTCAAAAGGGTTAAAAACAATAAAAATCAGTTCCCAGTGGCTTGTTGTATTTTTTGAAGTTTTTTTCATAATTTTACCGGTCCCTGAATATCCCTAAAATAAGCTTTAAAGTGCTTGATTTTCGCTATTTGCGATGCCACTATCCATTTCCCTGTGACGTCATACAGTGCTGCCAATATAAACAAACAACGGCGAATACCACAGCAAGATATAGCGACATCAGCTCGGATTCAGACTCTGATTTCAGCGGCTTAAGCGATTCAACAGATTACGCATGTATTAAAACGGATGGTTTGAGTATGAAAGTATTAAAGAAGAAACTGAAGCTATTGAGCGAATAGCTATTGACGCTATTCATAGCCATAGCATGGCCGAATAGCTGCGTTAGCACCGCCGGTAAAATGTGCGGACCAAACGATCAGGACTTTCGCATCTCGGGACACTGGAGCAACTTAAATCCTTCGATTGGTAAGTTTTTTTTTTCGCATTAAATCTGGGTGGGAGGAAACATAATATAGTTGCAAATGCATCTGCAGGTTATCCATACATCGCTGTGCCACGTCTGCATTAGCACTGCCGGTAAATAGCATGTTAGCATCGATTAGCGTAGCATGTTAGCATCGATTAGCTAGCAGTCAACATCAACAAAACTCACCTTTATGAATTCGTTGACTTTATAGTTGCAAATGTATCTGCAGGTTATCCATACATCTCTGTGCCATGTCTGCTTTAGCACCGCCGGTAAATAGCATGTTAGCATCGATTAGCGTAACATGTTAGCATCGATCAGCTGGCAGTCACGCCGCAACCAAATATGTCTGATTAGCACATAAGTCAACATCAACAAAACTCACCCTAGTGATTTCGTTGACTTTATCGTTGCAAATGCATCTGCAGGTTATCCATACATCTCTGTGCCATGTCTGTCATCGCCGGTAAAATGTGGAGACACTTTGGTACATTCAATGGGGGTCTGGCGGCAGACACTTTCGCATCTTCGGGCCAGTGGTGCAACTTGAATCCCTCTCTGTTAGTGTTGTTACACTCTCCGACAACACACCGACGAGGCATGATGTCTCCAAGGTTCCAAAAAATAGTTGAAAAAACAGAAAATAACAGAGCTGAGACCCAATGTTTACAATGTGTTGAAAATGAAAATGGTGGCTGTATTACCTCGGCGACGTCACATTCTGACGTCATCGCCTCCAGAGCGATAAACAGAAAGGCGTTTAATTTGCCAAAATTCACCCATTTAGAGTTCGGAAATCAGTTAAAAAAATATATGGTCTTTTTTTCTGCACCATCAAGGTATATATTGACGCTTACATAGGTCTAATGATAATGTTCCCCTTTAGGTGCAGTCAAGAAGGAACATATGCATTATACAGTCTGATGGCTGTCGGTATGAAGGACCTCCTGTGTCGTTCCGTAATGCATTTTGGAAGTCTGAGCCTTCCACTGAACGTGCTCATTCTCTCTGCAAGGTCCGAGAGTAGTGGGTGGGAGGTGTTGTCCATAATGGCTAGGAGTTTTGCTAGACTTCTTCTCTCTGACACCACCGCCAGAGAGTCTAACTCCACTCCCACCACATTACTGGCCTTCTTTACCAGCTTGTCCAGTCTGTTTGCGTCCCTCGCTCTCAGCCCACTGCCCCACCGACTCGTAGAACATCTTCAACATCTTTGTACAGACGCTGAAGGATCTTAGCCTCCAGAGGAAGTAGAGGCGTCTCTGTCCCTTCTTGTAGAGGGCCTGAGCGTGTTTTGACCCATTCAGCTTGTTGTCGATATGTACTCCGAGGTATTTATAATCCTCCACCATGTCCACATCCTTGATGGAAACAGGGGTCGCCGGATTACTCCTCCTTCTTCCCAGGTCCACAACATGCTCCTTGGTCTTCGTCACATTAGGCTGGAGGTGGTTCTTTCCACACCATGTGACAAAGTCCTCCACCAGTGCCCTGTATTCCTCATCATCGCCATCCTCAATACACTCCACTGTCGCAGAGTCATCACAAAAATTCTGAAGGTGGCAGGACTCTGACTGATAGTGGAAATCGGTGGTGTCACTGGTGAAGCGGAAGGGCGAGAGGACTGTGCTGTGCGGGGCCCCGGTGTTGCTGACCAGCCTGTCAGACACACAGTCCTATAGTCGAACGTACTGTGGTTTGTCAGTCAGGCAATCTACAACCCAGGACACCATTTATTATCCTTGGTGAACCGGGAAGTAGTCTGCAGGCTAAACAAGACAAAAACATCGTATGGCATGTACATGCAGTTAGGACTGGGTGATATACTCGATATATCGCGGTTTTGTCTCTGTGCGATATAGAAAATGACTATATCGTGATATTCGAGTATACGTTCTCACGCAGTTGTTTTTAGCTGCGAGCATTACATTAAATACGATTCCCACTCTTTCTTGTCTCTCCTTCTCACAGAGAGGTAAAACAAGCAGACCTTCTTACATACGTCACGTGTGCAACGTCACGTGTGCAACATCACATGGTAACGTTAGCTGTGATGCTAGCGGTGAGGTGCGGGTGGAAAATACGATAGAGACAAAGTGCGAATCTGGTAACAAATGAAGGAAGAGTTAATTCCCGAGAAAAACATCGTCCGGCGGTGGTTTGGCTTGAAGTGTGAATATGTTCAACATTTATGTGGCAAAAGTGTTGCTACAAGCTAGGGCTGGGCAATATGGCCTCGATATTTTAAGGCCATATCGTGGTACACGATATATATCTCGATATTTTGCCTTGGCCTTGAATGAACACTTGATGCATATAATCACAGCAGTATGATGATTCTATGTGTCTACATTAAAACATTCTTGTTCATACTGCATTAATATATGCTCATTTTAAACTTTCATTCAGAGAGGGAAATCATAATTAAGTCAATTTGCCAAAACTGTATTTATTACACAGTTATTAAACAGTGGCAAAAACATTCTTGTCATTTCCAAAACAGAAAGTGCAAGATTGTCAGAGACATTTTAAGTGTCAAATAAAAATGAGCTTCATAATAGGAAATCAAATAGTGTTTGTCCTATGCTATGTGGTAGGTTACTACTTACTAGAGCTGCGCGGTTTGCGGTCTCATCCCGGGTGGTTGACATGACGAAAAAATAGATTTTAATTAGATTCGGGCGGGTGGCGGTTGAACCATCCGGAGATATTTGATATACATGGCTCTGGGATCGGTATCCTTTGCCATTCAAAAAGCCATTTAAGACTTATGTCATCAAGCTAAGAAGTCAATAGGAGACGCTGTTATTCTCTTGAATGACTGCCGGCAGTCACCCAGATAATAAGTATTAGGGCGTGTTATGAAACCATTGGCTTTGTCGCTTTCAACATCATGCACGATCTGCTTGTCAGTCCAGCATCATATTGTGTGTGTCTCTTCCGCGGCAAAACGCACACGACTGCAAGGCATACTGGGTGACACAGAGGACACTAATGGTTGTGATATAAACAATTTTAACACTCTTAGTAATATGCGCCACGCTTTGAAGCCACACCGATTAAGAACGACAAACGCATTTCGGGAGAACATCCTCACAGTAACACAACATCAACGCAACACAACAAATACCCATAATCCTTTGTATTCATAACACATCCTGACTATTTTATCCCCCACCCCCGTGCGTCGGTAAGGTTTGTATTGATGACACTTCCTGAATATATTTTACAACCCCGCGCCCCCAACCCCGCCCACCGACACACGGGGGGAGGGGGGAATAAAATAGTCAGGAACTGTCATGAATACAAAGGATTATGGGTATTTGTTGTGTTGCGTTTATGTTCTGTTACTGTGAGGATGTTCTCCCGAAATGTGTTTGTCAATCCTGTATTGTGTGGCTTCATAGCGTGGCGCATATTAGTAAGTGTTAAAGTTGTTTA
This sequence comes from Nerophis ophidion, assembly GCF_033978795.1. Taxonomy (NCBI): domain Eukaryota; kingdom Metazoa; phylum Chordata; class Actinopteri; order Syngnathiformes; family Syngnathidae; genus Nerophis; species Nerophis ophidion. The sequence goes on along the minus strand of NC_084618.1, from coordinate 24,441,655 downwards.
TATCACAACCATCAGTGTACTCTGTATCAGCCAGTATGCCTTTCAATCTTAAACATGTGATTGCGGAAGTAACACACAACATGTTGCTGGACCAACAATCGGTTTGTACATGTTGTTGAAGGTGTCAAAGGCAATGGCTTCACAGCACGCCCTTATTCTTGTCATCAGGATGAACGCTATTGAAAAGTCACGAGAACGTAAGCGGTTCCAATTGACTTCATACTCTGTGAAACAGGTCTAAATATCTCTGTGAGTGGTAAAGGTGGCCAACCTCTGATGTAATTCAGCGGGCGGTTGGCGGGCGGGTACGATCCTGATAAAATGATGGTTCGGGTGGTCGGCGGGTGGATGACGATTTTGGTGACACGGATGCGGATGATATACTTGCCTATCTGCGCATCTCTACTACGGACGTTATTAAATTCTGTTGTTGACTATTTCTTTCATACGGTGTTGATGTGGAAATGGTTGCCTCTGCATTTTGTTGGTGTGGCACCGAATGGAGATGTTGACATGCGGAGTTTCAAACACTCTTCATCCTCTCGCGGGTGACTTTTCAAATGATGCTACATATTAGCAGTAATGCGACTTTTGGTAGCAACGCTTTTGGCCCACACTTGACAAATTACGGTGGTCTGTTCGACATCTTCCCACTTGAAGACAAACCACCGCCAGACCCAGTTGGACCCCCTGCTGTTTTTCTTGGAAATTAATTCTTCCTTCATTCGCACCTTCTTTCTCTAGTATTACCAATCGCACTATATCGCACAGAGACAAACGCGCGATATATCGTGTATATCGATATATCGCCCAGGCCTACTACAAGCACTGCTAATGTAGCATCATTTGAAAAGTCACACGCTAGAGAATGCCGAGTGCTTGAAACTCTGCATGTCAACATCTCCGGCCGGTGCTACACCCACAAAATGCTGAAACAACTATTTCCAGATCAACACCATATGAAAAAAAAAAAAAGTCAACAACTTTGACGTTTTTTAACGTTAACACATTGACCTTTTAACGTTAACGTCCGCCGGGACCTATTATGCAGCTCATTTTTATTTGGCAGTTATTGAAATATCACAAAAGTGGGCTCTATTGATAACCTCACTAACAACTTTAACGACGCCCTGCGCGAAACCATTGATAACATTGCACCGCTAAAGTTAAAAAAGGCTCCAAAAAAGCGCACCCCGTGGTTTACAGAAGAAATTAGAGCTCAGAAATTATTATGCAGAAAGCTGGAACGCAAATGGCGCACAACTAAACTTGAGGTGCACCATCAAGCATGGAGTGATGGTTTAATAACTTATAAACGCATGCTTACCTTAGCTAAAGCTAATTATTACTCAAATCTCATCCACCGTAATAAAAACGATCCTAAATTTTTGTTTAGTACGGTAGCATCGCTAACCCAACAAGGGACTCCTTCCAGTAGCTCCACCCACTCAGCTGATGACTTTATGCAATTCTTTAGTAAGAAAATTGAAGTCATTAGAAAGGAGATTAAAGACAATGCGTCCCAGCTACAACGGGGTTCTATTAACACTGACACGATTGTATATACGGCGGATACTGCCCTCCAAAATAGTTTCTCTCGTTTTGAGGAAATAACATTAGAAGAATTGTTACAACGTGTAAATGGAATAAAACAAACAACATGTTTACTTGACCCTCTTCCTGGGAAACTGATCAAGGAGCTCTTTGTATTATTAGGTCCATCAGTGCTAAATATTATAAACTTATCACTTTCCTCGGGCACTGTTCCCCTAGCATTCAAAAAAGCGGTTATTCATCCTCTTCTTAAAAGACCTAACCTCGATCCTGACCTCATGTTAAACTACCGACCGGTGTCTCACCTTCCCTTTATTTCAAAAATCCTCGAAAAAATTGTTGCGGAGCAGTTAAATGAACACTTAGCGTCTAACAATCTATGTGAAACCTTTCAATCCGGTTTCAGGGCAAATCACTCGACGGAGACAGCCCTCGCAAAAATGACTAATGATCTATTGCTAACGATGGATTCTGATGCGTCATCTATGTTGCTGCTCCTCGATCTTAGCGCTGCTTTCGATACTGTCGATCACAATATTTTATTAGAACGTATCAAAACACGAATTGGTATGTCAGACTTAGCCCTGTCTTGGTTTAACTCTTATCTTACTGATAGGATGCAGTGTGTCTCCCATAACAATGTGACCTCGGACTACGTTAAGGTAACGTGTGGAGTTCCCCAGGGTTCGGTCCTTGGCCCTGCACTCTTCAGCATCTACATGCTGCCGCTAGGTGACATCATACGCAAATACGGTATTAGCTTTCACTGTTATGCTGATGACACCCAACTCTACATGCTCCTAAAGCTGACCAACATGCCGGATTGTAGTCAGCTGGAGGCATGTCTTAATGAAATTAAACAATGGATGTCCGCTAACTTTTTGCAACTCAACGCCAAAAAAACGGAAATGCTGATTATCGGTCCTGCTAGACACCGACCTCTATTTAATAATACAACTCTAACATTTGACAACCAAACAATTAAACAAGGCGACACGGTAAAGAATCTGGGTATTATCTTCGACCCAACTCTCTCCTTTGAGGCACACATTAAAAGCGTTACTAAAACGGCCTTCTTTCATCCCCGCAATATCGCTAAAATTCGCTCCATTCTGTCCACTAAAGACGCTGAGATCATTATCCATGCGTTTGTTACGTCTCGCCTCGACTACTGTAACGTATTATTTTCGGGTCTCCCCATGTCTAGCATTAAAAGATTACAGTTGGTACAAAATGCGGCTGCTAGACTTTTGACAAGAACAAGAAAGTTTGATCACATTACGCCTGTACTGGCTCACCTGCACTGGCTTCCTGTGCACTTAAGATGTGACTTTAAGGTTTTACTACTTACCTATAAAATACTACACGGTCTAGCTCCATCCTATCTTGCCGATTGTATTGTACCATATGTCCCGGCAAGAAATCTGCGTTCAAAGGACTCCGGCTTATTAGTGATCCCCAAAGCCCAAAAAAAGTCTGCGGGCTGTAGAGCTTTTTCATTTCGGGCTCCAGTACTCTGGAATGCCCTCCCGGTAACAGTTCGAGATGCCACCTCAGTAGAAGCATTTAAGTCTCACCTTAAAACTCATTTGTATACTCTGGCCTTTAAATAGACTCCCTTTTTAGACCAGTTGATCTGCCGTTTCTCTTCTTTTTCTTCTATGTCCCACTCTCCTTTGTGGAGGGAGTCCGGTCCGATCCGGTGGCCATGTACTGCTCGCCAGTGTATCGGCTGGGGACATCTCTGCGCTGCTGATCAGCCTCCGCTTGGGATGGTTTCCTACTGGCTCCGCTGTGAACGGGACTCTCGCTGCTGTGTTGGATCCGCTTTGGACTGGACTCTCGCGACTGTGTTGGATCCATTATGGATTGATCTTTCACAGTATCATGTTCTCATAGTCATCAGTATCATCAGTATCACAGTATCATGTTCTCATAGTCATCATTGTCACCGACGTCCCACTGGGTCATTATTGTCACCGATGTCCCACTGGGTGTGAGTTTTCCTTGCCCTTATGTGGGCCTACTGAGGATGTCGTAGTGGTTTGTGCAGCCCTTTGAGACACTAGTGATTTAGGGCTATATAAGTAAACATTGATTGATTGATTGATTTATTTGTTTTTAACTATTGTAGTGGTGTTCTGTACAAAAAGTACACTTTAATTTAGTGTTGTTTTGATATGTTTTGATGTATATGTGCACAAAAGTGCACATATAGCTTGTTTTAAAATGTCTCTGACAATCTTGCACTTTCTGTTTTGGAAATGACATGAATGTTTGTGCCACTGCTTAATAAAAACTGAATAAATACAGTTTTGGTCAATTGACTTGGTTGTGATTTCACTCTCTGCATGAAAGTTTAAAATGAGCATATGTTAATGCAGTATGAACAAGAATGTTTTAATGTAGACACATAGAATCATCACACTGCTGTGATTATTTGCATCAAGTGTTCATTCAAGGCTAAGGCAAAATATGGAGATATATATCGTGTATCGTGACATGGCCTAAAAATACCGAGATATTAATTAAAGGCCATATCGCCCAGCCCTACGTGCAGTACTTATTATTCCAGTTTGACTTCAGTTTGCTTTTTTTGGACTTACGGGGTACGTTGTGAGAGTGGCCCAAAATTGTACTTAAGTAAGTGTACTGTTACTTTAATAATATGAATAGTGACAATAATATGACTAAAACTCAGTTACCCAAATAAGTACTTTTGAATAAATGTATTCCGTGGAAAACAAGTACTAAAGTACTGAGTAACTGGTGATCACATTCTGTTTTGTTTAGGAGCTGTCACGGTTTGGACCGCAGCTTCGTTCTCCCGAAATGCAGACGGACGACTCTGGACGAAAGCGTGAGGTAAGATATGATTTATTCCTCAAAAATCATCCAACGTACAAAATACAGGCAAACAAGAAAGGATAACACAGGGGAAGCTAGGACAAAAACTTAGCACAGGAAACATAGAAGCTAACACTTAGCACAAACAAGAGACAAGGCAAAACTCACGTTAACAGGTGCATGTAGCAAACAATGACACCTGGCCGACTGACTGGCAAATGCAAGCTTAAATAATGCCTCTAATTAGTGCTCGGGAAACAGGTGAGTGGGCGAACACTAATCAGAGACTGGGGGAAATAATAAGTAACCATGGTAACTAACAAGGGTGCACAAAAACAGGAACTAAGGGAGTCCAAAACTAACAGAACATAACAAAAACATGATCCGGACCACAGATCATGACAGGAACTATTTTTTAATGGTACTTTCATTACAACGGTTCATGAAGGAGACACTCCTTCAGAATGTACGAATGGGTACCATTGACATTTGAACCGATACGGTACCGATTCCCGGGACCTGGGAATCAATACCAGTACACAACGGTACCAATTTCCAGTTATTTTTTTTTGTGTCAATGAATATTAGTCGCTTCTGATGATAACATTTATTTTTTCATTGCAGCATTTAATAATGAGCTGATTATGATAATTGCTGTCCAGTCTATCCATCTCTTGTTTTATTATCACATTTTTGAGTCTCATTTGCAAGTATGACAATAAGTTGGAATTACAGTTGCAAGTCCAAGATGTTAGATGGCAGTCATGTACAGTTTGTCGGTTAGTCAGTCCAGTTTTTGCTGAATCAAGTCAATTGTTGCGCCCTGCAAAGTGTTAATACTGCAAGTGTTGTACGTGTTACGCATCAGGTGTTTAATTGTAACGTGCATCTTAGTCGTAGTTTTCGTTGACAAATTTGGAGGTGTTGAAATCGCCATGTAAAATCACTTCTGCTAATCAGTAGCATGTCAATAGCAAAGCCATTGTACGCGACCATCAAGCAGGCGCATTTTTGAAAAAGTGGAGCTTTACTTTACTTAAATTGGAGCGTTTTTTGAGTCGATTTTTTTGTTGGCACCGGAAACTGCAAAATTATCAAGAGGAAGTTTGGCTGAGTCCACTCTCAGTGCTGCTGGAGTGACTGCCAAAGTGCCAAAAACCGGGCGTGACATCACCTCGGTACTGTAACATGGCATTGTTGGATTTTACTGAATAAGGTCCAGGTAGGACCGGTTTGATTCTGTTAGTGACAAAAAATATACCGGATTCGGCAATAACAAATTGCATTTTAATTAATAATAATAGACAATAATAATAAAAAATATCTTACCGCAACATTGTTTTTAAGTTGGAAGTAGAGTTCTTGATGGCTGAAATTTTAACATTTCTACTGACATAGATGATAAAAAATTTATTTTCCCTAATTTTAAGTAAACATTGAAGACTTATGACATCCGGTCCCTTTTCATTGTGTGTCGTTGGAGTGCGGTCATGTGACTGCCAGGCTGCGTTTGATTGGTGGCAGGGAGTGAAAAGTCTCTCACCGCTTATTTTTGATTGGTGAAATACTCATGTGACAGAAGTGAATGAATATGTCTTTGCCAGCAGTAATCAATAGATTATAAATGAATACAACGCTGAGTTGAACAAACCTAGCCATCGGAATGAAACCCAGTGTACCAAAGTAAAAGTAGGAAATCCTACTCACAAAACTACTCAATTAAAAGTAAAAACATGTTGCATTAAAAACTACTCTGACAAGAAAAAGTACTTACCGTTGAGTCGACTTAATTCAAAACTACGTTAAGCCTCCTGAACGACAAAAATATTTTTAAATAGTCTTGCAAGTAAGTCATATTTTATTATTTTTTCAAACTTTTCAACGTTTAAATTCTCCTTTATGATGGGAAAACAAAAAAAGTTGCAAAGTGATGTACATGTGATGAGGTAATTACAGCCTTCAACAAAGGGGTGTCAAACTAATTTCAAAAAATCTACTCCCAAGTGGGCCGGACTGGTAAAATCACGGCACGATAAATTAAAAAATAATGACAACTTCAGATTGCTTTCTTTGTTCAAAAATAGAACTAGCACATTCTAAAAATGTACAAATCTAATTTATTTATTTATTTTATTTTTTTTACACTTACTTGTAAAATCTTTATTTGTCGTTATTTATACTTTTTAAGTAAATTATGTGATAATGTTCATCAGTCAACTCATTGGTGTTAATTTTCAATCTATCAAAATAAAAAAATTATATCAAAATCAAATTACAGGATGCCATTTATGTCGTTTGCTCATCTTCCTCCACTGGTGCACTATCAGCATGTTGTTTATTTTATTTTACATATGTAGCATCATCTACAAAAATACAAAGAATTGCTATAGCGACACGTAGTGGACACATTTAGAACAGCAGTTTCTTTCATTCAAAAATTTAGCTCATTTTTATACTTGGCAAACTCATCCCCCGGGCTCGATGAAACCTGTTGGCCTGACATTTGACATTATTGCTTTAATAGGTCAATAATTCAATAAGTCAATGAATTTGATGTATTATTATTTTTGGACCTAGGACAGTTTTTCACAAAAACTCACTCAAAAGTTTGTTGACAGATGTTTAAATTTGAATGAACAGCAAGTGCAAAAACACTATATATAAATGATAAATGATAAATGGGTTGTACTTGTATAGCGCTTTTCTACCTTCAAGGTACTCAAAGCGCTTTGACACGACTTCCACATTTACCCATTCACACACACATTCACACACTGATGGAGGGAGCTGCCATGCAAGGCGCCAACCAGCACCCATCAGGAGCAAGGGTGAAGTGTCTTGCTCAGGACACAACGGACGTGACGAGGTTGGTTTTAGGTGGGATTTGAACCAGTGACCCTCGGGTTGCGCACGCCCACTCTTCCACTGCGCCACGCCGTCCCTCGCCTCAATTAGTGGTTGAGAGGTGTGATGACACTCAAAACCCTTTTTCCTTGTATTTCCCAAGGGACATGCTTAGATCTACTCTGTATTCACGGAAAAAGCACTGGAACATATATATTGAAAATTATACTTTACAATGGGAGTCAATGGGCGACCAAAATGAGCTAAGGCAGGGGTCGGCATATCAAAATGTTGAAAGAGCCATATTGGACAAAAATAAAAATCTGTCTGGAGTTGCAAAAGCCTTACATAAGTCTTATAATGAAGGCAACACATGATGTAAGTGTCTATATTAGCTATAGTAGCCTACTATTATAATAACAATGTGTCGCATGTTGACACAAATCTTTGACAGAAATGTTGAAATTTAATATTTATTCTACACATTTTTACAACATTAGAAACCATTAGTTAATCAGAGGCTACTCAGAAGGTGAGATAACTCCTGGAAACTAATATATTTTAATGGCTAAATGTATAGATGTGTGTTTCCAAGTTAAAGAAAACGGCAGGCTGTCGTCTTGAAATGTATTTATTACAATCTTTGCAAGCTGAGTAAGTTTGCTGTGGCCTGGAACAACATGGCACACAAACCACTATCACAAATGCATATTACACACAGACAGTGTGTCATGAGACATGTAAATATAAATTAAATACACATAGGACATAAGTAAAGGAAATTAAATGTGCTCAAATATACCTACAAATGAGGCGTAATGATGCCTTACGTACATACAGCTAGCCTAAATGGCATGTTAGCATTGATTGGCTTGCAGTCATGCACCGACCAAATATGCCTGATGTCAATAACATCAACAAAGCTCACCTTTGTGCATTCACGCACAGTATAAAACGTTTGGTGGACAAAATGAAACAAAGAAGGAGTGGCATAAAACACATCTTCCTGTTGGAGCGTCGGAGAAAGTTGTACATGTAAACAAACTACGGCGAGTTCAAGGGACGGCTGAAATTAGTAGGACAAAACGGCGCTCGCCAAATATTCTCATCAGCGAAGCATGTTTAATGTAAACAGCGGGATTTCTCACAATTAGGAAGGTTTGTGTCATGTTTTTTCAATCAAAAAATATATTTCCTTCGCCACCTTTTTCCATTCCCAGGGAGCCACTAGGGTGGCGCTAAAGAGAGGCATACCCGCGGGTTGCCGACCCCCAAGCAAAGGGATTAAGTGTATCGTGAATGAATATCCCCTTTTTGGAATAACTTTGCATAAAGTACATGACGCTATTTTAAAGAAGAATTTGTGGCCACATTTTAGCTCTCTCACCTTTTAAATTGACCTGATTTGTCCAAGAGATAAAAAGAATAAAATTACTGTTTTTAAGTCAAATGTGACTCAAGGGTAAAGTAAATGTGACGTGATTCGACCCACCTCTGATGAGTAGGGATGGACACACCGGTGTCGACATGAACCTGTTCCTCATTTCGGTGCTAAATGTTCAAAAAATGTATTTAAAAAAAAAAAGAGTAGTCTTCTGTTCAGTTAGTTGTAAATAGGGTTTCAAAGGGGTGGAAAGTTTCCGCTAAATTTCCGGAATCTTTCCGGATATTTACCACAGGAAGTTAAGATCGGGAAGTTTGGAAATATTGACCATTTTTTGATTATTCAAAGTTGGACACCGTCCATGGGAATTAATGGGAATATATGGGAATTAATGGGGAATTACAATAATTGTATATTATTGGGCACTTGTCTATATGCTGCTGCATCTTTGTGGCATTTTTGACGTAGTGAAGTGAATTATTGTTTGTTTAGTCTTCATTTGAAGGGACAATGCACAGAAACTTTAAGCTCAAAGACAGATATGTTCTGTACCAGATTATAGCTAAATAGCTCATTTCCATCTGCAGTCCCTGTATACCTAAATTAAAGGGATACAAAAGTCATGCAATAAAATTATACCATAGCATGTAATCAAATTTAGAAAGGTCATAAAATGCCCTTTCATGGACACATACTTAAAAATACAATACAACCACACCTCATTTACATCATCACACAAACACAATACATGCTCTTGTTCACATATGTCATCATTTGTAAAAACAAAGATGATTTTAACACACACACCTCACAATTCACAACAAAAATGCTCTCACGGATAAATACCGTATGATACACATTAAGTTGATCTGTCAAACATAGTGGCCACCTTAGTGACCGTGTGTGCAGCTTTGATTATATCTATATAGCGCTTTTCTCTAGTGACTCAAAGCGCTTTACATTGTGAAACCCAATATCTAAGTTACATTTTTAAACCAGTGTGGGTGGCACTGAGGAGCAGGTGGGTAAAGTGTCTTGCTCAAGGACACAACAGCATTGATTAGGGTGGCAGAAGCGGGGACCGAACCTGGTACCCTCAAGTTGCTGGCACGGCCACTCCACCAACCGAGCTATACAGCCCCGTACAGCACGTAGCTCTTTGCACAGTATTTGCAAATGTGCACCGCCTTTCCGCCTTCATTGGTTGGGGTGAAATGTCTCCACACATTGGATGGTGTACCTGGCATTGTTCTGTTTGTATTTATTTATTCTTGTAAAATAGGTTGATTGGCAACACTAAAATTGGCCATAGTGTGTGAATGTGAGTGTGAATGTTGTCTGTCTATCTGTGTTGGCCTTGCGATGAGGTGGCGACTTGTCCAGGGTGTACGCCGCCTTCCGCCCGATTGTAGCTGAGATAGGCGCTGGCGCCCCCCGCGACCCCAAAAGGGAATAAGCGGTAGAAAATGAATGGATGGATATTCATGTAAAACATTAATGCAATGCCATCCATTTTCTACCGCTTGTCCCTTTTGGGGTCACGGGGGTTGCTGGGGCCTATCTCAGCTGCATTTGGACGGAAGGCGGGGTACACCCTGTACAAGTCGCCATCTCATTGCAGCTAATGCAATGTCACATACAGATTAAATAGTCAGCTGAACAATTGGAGTAGTCTTTAAAAATGTTTACTGATGGACAAATGAAGATAAATAGTAGGGGTGTGGGAAAATTTCGATTCAAATACTTAAAAAATACATTTCTACTTTATTTTTATTTTTATCAATCCAACAAACCACTACACAGCAGTACCATAACAATGCAATCGAATTCCAAAACCAAACCTGACCCAGCAACACTCAGAACTGCAATAAACAGAGCAATTGAAAGGAGACACAAACACGACATAGAACAAACCAAAAGTAGTGAAACACAAATGAATATTATCAACAACAGTATCAATATTAGTTATAAATTCAGCATAGCAGTGATTAAAAATCCTTCATTGACATTATCATTAGACATTTATAAAAATAAAAAAAAGAACAATAGTGTCACAGTGGCTTACACTTTCATCGCATCTCATAAGCTTGACAACACACTGTGTCCAATGTTTTCACAAAGATAAAATAAGTCATATTTTTGGTTCGTTTAATAGTTAAAACAAATTTACATTATTGCAATCAGTTGATAAAATATTGTCCTTTACAATTATAAAAGCGTTTTAAAAAAAATCTACTACTCTGCTTGCATGTCAGCAGACTGGGGTAGATCCTGCTGAAATCCTACAGTATGCATTGAATGAATACAGAATCGTTTTGAATCGGAAAAATACCGTTTTTGAATCGAGAATTGCTTTGAATCGAAAAAATCGATATATTATCAAATCGGGACCCCAAGAATCGATATTGAATCGAATCGTGGGACACCCAAAGATTCCCAGCCCTAATAAATAGGCTAGATGGATAAATGAACACTCAATCATTTGGCTAAATCAAACTATAACCTACATTCTTGTATGACAACAGAATGGCTAGCAGAACAGAAGGCCGAGGAAACTACAGGTTTTGATTTAGTATTTGTTAAAAAAGGTAAATTCGGATCGCTAACATTGTTAGCATAAATGAATGAGATTTAACATAGAGAAAATTAGCATCACGGCTATAGGAGAAATATTTTCGGTTCATCATGAGACTGTGGTGGTACATAACCCTAGCTAGCTAGAGATATATCATTTAACAAGTACAGGAACAGCTAGCTAGCTTGAGTGGAAGTCTGCTGGAGTAGTCTACAAGCAATTACACCTCTATTAAACTTAAATACCATAGATCAGTGGTTCTGAACCTTGTTGGAGGTACCGAACCGCACTAGTTTCATATGCGCATTTACCGAACCCTTCTTTAGTGAAAAAAAGTTTTTCAAATTTAAGAAAAACGTATGTTTTTTTTATTGGTGCACAAAATGAACCGTGCATGAACATCACCTTGTTCACAGAACAAAACCAACACAGTGCATGATTTCACAACAAATTACCCACCTTACACACATTACAATGAATTGATTAACGTGGACCCCGACTTTAACAAGTTGAAAAACCTATTCGGGTGTTACCATTTAGTGGTCAATTGTACAGAATATGTACTGTACTGTGTAAACTGTACTGTTTCATATAATGTTTTATCTTCCTTTGCAATCTGCTAGTAAAAGTTTCAATCAATCAATCAAAAAACCTGCAAATCAGATGGAAAATTAGAGGGAACATTATTTGGGGATATCCATAATACGGCGACAGGGAGAAGTTTTTTATTTACACGATAATTCGGATGTGTCTATACTTCCGTGGCGGAGGCTCCGCCGAACCCCTAGGGTTCGATCGAACCCAGGTTAAGAACCACTATCATAGATCATAGATCTAGGTTCCCATCCTCACCTATGGTCATGAGCTTTGGGTTATGACCGAAAGGACAAGATCACGGGTACAAGCGGCCGAAATGAGTTTCCTCCGCCGGGTGACGGGGCTCTCTCTCCCTTAGAGATAGGGTGAGAAGCTCTGCCATCCGGGAAGAACTCAAAGTAAAGCCGCTGCTCCTCCACTTGGAGAGGAGCCAGGTGAGGTGGTTCGGGCATCTGGTCAGGACGCCACCCGAACGCGTCCCTACGGAGGTGTTTAGGGCACGTCCAACCGGTAGAAGGCCACGGGGAAGACCCAAAACACGTTGGGAAGACTATGTCTCCCGGCTGGCCTGGGAACGCCTCGGGATCCCCCGGGAAGAGCTGGACCAAGTGGCTGGGGAGAGGGAAGTCTGGGCTTCTCTGTTTAGGCTGCTGCTCCCGCGACCCGACCTCGGATAAGCGTAAGAAGATGGATGGATGGATGGACCATAGATCAAATATATTTACCCCGGTAATATCATCAAAACTTACCTGAATGGATGAAATCCTTGGTCTCAAATACTAGTGTGGCCTGTAGTGTGTAGCATGCTGGGAATTTTCTGTGGAAGAATGCACTGCACATGTGATGGAGGAATGCACAGTGCAGGGTTGAAATTCTACTGAATTTGCATTAAATCAGGTTGTTTTTAGCTAATAATCATGCTGCAAGATCTAGCATGTTGCACTCAATGCTTATTCCCATTAATTTCCCATGAATTCCCATTAATTTCCATCTATTCCCATTAATAGATTTTTTTTTTGGTTTATTGGCAACACTGACTGGTCCCGGGTGTGTGAATGTAAGTGTGAATGTCGTCTGTCTATCTGTGTAGGCCCTGCCATGAGGTGGCGACTTGTCCAGGGTGTACGCCGCCTTCCGCCCGATTGTAGCTGAGATAGGCTCCAGTGCCCCCCCGCGACCCTGAAGGGAATAAGCGGTAGTAAATGGATGGATGGAATTCCCATGGAAAATTTCCAACTTTGACTATTCCCGGAATTTTGCAACCCTAGTTGTAAATGACAGACTTTCCAATGTGCTGTCGATGATGTCATGTGTGCCGGCTGAATGACGGCGTCTCCTAAAGACCGAGAGGACTGCACCGTAAAACTGGCCGCAAGCTATTTTCAGAAAGTCCCATTTTGACATACGGCCTTTTGTTGATTGTTTCCTTCTGTGCCCATTTTTATTTTTTTTTTTACAGTTAAAGGTGATATAAAAAAAACGCACAAAGCAAAGCGTTTGTTGGGCGCTCACGCTGAGGGACCCCCAGCTGTGCGACTGGCTGTAACAGTCATCCTCCACCATAATTACTCGTCACGTGTGCCAACTCGGAGCCGTCCGTCATCGTCGGCATGTCGAGGATGTGTGCAAAACAACGTCAGAAAAACATGCGCCGCTGCTTTGTTGGCTTCCGATTGTGATTTATTTCCTGTTTGCTCCCACGTGGCCAACACGTCCAAAGCTCTCGGATGTCTCTCACTTCCTTTCGCAGGCCACAAAGCTGCGGGCGATCAGGGTTCGCTTTGATTTGTCGTCGAAACATTAAGACGGCATGATGTCATGATGAAGGGGAATTTCATACTGGGTGTTTATTTGTGACGCTGCACAGATGTCCAGTCGGGATGGCATCGACATAGAGACGCTTTTTTTTTTCAGCAAAGTCCCCTAAAGATGGCGGTTACAGCTTGTTAGCTCGTTTTTTTGTGAAATGTTGAATGACTCCTTTCACGATGTCTCTAAAAGTCTCCCAGCGATTGGGATTTGACGACTTTAGAAAGAGTCTTAATGTCCTGATACCAGTATCAAAATGTATTTTGATACTTTTCAGTCCTTTTCGATACTTTTCGAAGTGAAGGGGACCATTATTGGCTTTATTTTAACAACAAATCTTAGGGTACATTAAATATGTCATGTCCTTGCGATCATGTTTATTTTAGTTGTGTTAGTTTACTTTAAGACTCCGTTAGTTCCGGTTTTTTCACTCCATTGTTTTGTTTCCATGCCAACCCATTAGTTTTCACTTGTCTTCATGTCACGCAGCTGTTTCCACTCACCACAGTATTATTTAAGCCACAGTTGCCAGGTAGTCAGCCTGGAGACATCACCTTCTACTCACCCGCAATACACCCTTGTAATCCATGTCCCGTTTTCGTTAGGTTCCAAGTAAGTTTTTCGTTATTCCTGCCATAGTGCACGTTTTTTTTTATGACCATGTTTTGCCTTAGTTCAAGTATTGTTTTTATAGCCAAGTTTTGTACCTTCTCTGAGAGCGCCTTTTGTTTATACCCTTTGTATTTGTAATATTTTCGAGTTAAGATTAAATGATGTCCTTCGCTTCACGCCATGTCCGTTCCAATTGTTTTGCACCTCGGTAAAACAAACCCCATCACAGTCCGCGTCCTGACAAAATATATATTTCTTATTGCAAGTTTGTCCATAAATAAAATAAGAAAAATACAAGACAACTTGTCTTTTAGTAGTAAGTGAGCAAAAAAAGGCTCCTAATTTAGTCTGCTGACATATGCAGTAACAAATTGTGTCATATTCCATTCTATTAATCTGTCAAAATTATTAAGGACAAGTGGTAATTCACTTGCTAATTTACTTTTAATATCTGCTTACTTTCTCTTTTTAAATGTTCTATCTACACTTCTGTTAAAATGCAATAATCACTCATTCTTCTGTTGTTTGATACTTTACATTAGTTTTGGATGATACCACAAATGTAGGTATCAATCCGATACCAAATAGTTACAGGATCATACATTTGTCATAATTTAAGTCCTTATGTGTCCAGGGACATATTTCCCGTGTTTATAAGCACAATATACATTAAAAAAAAACTAAAGAAGATTTTGTGATGCTAAAAAAAATCTATGTAATCATTAGTATCGATGCGTCAGTAAGGCTGTAGTCTCGCGCGAGAGAGCGTACGTGACGCGGGAAAAAAATAGAATCAAGCGTCACATTCGGCTGCCAAACAATTGTAATTAATTCAGAAGTCCGCCAAAATTAAAACTAAGACAAAAAATAAAGCAAACAAAACAAAAATATCTAAATCTGGAGGAGCTTGAAGACTACATAGAAGAGTGCTACGATCGTCTCGTCATGGGGAAGCCATCTAAGACACCAACATCAAAAAGGAGCCGCCCGGAGGACTCACCTGGCCATGTGTCACCGCCGGGTACAAGCTTCACCGAAATCCTGGATTCCATCGACAAAAGGCTGACTTGTTTGGATAGCCGCCTCGCACTTGTCGAGGTGCTCCACAGGGAATTCCAAACCATCCGTTAGAGTTTGGAATTCGGACAACAGCAAGTCGTTTCTCTCGCCAAGGAGAACGCCGCTCTTCGGGAGTCAGTTAAATACCTCACTGACGGAGTGGCGAACCTCACCCGGGAAAATAGGTGTATGAAGGAGACGATGCTGGACCTCCAGGCGAGAAGCATGAGGGACAATCTGGTCTTCGCGGGAATACCGGAAAAGACAGAGGAAGATCCAGAGGGAACCATCAAGTCCTTCATGGAACACCAGCTCAAGCTTCCAGCTGATACCATCAACAACATCACCTTCCATCGCGTCCACCGGCTGGGAGCCAAAAAGCCGGAGAACAAGAGGCCGAGACCCATCGTAGCTAAATTCGAACATTACAAGCAGAAGGAACAGGTGAGGAGCCAGGGCCGAGAGCTGAAAGGAACCAACTTCAGCATCAACGACCAGTTCCCCAAGGAATACCTTGACAGGCGCCGCCATTTGTTCCCGCTTCGTAAGAGGTTTATCGCCGAAGGATGTCGTGCTATCATCGCGGTGGATAAACTTTTCATCAACGGTCAACTTTACCGTGATCCAGAAGTCACGCCGTGGCTGTATTACTAACATCTTAAACACGGTAAATGTTGTATTTTTTTTTTCCTTCGTATGGTTTCATTATGCTTCATTCCCTCTCTTTCTCCCCTTCCCACAATATACCTGTGCGTCATCATAGCGCTCATGTAAACATCGTACGCGCGCTCTCTCTCTCTCTCTCGGTAAACCAACATGTTTACTGTTTTATTTTCTCATTTTTCTTTCTCCTTTTTCACTAACTGTTTAATCCACCACTCTCTTCTTTTCTCTTTATTTAATGTTGTTTTGTTTTTCTCTTTCTATTTCCCCACCTGTTGCGTATCCCCTTGTCGTCATCAGCATTTACACTCACAGCTAATACATGAACAACTATACACACTCTGCACACTTAAATACATGCATGATAGGCTTACATTTAGATACAGACATGCATTATTTACATATAAAGTACACACATACATCCACACACTTAGTTACAGTCTAGTTTAGTATGTCCACTGTACAGTTTGTCACTTGGAATGTGCGTGGGGTCGGGTCTAAGGCAAAAAATATAAAAATTCTTAATCATTTGAAGACCATGCAAGCAGACATTGCTTTACTACAAGAGACTCACCTCTCCAAGTCCGATACCTCAAAACTGCACTCATCATAATACCCACACTCATACTTTGCTAGTTACAACTCCAAACAGAGAGGTGTAGCCATTCTCATTAGTAGAAAAGTAAACTTTACACTCCATAACTCCATTACGGACACTGAGGGAAGATATATCATTCTTAATATTTTCGTTGACGGGAGAAACTTATGTATCGCCAACATTTATGGCCCAAATGTTGATGACCCCTCCTTTTTTCACACTTTCTTCCTTTCACTTTCTCCTCACTCAAACCACTGCTTGATTCTAGGAGGGGACCTCGACTTAGTATTTAACCCAAATATAGATCGGTCCAGAGTGACTGGGAGTCACCGTGAGTCTCAGTCAGTGGTAATACTTAACCAATATATGAACGATTATGGTCTTTGCGATGCCTGGTGTTCTTATCACCACACTCTTAGGGAATACACTTATTTTTCCCCAGTTCACCACTCATTTTCTCGAATTGACTACTTTTTAACAAGTAGCTCAATTTTATCTGACATCTCAAACATTCACATTCATCCTATCACCATCAGTGACCATGCACCTGTCTCACTCTCTCTCACTAACAAAACTATCACTCCACCTATTAAACAATGGAGAATTAATATATCATTACTAGAGGACCCAGACATCCTAAACTATTTTGAGAAAGAATGGTCAGCTTTTTTAGACTTTAACGATCAACCAGAAATCACATCTTGCGTTCTCTGGGAGACGGCGAAAGTAGTTATGCGAGGAAAAATTATTTCTTATTCATCATACAAGAAAAAAAAAAGAACGTTTATTAGAGCAGGAACTTGAAAATGAAATAAAAAATATTAGAAATAGCGTATGCTAACTCACAAAATGAACAAACTCTGAACAAATTGAGAAAACTCAAATTAGATTTAAGAGAAATAATTGATAAGAAAAGTCAATTCCTGCTCCAGAGGTTACGCTTAGAAAAATTTGAACATGATAATAAATCAAGCAAATATTTGGCTAGCCAATTAAAATTAAACAAAGAAAAAAGTTCTATACCATCCATTAAGGATTCAGCTGGGAACATTACGCACGTTCCTGAAGAAATTAACTCCATCTTTAGAGACTTTTACAGGAACTTGTATACACCCCAGATTGTCCCATCTCCTTCAGACATTGAGACATTTCTTAACGGTATAGACTTACCTAAATTAAATACAAGGCAAGTATCAAATTTAGATCTTGCTATTTCTGCAGATGAACTTCACGACGCACTTCAACTGATGCCAAACAATAAAGCACCAGGGCCTGATGGGTTCCCTGTGGAGTTCTACAAAACATTTTGGTCACTGCTCGCTCCAATATTTACAAAAATGGCTTTAGAGATTAAAGAAAACTCATTCCTTCCTCCAAATATGAACTCTGCCATGATCAGTCTCTTGCTAAAGCCCGATAAAGACCCAACACTTCCATCTAGTTACCGGCCAATCTCCTTGATTAATGCTGATCTTAAAATTATCTGCAAAGTTTTAGCTCAAAGATTAGAAAAAGTCACTCCATATATAGTACATCATGATCAAACCGGTTTCATCAAAGAGAGACAATCATCCAACAATGTTCGCCGTCTACTCAATGTGATAGACTATTCTGTTATTCATAATCTAAAAACAGCTGTTGTTTCATTAGATGCTGAAAAAGCATTTGATAGAGTGAATTGGAATTTCCTTTTAGCTACTCTACAGAAATTTGGATTTGGAGACTCATTTATAGCATGGATCAAGGTCCTATATAGTTTCCCTACAGCTTCGGTTAGAACGAACAGCCAAATCTCTCCAAGGTTTCAACTTATAAGGGGCACTAGGCAAGGGTGTCCACTTTCTCCGTCACTTTTTGCTATATTTATTGAACCTCTGGCAACCGCAATCCGACAGCATGCAAATATTAAAGGCATCCATACCGCAACCGTTCATCATAAAATAAGCCTTTATGCAGATGATGTATTACTTTTCTTACAAAATCCAAATTCTTCTCTTCAAGAGACAATCTCAATCATCAATAAATTCAGTTCTATTTCAGATTACTCCATCAACTGGCCCAAATCTACTGTGTTACCAATTAACTTTGACTTTCAGAGCACCTCATCGATTCCACTGCATAAAGGGAACATTAAATACCTGGGTATAAATATTTCCTCCACATTGTCAGATCTAAATCGCTTGAATTACTCCCCAATCTTAAAATCGATTGAGGATGATCTGGCGCGTTGGAAGTCACTGCCTATCTCACTAATGGGAAGGGTCTCTACCGTGAAAATGATGGTCTTGCCTAGGGTTAATGATCTCTTTTCAATGATTCCAACCAAACCTTCTCAAATCTGGTTCAAATCACTAGACCAGGGGTGCCCATTACGTCGATCGCGATCGACTGGTCGATCTCGGAGGGTGTGTCAGTCGATCTCAAGCCAGGCATTAAAAAATATACATAAAAATGAGCAATCATCAATCATACCAAGACTTCACTTTCGTCAGTTGTTTGACATTCTCGGCACCCGAGGATCTTGTGAGATGACGCTGGCTGCTGC
>NC_084618.1:24222568-24417568 GCF_033978795.1 Nerophis ophidion | reverse complement strand
GTGTATTTTGTTGTTTTTTTTGTTTTTTTTTGTTTTAAAAAAAAAAATGTCCTTTTCTCCCCTCTCTCAGGGGGTGACTTAGACAGGGCGGTTGCTGGTTGTTCCATCTCCATCGTTGGGGTCCCTGCGGGTGGGGTGGGTGGTCCCCGCGGCCCTGCGCTGGGTGGTCCTGTGGCGGCCGGCTCGGGTGGGGTGGCCTGGTGTGGGGGTGGGGGTGGGGTCGGTGGGTCTCTGGGTTCCCCCGGGCGGGGCGTCCCGTCTTTCTGCCCGTGTGGGGGGTTCTGTCTCGCTGGCTTGGGGTCTGGCCGTCCGCTGCTTCTCTCGTGCCCTGTCCTCTGCCGGGCGTCTCTGTCTGCGGCCTGCTGCCGGCTCTTCCGGGCGGCGCGGTGGGCCGGGCTCTGGGGTTCCCGCCGCTGGCCGGCCTGGCTGCGTGGGGCGGGTGATCCCTGGTTCCCTGGGCGCCACACCTGCTGTTTGGGTTGGGCTCTCTGGGCGGCTGGGTCCGCACTCTGGCTCCCACGCACACTAGTGGTCAAATATATTATACATACAAACACACATATACTAACACAACACACACCGTTACTCATACATACAAACGTCCATACATTGGTACCTACGCTCCCACATACATACACAAATACATTACATATCTACATACTCCAAGTCCGTCCATCCACGCGCACATTCACGGTACGAACATACATATACTGTACATATACATTCACTGTACAAACAAACATACATATACTGTACATATACATTTACTGTACAAACATTCATATACACATTCTGTTCATATTCAAGTACATATACATACATACATACACTCATGCACATAATCATGTTTCATCAAACATATATCAATGCTGTTGCCCTAGGGTAAACTGGCATATTGACAGATCTTAAACCAGTGTTACTATAATAATCTACAAGATTAATATAGATTTGCCTCTCTCTCTTCCCTTTAATATTTCGGTATTCCTTCTTCTTTTTTCTTTTTTTTTCTTTTTTCTTTTATTTTTTTTCTTTTTATTTATTTATTTTTTTGAATTATCTTTCTAGCTATCATTATGTATACATATCGTTGCATTTGAACAACTTTATTGTTGATAATAGAGGTCCAGTTTTAGTGTAAAAATGCTCATTGTCATTACTATATTATTTATTTCACTAACTGCTTATTTGCTATCACTTTTACGATCATATTTGTACATATTATGTATGTGCTGGTGTTGTTCTATTGTTGTTGTTGTTATTGTTGTATTTGCTGTTGTTGTTTTTGTCTCTCTGTCTAATCCAATTTATCCCCACAATTTCCCCCTCTGTCTTCCTTTTTTTCTCTTTCTATCCCCTCCTGCTCCGGCCCGGCTGCACCAAATGATAATATAAATACATTTAATAAAGTCACATTCAAATAAGACAACAAGAGAAGTATCTTACACTTCTCTTTTGTAAAGTAAATCTGAACAGCCGATATGGGCATTTACATCAACTATATGATTTGCCTGAGAAGCTGGACAGGACAAAAAAATAAAATAAATAAATAAAAATAAAAATAGTAGTATCGACTAGACACACTCCTGTACTTGGTATCATTACAATGGATGTTAGGTGTAGCTCCACCAATGGCGTTTATTTACATTGTGACGCCGGTGAGCTATGGTGTGTAGTGAAGCATGTTTAGCTATTCCTTGTCCTGCAGTGAGAATGGTACTTGTAAGAAATTCACTTTATTTGTCGCCATGGAGACGAGGATTAATGATTTAGAAGTAGCTAAAACACTGCCGACTGGGGCTGGACTTTCTAGCAAGGCATTTCTTCAAACACCCCTTCCTGAGGGCATTTCAGTGTTATAACTTCACCTTTATTGTTAGTTTTTAAGTCAAAATGTGTCCGTTCTCTCTTTTCTGTCTCTGCTTGTAAGTACTCCGGGATTGTGCGCTGCCGAACACGCTCCTCTGCTCGTAAACCAGCAATGACACGACGTGACGACGGGGGGATGCGCATACTTGCCAACCTTGAGACCTCCGAATTCGTGAGATTTGGGGGGGGTGTATATTTCTAGTTAGAATTCACTGAAATTCAAGTATTTATTATATGTGAATATATATGTGTGTTTTCATTACTGTGTGTGTGTATGCATACATATATATATATATATATATACATATACATATACATATGTGTGTATATAGATATAGTACAGTACAGTACACAGTTATTCTACTAACTGTACTGTACTTGCTGCTTACTTTAAAAAAATAACACTTACCTTTCACTATTTGAGTAGCCTTTGTTCTGCCATTTGAGAACTGGCGAGCGATCTCTGATCCTTCACGGATTTGTTGAAAACATCCCCAAATGAGAACGGGATGTTTCTTGCAGCTAACAGCAAAGCCATCTTTGTCTCGGCATATGTTACACCCTCGGGCCTCCGTTTAGCAAGGTGGCCTATAATACTGTGTTGCCGCCGCCTTGTGCTTCTCTGACCGTTCATGAGTGACTATATCCGTTCGTCCACCGTCTTATGGGTTATAGATAAACCTATGGATAACGGAGACATATATAACAGTCTCCTTTTAAGGTGAGAGAGGATGCTAAAGGCAATGCCTTTAAGGCACGCCCCCAATATTGTTTGTATGGCTAGAAATTTTGGACATTTCTTACTTGCCGTAGTTTTGAAGCAATGCATGATGGGAATCAGTGTATTAACGTGCCAGCTGGAATAAACCCACGCTGAGAAATAGCTGCCTACTTTATGGGTTATAGATAAACTTATGTATAACGGAGACGTATATAATAGTCTCCTTTTCAGGTGAGAAAGGACGCTAAAGGCAGTGCCTTTAAGGCACGCCCCTAAAATTGTTGTCCGGAAAATCGGGAGAATGGTTGTCCCGGGAGATTTTCGGTAGAGGCACTGAAATTCGGGAGTTTACCGGAAAATTCGGGAGGGTTGGCTAGTATGGTGTTGCCTCTAAAAAGTACAGGACTTTTTAGAGGCGGTATAGCACCGATTCATTAGTATCACGGTATTTTATTAATACCGGTACACCGTACAAACCTTATCAAAACCTAGCGTCCAAGATTGTCAAAATTATTGACCTAGAATGTTAAAAACTAATGTTAACAGTTGAAACTAGTTGGATTTTTTTATATGAAGGAATAGTGGGTCGCCAACCACACTCCACTTTCTGTTACTGAAATTAAATGTTAGCTAGCTTTAACGTCACACTCGCTGTTCATAACAATCAAGAAAATTTTTATGATTTAAGTCACGTTGACAGTAAAATGTGGTTGTAATTCTCCATAAAACTAAAAAATACTGCAAGTTTTCTGCGTATTGTGAAAGATACTCTATAGTGACCAATTAATGCATTTTTACACCCCTGTGCTAAAGTATAATGTATTGTGAGTAATATCATACTTGGGGGGGTTGGTGGTAGCCGGGGTGTATATTGTAGCGTCCCGGAAGAATTAGTGCTGCAAGGGTTTCTGGGTATTTGTTCTGTTGTGTTTATGTTGTGTTGCAGTGCGGATGTTCTCCCGAAATGGGTTTGTCATTCTTGTTCGGTGTGGGTTCACAGTGTGGCGCATATTTGTGACAGTGTTAAAGTTGTTTATACAGCCACCCTCAGTGTGACCTGTATTGCTGTTGCATTCACTTGTGTGTGTGTGTGTGTGTGTGTGTGTGTGTGTGTGTGTGTGTGTGTGTGTGTGTGTGTGTGTGTGTGTAAAAGACGTATGTATTGTGTGATTGAACCGGCACGCTGTTTATATTGAGGGAAAACAGACTTGATGACAGGTTTTAGAGGATGCTAAAGGCAGTGCCTTTAAGGCACGCTCCCAATATTGTTGTCCGGGTGGAAATCGTGAGGAATTCGGTAGAATGGTTGCTCCGGGAGATTTTTGGGAGGGGCACTGAAATTCAGGAGTCTCCCGGGAAAATCGAGAGGGTTGGCAAGTATGGTAATATTAATGTATTTGCAATAATAATGTTCATGTTCAGAGTTCCAATGTTCATAATGTTGATAATTAAGGTTGATCCGCTTTGGACTGGACTCTCGCGGCTGTGTTGGATCCATTATGGATTGAACTTTCACAGTATCGTGTTAGACCCGCTCGACATCCATTGCTTTCGTCCTCTCCAAGGTTTTAATAGTCATCATTGGGTCATCATTGTCACCGACGTCCCACTGGGTGTGAGTTTTCCTTGCCCTTATGTGGGCCTACCGAGGATGTCGTAGTGGTTTTTGTTGTGGTTTGTGCAGCCCTTTGAGACACTAGTGATTTAGGGCTATATAAGTAAGCATTGATTGATTTGAGGGCTTTAGAAAGAGCCTTGACGCACGCAACTAATCCTAGCCTCTAGTGCTATCATAGAAACGTGGCTTTGAAGATTGCCAAAGTTATTGACACTATTGTTAATAGTTGAAAGTAGTATTGAATTGAATTATTATATAAAGCGCTTTTCTAGAGTGACTCAAATCACTTTTACATAATGAAACCCAATATCTTAGTTACATTTAAACCAGTGTGGGTGGCACTGGGAGCAGGTGGGTAAAGTGTCTTGCCCAAGTAGACAACGCCAGTGACTAGAATGGCGGAAGCGGGAATTGAACCTAGAACCCTCAAGTTGCTGTCACGGCCACTCTACCAACCGACCTATGCCGCCCTGTCATACTGTTTTACTGTTTCTATATGTTGGAATTGTTACGTCTGTTTGGCATTGTGATGCCGGGTTCGATTCCCTCGAGGGTGCGTCAAGTGAACACAGCAAAGGTAAGAATATAAACAATTTATTTAACGAAAAGATGTATGAAACAAAACACTGGTGCTAATGAAAGGCAAACCAAAGACGCTAGCATAAAAGCTAGTATGTACAAAAATGAAAACTAAACTGGCACGTAGACACATAAAAGAGTAAAACAAAACATACAGCATGAGAGCTGGAATAAACAAATGGCTGAGCGTGAAAAGCTAGCGAGAATATACATACGATGACAGAGTGCAGGCGTAACTCGTTGCGTGAAAGCAAATTATGAACCCAGGCTGAACAAACAAAAGAGGACGGCTTATAAAGTGACGGTGATTATCTGTAGCAGGTGTGGGGGGCGTGAGCAGCAGGTGAACTGATGAGTGACCATGGTGACAAAGCAAACAGGAAATAAGGAGTCGGAGAAATATACAAAATAGAAAAATAAATAGTGTAGATCTGAGCAGCAGATCGCAACAGGAATAGTGGGTAGTCAACCACTTTAAACACAATATATTTTGTTCCTAAAATTAAATGTTAGCTAGCGAGCAGGTGCAGCTACGTAAAGCTTGAATCCTCCTTTTTATTCACGTCACACTTGCTGTTAATAACAAACAACACGATTTTTATGATTTAAAGGCCTACTGAAACCCACTACCACCGACCACGCAGTCTGATAGTTTATATATCAATGAGGAAATATTAACATTGCAACACATGCCAATACGGCCTTTTTAGTTTACTAAAATGCAATTTTAAATTTCGCGCGAAGTATCCTGTTGAAAACGTCGCGGAATGATGACGCTTATGTTGACGCGTGCGTTTGACGTCACCGGTTGTAGCGGACATTTTTTTCCAGCCCTATCCCAGCTATAAGCAGTCTGCTTCAATCCCATAACTACACAGTATTCTGGACATCTGTGTTGCTGAATCTTTTGCAATTTGTTCAATTAATAATGGAGACTATAAAGAAGAAAGATGTGAGTGGGAAGCGGTGTATTGCAGCCGCCTTTATCAACACAAACACAGCCGGTGTTTCCTTGTTTACATTCCCGAAGATGAAGCTTTACTATGGAACAGAGCGGTCAAGCGAAGATGGTTCCCGACCACATGTCAACCGGCAGGTTTTGGTGAGAAAATTATGGCAATAAGTCGGCTCTTACCGTAGACACGAGCGGATAGCTTGCATCGTTCCTCTTGCACCTGTCAAAGAGGCAGCTGTGGACTCTCTTGCCTCCTCCGACCGGCCTCCCCCGAACGTGGGATGCTTCCACCGTGTAGGAGGGGGAAAAAAAGCTCAGCCTGGCCCCAACGGCTGCCTTCGCTTTGCCTCGTCGAGAAACGTGGCTTCCCTCAGAGACACTGGCGGTCACCACACCCGTGGCCACACCCCTCCGACTTTCAGGTACCATATAATCTCACTAAAACACTATTAACACAATAGGCAGATACGGGATTTTCCAGAATTATCCTAGTAAATGTGTCTAATAACATCTGAATCGCTCCCACTGCCCTCGCCCTTTTTTTCTAGTCCTTCACTCTAACTTTCCTCAGCCAGGAATCTTTCATCCTCGCTCAAATTAAATGGGGAAATCGACGCTTTCTCGGTCCGAATCGCTCTCGTTGCTGGTGGCCATGATTGTAAACAATGTGAGGATGTGGGGAGCTCCACAACCCATGACGTCACGCACACATCGTCTGCTACTTCCGGTACAGGCAAGGCTTTTTTATTAGCGACCAAAAGTTGCAAACTTTATCGTCGATGTTTTCTACTAAATCCTTTCAGCAAAAATATGGCAATATTGCAAAATGATCAAGTATGACACATAGAATGGACCTGCTATCCCCGTTTAAATAAGAAAATCTCATTTCAGTAGGCCTTTAAGTCATGGGTCCACGTTAATCAATTCATGGTAAATCAGCATAATACAGTCATCTCACAAGTTAATCATCAGAGTATGTACATTGAATTATTGACATTATTTACAATTTGGGGGAGGGGTGTTATGTGGAGGGAGTTAGATTTGGTTGCTATCAGCACTTACAATCTGAGAAATGGACATTGTAACAGTGGAGGTCTGACTTGGTAGGATATGTACAGCGAGCTCAGAAAGCAAGTGACACTGAAGTGGGGATTTATCCGAAAGAACCAATTTCAGCAAAGTGGCCATTGTTCCACCTGCACTCAGACTAACATCTTACAGCTGTCAGTCGTAAATAAAACTTGGGGGAAAGTGCAGCGCTGTAGGTGGCGGCCTCCCTGCCAAATTGGCTTCCACTGACTTCTATTCATATCAGGCACGCTCCCCGTCTAACCACAACTTAGGGGCCACTTTCAGAGGGGTGTAATTTCTCCAAATTGTTCACGTGACGTGAAATGCTTGTTCAAGCCGTGACAGGACCAGGTTCTGGTGGTCCTCGGTGGGGGAAATCCTACTTCGCTTGCAGACAGACGGGTTGCTGCTAACGGGGTGTTGGCGGCGTGTTCGCGGCCCGCTGCCCCCAATCCAAAGGCGGGCCGGTCGCCCCGGCGTCCATCAGCGGCGCGGTGGAGAATGAACGTGTCGCGTCAGGTGTCGGCGGACGAGCATCGCTGGTTAGATCGCCACTTATCCTACACAAGGCCTCCGTGGCGGCTGAATGAGCGCAAAGAGCGGCCCTGATCCAATTAGAGATGATTTTGTTTGCTTTTGTGTGCGACGCGCTCTCTCTCTCTCTCTCTCCCTCCACAGAGAGAGGGGTCCTTTTATTTTTAGAGGCTCGTAAATCACTCCCAGGCTTAAATTGAAGCTACATGCAAAGAAGAGCGGCGGTGTGACGTCGCCACGTCAGGTTTACGTGTGAGTTCCCCCAGCCCCTTGCCAGAAGAACCCCGGCGGTCGCGAGCGATGGTCCAGATGTGCGCCATATGCAGATTCGCGGACTCCGAGGGTGGCAATGGTGTCCTCGGCGGCGGCGGCGGAGGAGGGCTGAAGTCGCCTCTGGTGTGAAGATTGGCGAAAGGGCTAATTAGCCCGTGGCAGCTGGTGGCGCACAACGTTAAATATAACCTCACACCCAAATTGTTGCTAGAATCTTGGCGGAGATTCACATCCTCACAGATGTTCAAGTGAGCGAAGAACACAACCCTTTTGTTTCTTTGCCATATTCAATAAAAAGGGTCCGTTTGCAACTAGAGATGTCCGATAATAGCTTTTTTGCCCATAATATGCCGATATTGTCCATCTCTTAATTACCGATTCCGATATCAACCGATGCCGATACATACAGTCGTGGAATTAATGTGGGAATAGTCTCAAAGCGCTTTGAGTACCTTGAGGGTCAAAATGCGCCATACAAGTATAACCCATTTACCATTTAATTAGGGATGTCCGATAATGACTTTTCTGACGATATTCCGATATTGACCAACTCTTAATTACCGATACCGATATATACAGTTATGGAATTAACACATTATTATGCCTCATTTTGTTGTGATGCCCCGCTGGATGCATTAAACAATGTAACAAGGTTTTCCAAAATAAATCAACTCAAGTTATGGAAAAAAATGCCAACATTCCACTGACATATTTATTATTGAAGTCAAAAAGGGACGGCGTGGCGCAGTGGAAGAGTGGCCGTGCGCAACCTGAGGGTCCCTGGTTCAATCCCCACCTAGTACAAACCTTGTCACGTTCGTTGTGTTCTGAGCAAGACACTTCACCCTTGCTCCTGATGGGTGCTGGCTATGCCTTGCATGGCAGCTCCCTCCATCAGTGTGTGAATGTGTGTGTGAATGGGTGAATGTGGAAATAGTGTCAAAGCGCTTTGAGTACTTTGAAGGTAGAAAAGCGCAATACAAGTACAACCCATTTACCATTTAACGTGCCTCAAAACAGCAGCTTGGAATTTGGGATAAGCTCTCCCTGAGAGAGCATGAGGAGGTTGAGGTGGGCGGGGTTGAGTTGGTGGTGGGGGGTGTTGTATATTGTAGCATCCCGAAAGAGTTGGTGCTGCAAGGGGTTCTGGGTATTTTTTCTGTTGTGTTTATGTTATGTTACGGTGCGGATGTTCTACCGAAATGTGTTTGTCATTCTTCTTTGGTGTGGGTTCACAGTGTGGCGCATATTTGTAACAGTGTTAAAGTTGTTTATACGGCCACCCTCAGTGTGACCTGTATGGCTGTTGATCAAGTATGCCTTGCATTCCCTTGTGTGTGAGAAAAGTCGTAGATATTATGTGACTGGGCCGGCACGCAAAGGCAGGGCGTTTAAAGTTTATTGGCGCGCTGTTCTTCTCCCTACGTCCATGTACCACTATGTACAGCAACGTTTTAAAAGGTCACAATTTTACTTTTTGAAACCGATACCGATAATTTCCGATGTTACATTTTAAAGCATTTATCGACCGATATTACCGGCAGCCTGATATTATCGGAAAACCTCTTCTTGTAACCTAATATGTATGAATATACATATACATATACATATACATATACATATATATATATATATATATATATATATATATATATATATATATATATATATATATATATATATATATATATATATATATAGACAATGGGGCAAAAAAGTATTTAGTCAGCCACCGATTGTGCAAGTTCTCCCACTTAAAATGATGACAGAGGTCTGTATTTTTCATCATATGTACATTTCAACTGTGAGAGACAGAATGTGAAAAAAAATCCAGGAATTCATATTGTAGGAATTTTAAATAATTTATTTGTAAATTATAGTGGAAAATAAGTATTTGGTCAACTATTCAAAGCTCTCACTGATGGAAGGAAGTTTTGGCTCAAAATCTCACGATACATGGCCCCATTCATTATTTCCTTAACACGGATCAATCGTCCTGTCCCATTAGCAGAAAAACAGCCCCAAAGCATGATGTTTGCACCCCCATGCTTCACAGTAGGTGTGGTGTTCTTGGGATGCAACTCAGAATTCTTCCTCCTCCAAACACGACGAGTTGAGTTTATACAAAAAAGTTCTATTTTGGTTTCATCTGACCACATGACATTCTCCCAATCCTCTGCTGTATCATCCAAGTATCCATTTTGGTATAATCTCAACTCATCGTGTTTGGAGGAAGAAGAATACTGAGTTGCATCCCAAGAACACCACACCTACTGTGAAGCATATATGTGTGTGTGTATTTATTTATTTTTTTACCACACAGACAATCGGACAATGTATTGGAAAGCTCCATTCCCAACTTCCTGGATGTGAATTGCTACCGGCAATCAAGCCAGCTGATTGTGAAAGAATACAAGATGGCTACCAGAGAGTCTGTTGCACAGAGGTAAGTGAGCTGCATTCTGGTTTGTCATGGTGAATGCGAGACATTTTTAACATGATTAAAGTGCAGTCAAACGAAAACTAAGTTTAGCATGGCTGCCGACTGCAATAAGCTATTGTTTTTGTTTTAACCTCTGCTGTATATACAAGTGGGTGTATATATATATATACATATATATATATATATACATATACATATACATATATATATATACATATATATATATACATATATATATATATATATATATATATATATATATATATATATATATATATACATATATATATATATATATATATATATATATATACATATATATATATATATATATATACATATATACATATATATATATATATATATATATATATACATATACATATATATATATATATATATATATATATACATATATATATATATATATATATATATATATATATACATATATATATATATATATATATATATATATACATATATATATATATATATATATATATATATATACATATATATATATATATATATATATATATATATATATATATATATATATATATATACATATATATATATATACACATATACATATATATATATATATATATATATATATATATATATATATATATATATATGTATATATATATATATATATGTATATATATATATATATATATATATATATATATATATATGTAGTACAGGCCGAAAGTTTGGACACACCTTCTCATTCTTTATTTTCATGACTATTTACATTGTAGATTGTCACTGAAGGCATCAAAACTATGATTGAACACATGTGGAGTTATGTACTTAACAAAAAAAGGTGAAATAACTGAAAACATGTTTTATATTCTCGTTTCTTCAAAATAGCCACCCTTTGCTCTGATCACTGTTTTACACACTCTTGGCATTCTCTCGATGAGCGTCAAGAGGTAGTCACCTGAAATGGTTTTAAATTTCACAGGTGTGCCTTATCAGCGTTGATTAGTGGAATTTCTTGCTTTATCAATGGGGTTGGGACCATCAGTTGTGTTGTGAATGAGAAGGTGTGTCCAATCTTTTGACCTGTAGTGTGTGTGTGTGTGTATATATATATATATATATATATATATATATATATATATATATATATATATATATATATATATATATATATATATATATATATTAGGGGTGGGCAAATTAATGCGTTAATTACGAGTTAACTCATCAATCTATTAACGCCGACAATTATTTTATCGCACATTTGCCTATGTTGTTTACATGCTTTTATTTTGTTAACGCCTTTTCTTAACAATATGGCGTCGCCTGGCTGCTTCGAGGGGCTCTTGGTAAAGATGGAACATTCGGCAAAAATACCGGACAATTCTGCAAATTTCATGATTGGCTTACAGCGTGGTCACTCCGGGATCACTTACGATCGCCAGACAATTCTGGATGTGGATAGATCGGGCCGTTTTGGACTGAATGACGCGTGCTTGCTAGACCGGCTAGCTAGCATGGGAATACTTTGCCGGCTACATCCAGCGGCCTGTGAAGCAGCGGAGTATATGTGTTGTCTGTCTATTTATCAATAATGCAGACGAGGAGTGTTGGCTGAGTTCTTAACGTTTGCTTTCAGAGCGTGCATATCACAACATACAAGATGCCGTCATGGCGACACATCCTATACCGGGCTACCGTGCATGCTCGTCACTCCTGTTGCATGCTGGGTAGGGTAGTTTTTTTTTTCCCTGGCTCATAACATCATAATGTAGTACCATGTATATGATGCGTTCAGTTTATCAAAGCACCAAGCAAACAATCGGAAAATTCCCATCATATCAATTCCTAGATATGGTCATAATTATCTTAAGTGCACTACGCAGAATAAACACAGCATTATTCATATTGCTACTATGGATAATTTGATCAAAAATTCCCTAAAACAGCCCACTACCTATGATATAGGATTTTTAGACATAAGATCCCTGATAAAAAATTTTTTTCTACTGTTACCTCAGAAATTGTCTGTTCAGATGTTATGATTGTGGCTCAGAGATTTGTATGTAGATTATATTTATTTTCCATAACAAACAGGATAACTTAAATACCCTGGCAGTGGCAATAAGCTTAAATGTTTGTATTTACATTTTTTGAGTTGATTTTCATAAAATATGCTATTTAACTGCTACCGTTTAACAAGGACTGTTTTAAATTGTGTTTGCACAACAAATGTTTTGACGCTTCTGTTCATGTGGGAGAATATTCCAATAAAGGTGCACTACACTACTTTTGAATTCATTATTGGGCTTTGCGTATACAATGCAGTTAATCGCGATTAATCGGAGAAATAGTGCGATTAACTTCGATTAAAATGTTTAATCGTTGCCCAGCCCTAATATATATATATATATGTGTATATATGTGTATATGTATATATGTATATATATGTATATATATGTGTGTATATATATATATATATATATATATATATATATATATATATATATATATATATATATATATATATATATATACACACATATATATTTATATTGACCTGAAAATTTGTGCATGTCTGCCATTGTGGTCCGTGGCGATGCCGTAGTTGCTAAGCTTCTTGTTTTTCATCAATCTTCTTGTTATGATACATTCACACTCTGCTGTTGCCATTTATAATATTTAAAAAATGTTTGCACGTCTGCCATTGTAGTCCGTGGCGATGCCGTGGTCGATAAGCTTTTTCTTTTTCTCTTTCTCTATCGTCTTGTTATGATACATTCACACTCTGCTGTTGCCATTTCTAATATAAAGTAGCGTAAAGTTCTAACTTATATCTTTCAGTAAACTCGCTTTGGAAGCGCTAAAAACTACCAGTGTAGTGAGTTTACATTATTCACCCAAGAACTTTAGTTATCAGAGAGTTCCGGCCTGACGTTTTTTCACGAGGCACATTTCTGGCGTGTGAGCCACGGATGAGAAGATGCTGCTCCGTTATTGATTGAAGTAAAGTCTGAATGTCATTAAAACAGTTAGCTCCACCTTTTGACACTTCTTCTACTCCCGTCCTTGCACGCTACACCGCTACAACAAAGATGACGGGGAAAGAGACGCTGCCGAAGGTGAGCCACGTAAATAAGACCGTCCACAAAACGGCGCATCCGGAAGCGACTGTCAGAAAGCGGCTTGAAGATGATCTATAAAACATCATCTATCCAACGTTTTTGACCAAAAAGAACCACCATTACATGTTATGTAGACCACAAGGAAAGACCAGTTTAGTGTAGGCATTATTTCCTAGGACCGGCTTTCCACTTGTGCCAGATAAATACAGCAACAATAAGTGCATGAAAAATACAACTCACTATAACGCTGAATGAGTGGGAGCCCTGGGCTTGTTTCTTTGCAATGAGATGCCATCAACCTGCAAATCAGCTTTTGGCGCCAATCTGGCACATTGATATGTTCATTGATGTGCATTGTATCATGTCACAGTTTGAACAGACAACAGTTTCCTATGAGGAGTTTTGTTGTACATCTATAGGATAGGAGAGGATAGGATAGATCTTTATTGTCATTGCACAAGTACAACAAAACTTTGTTTTCAGCACAAACCTGTTCAAGATTAGACAAACAGTGTACAGGGTTACAGAACAAAAACGCTGATGGGTCGACATAAGGCGCCCCGTAAAAGATGGGAAAAAAGTAAACACTGGGGAAGGATGAATAAAAAAATACAACATACATCTCGAGATATCTAGCAATGGAGGAAAGGGAGTTCGGGGTCATTATGGTAGGCCGCAGTCATAGTCATCCATTCATCACCCCTATGGGATTTGCGTTGAGGGCGTTGGGTTGGGGGGATGGGGTGTGTATGTGTGGCGTATATTTTTGTGGATGTGTGTAAGCCCGTAGTGTGTCTGTTTTCCGCGGCCTTGATGTATTGTGCAGTTGCTAGTCCAAAGTCAAAAACAACAGGTGTGTGTCAATGAGAGACAAGAAGCGAGTTTGTTGTGTCTTCGCCGCACCGTCCTTCGGGAGAGTCTCGAAGCCAGGGAAACAATCCAAGTTAGAATGTTTTGTATGCGGGTGAAAATAAAATTTGCTTTTCACTCTAAATTGTCTATGACTGGTCCTCAAAACCGCGTGGTAGACAGTCCGATGTAATCCACAGTTCTTCCCGCATCCTCCAATCATTTGTGGAAGCTTTGGGGTACTTTAAAGACTGCCAGCAACTTTCAATTTGTCGACAAACCAGAGCAACGCTTACTCCAATAAGCAGATGTCTTGCTGTCATAATTCCGAATAGGTGGATTTCTTCACGTCCTCGACAGAAAAGGGTCGCCAGGCACGCGGCCCTACTTCTTCTCTCAAGAGTCCGTCGTGTGTCCAGCAACAACCGCTGCATCACGACAGCAGGTTCCCCCAAACCCAAGATCTTGTCAATTTTGTTGAGGCCAGTTAAATAGTTCCAATGTGTAGATTTGGAAAACAGTGCAAAAAGAGGAAACAAGAAAGTTAAGACAAGACAAGACAAGACAAAGAAGCAAGCAGGAGAGATAAGGGAGAAGAAAGGGGAGCGTCCACCCTCGATGAGTGCCGGAGAGAAATGTATTTAAACAACCTTATTGGTGTGTCTGGTGGAACAGTCGAATGTTAAGAGAAAATGCAGTCATATATCAATTATTTAATGTTTCTGTGCGGTAGCAAATGCATCATGGACCTGTACCGTTCCCCGTCCCGGTGGTCGGGAACCACTGATGTAGACCACAAGGAAATGTTTTAAATTGAGAAAAACGTAATATGACTCCTTTAAGGCATCTTTAGGTGCACCTTTTGTATAAAAAAGACCTGAATAGACCCGCTCATCGGCAGTGCACATTTTAATCCGGTGCGCCCTATTGTCCAGAAAATGCGGTGTGTGTGTGTGTGTATATATATATATATATATATATATATATATATATATATATATATATATATATAATTATTTTTGTAAAATTAATTGTTACAAAAGTTGCATTTGTAATAGTAAGAGTAAAAACTCATAATTATTCGAGAATATAATATACACATATGTTGCAATATCACAATAATATTATTGGAAAATAAGAAAACAAGGTGCAATATAACAATAATAATATTGAAAAATAAGAAATATAATTGGGGCAGCACGGTGGGACAAAGATTAGCGTATGTGCCTCACAATACGAAGGTCCTGAGTAGTCCTGAGTTCAATACCGTGCTCGGGATCTTTCTGTGTGGTGATTGCACGTTCTCTCCGGGTACTCTGGATGTGTACTATGGCTATGAGTTGTTGTTGTTTTGTTTTTTTTAATTGTTTTTTTTTTGTTATTTTTCCCTTGGCCTCAGTCTGCACCCCCACTCAGGGCCTAGACTAAGACCGATTTTTTAATTTTATTTTAATCTTCTATTTTTTTCTTCCCCCACACCCCCCTTGTTTACCTGTATGTCATTTTTTTTGTAAGGGGCGCTGGAAGCCGGCAGACCCGTCAGCGATCCTGTTCTGTCTCCATGTAATGTTTGTCTGATCTTGAATGGGATTGTGCTGAAAATTGTAATTTTCCTGAAGGAACTCTCCTGACGGAATAAATAAAGTACTATCTATCTATCTATCTATTCCACCTCCAAAGACATGCACCTGGGGATAGGTTGATTGGCAACACTAAATTGGCCCTAGTGTGTGAATGTGAGTGTGAATGTTGTCTGTCTATCCGTGTTGGCCCTGCGATGAGGTGGCGACTTGTCCGAGGTATACGCTGCATTCGACCCGAATGTAGTTGAGATAGGCTCCAGCACCCTCCGCGACCCCAAAAGGGACAAGCGGTACAAAAAAAATGGATGGATGGACATTTCTGCCACGGATGAGAAGATGCTGCTCTGTTGTTGATTTAAATAAATTTAGCTCCATCTTTTGACACGTCTTCCACTACCGTCCTTGCATGCTACACCACTACAACAAAAATGACGAGGAGAAGACGCTGTCGAAGGTGAGCCACGTAAATAAGACCGCCCACAAAACGGCGCGTCCTGAAGCGACTGTCAGAAGGAGGCTTAAAGATGATTTGTAAAACATCATCTATGCAACATTTTGACCAAAGAACCACCATTACATGTTATGTAGACCACAAGGAAATGTTTTAAATTGAGAAAAAAAATCATAATATGACTCCTTTAATGCATCTTTAGGTGCACCTTTGTTTAAAAAAAAGACCTGAATAGACCCACTCATCGGCAATGCACCTTTTGATCCGGTGCGCCCTATCGTCCAGAAAATGCGGTGTGTGTATATATATATATATATATATATATATTTTATACAATTGTTTTATTTATTCTTTTTTGCTTGTATAAGAATACATTTTTATGAAGGCATTTTTAGGTCTTCTCCATCCAACCAGAAGGGGCTTTTCTAACCTTTAACCTGTTTTGAAAAAGTTTTATTATTATTTTTATACCAAATAATACATTGCGAGAATCGGTTTGAATCAAGAAGCATATCGAATGGAAAATTTGCCTGTTATTCTGCAAAAAAATAAAAAAAAATAAAGACATTTTACGAGCTATAAAGTCGATAAAAATGGTGACAAATGTAGTTTGGCTGCGACGTCACCAATGCTTCCTTGTTTACGTTACAGAGCAGGTTTTTGATGTCCTTCCAACGTTGTGGTTATTTGACAAAACGACAAAAAGCCTTCTTGTTTACCGCCGCATACTTCATTTGTCACATTAAAGGGGAACATTATCACCAGACCCATGTAAGCGTCAATATATACCTTGATGTTGCAGAAAAAAGACAATATGTTTTTTTAACCGATTTCTGAACTCTAAAAGGGTGAATTTGGCGATTTAAACGCCTTTCAATTGTTCGCTGTCGGAGCGATGACCTTTCACCCGTGACGTTACAATGGGAAGCAATCCGCCATTTTCTCAAACACATTACACACACAAGTCAAACCAACTCTGTTATTTTCCGTTTTTTTGACTGTTTTCCCGTACCTTGGAGACATCATGCCTCGTCGGTGTGTTGTTGGAGGGTGTAACAACACGATCAGGTACGGATTCAAGTTGATTTTCGTGGAGTATGCATCGATTAGCACGGCATGCTAATCGATGCTAACATGGCAGAAATGGCAAGAATGTGTGGATATCCTGCGACACTCAAAGCAGATGCATTTCCAACGATAAAGTCAACGAAATCACAAAGGTGAGTTTTGTTGATGTTATTCACTTATGTGCTAATCAGACATATTTGGTCACGGCATGACTGCCAGCTAATCGATGCTAAGATGCTATTTAGGCTAGCTGTATGTACATATTGCATCATTATGCCTCATTTTTAGCTATATTTGCATCCAGCCTTTCCCTCCACCCACATTTAATGCCAAACAAACACTTACCAATCGACTGATTTAAGTTGCTCCAGTGGTCAAAAGATGCAATCGTTCATTAGAAGGCAATCGCCGAATAGCTTCAAAAGCAATTCGCTCAATAGCTTCAGTTTCTTCTTCAATTTCGTTTTCGCTATCCGCCTCCACACTCCAACTATCCGATTCAATACATGCGTAATTTGTTGAATCGCTTAAGCCGCTGAAATCCGAGTCTGAATCCGAGCTAATGTCGCTATATCTTGCTGTTCTATCCGCCATGTTTGTTTGTATTGGCGTCACTATGTGACGTCACAGGAAAATGGACGGGTGGATTTACAGATAGCGAAAATCAGGCACTTTAAAGCATTTTTTCGGGATATTTCATGATGGGTAAAATTAAAAAAAAAAACTGTGAAAAATAAAATAAGCCACTGGGAACTGATTTTTATTGCTTTTAACCCTTCTGAAATTGTGATATGTTCGCCTTTAAAGCCACGTCAAGACGTTCCTAAAGACCTTCCTCATGGCAGCGCTTTACCCCCCCCCAACCCCTCTCCAAAAAAAAAAAAAAAAAAAGCTGCGGCGTTGAGGCGGCCATTGTTGTAATGTGAAACACGCTGCAGAGCATAGAAGCCCACTCCTGAGACCGCCGCTTCCCTCGGCAGGCCACGGGACAATTAAGACCACATTAGATCTTTTCAAGTGCTTGTAATTCCATAAGGTGGGAGGGGTCTTTTTTTTTTTTTTTACCCCCCAGAATAAAACGGGGGGAAGCCGCGGTTCCTCAAGAGCCACTTGGTAAAGATGGAAAACAGATATTAACCCTAAGAGGAATGGCCCCCCCACCACCACTATAGGACCACACACACATACACACACACACACCTGCTGTATGTAACACACACTCTTGTGTTTATTGACAAAAGATTAATTCCTGCAGATATAACTTACATCCGTGATTATCGTCATTTGCGCTGAAATGATGAAAAAGACGAAACATGGCCGCCCCCCCTCAAAGCTAAGTGATGTATCGTGCCAATTAAGCGCAGAAATATGACTCATCCTCCCAGCATGCACCACTCCCCAGGTTTATTATTCCAGCTAAAGATGGTGCTGCGCTTTGTTTACCCTCATCAACATGCGCATCAAGCTAATCACCTCGCCGTCGTTAGCGTGTTGTCACAAGTGCGGCGGCCTCTGCGCGGGACGTTAACCCCGTGTGCCGCGGCCAGGACTTCAACGCCACGCAGGGCCATACATCACACGGCGAGGTGTGGCGAGTGGGGACCCCGCGGGGATACGTGGGGGTCAAGAGGTGCTCGCCGGCCGAGCTTTGAGGCTTGAGAGTGAGCAATGGCTGCCAGAGCCCGCCATCGCGCCTTTAATCAGTGCTTAGAAAAATGGCGGGCATTACGTTTTTTTCCGTCTGCACTTGCGTGAATGATTGCTGTGTCACCTCCTCTCTTCAAAGTCCCAGTATCGCAGGGATGAAGTCACAGTTTTTCAGAGAAAAGTTGTAATCTTACCACAATAAATTCATAGAATATTCTCTTTAAAAAAAAACGTGTGATGTTATAAATAAAGTTGTTGGTTACAAAAAACAAAAGTATGATTGTGAGAATATTTATAGGAAAATTCATTGTTTTACAAAAAATATGTCACAATGTAAAAAGAAGAATTTCATAAAATAAGAAAAAATGTAATATTACAAGAACATAGTTGTAGTTTTACAATAAATACAAAACTCAAAATATTATAAAAAAAATAGCAAAATTATAAAAGTAAAGTCAACTCTTTTTTAACATTTATAGTAGTTGAAAAATTATGATAAAGTGTGTGGTCCTATGAAAATAATTTCCACAATATATTAAAATATAAAAATGCAATGTTATGAGCATAAATTTGTTGGTTAAAAAAATAAATAATACGAATTTTATTAATTAACTGTAATTTTATTTTATTTTTTCAAAGTCACAGTATTAGAATATTAATAAAAAAAAGTCATAGTTTTACAAAAAAATATTTTACAATATAAGAAAAACAATTTCACAATATATGAAAAAAATATATATTTCGAGATAGTAGTTGTAGTCTTACGATAATTTCAAAATATAGGAAAAAAGCTAAATTATAAAACTAAAGTCAACACTTTTTTAACATTTATAGTAGTTGAAAAGTTACAATAAAAAGGTGTGTGATCCTAAGAAAACAATTTCCAAAATACATTAAAATATAAAAATGCAATGTTATGAGCATAAATGTGTTAATTAAAAAAATAAATAATGCCAATTTTATTAAATAACTGTAATTTTATTGTATTTTTTCAAAGTCACAGTATTGTGAGAATATTGATTAAAAAAAGTCATAGTTACACAAAAAAAGTATGTCACAATATAAGAATAACAATTTCACAATATAAGAAAAAAAAATATTTCGAGATAATAGTTGCAGTCTTATGATAATCTCAAAATATTATAAGAAAATAGCAAAATTTAAAAAATAAAGTCAACGCTTTTTCAACGTTTATAGTAGTTGAAAAATTACAATAAAAAAGTGTGTGGTCCTACGAAAATAATTTCCACAATATATTAAAATTTTAAAATGCAATGTTATGAGCATAAATTTGCTGGTTAAAAAATAAATAATACCAATTTTAATAATTAACTGTAATTTTATTTTATTTTTTCAAAGTCACAGTATTATGAGAATTTTAATAAAAAGTCATAGTTATACAAAAATATCTCATATAAGAACAATTTCACAATAGAAGAAAAAATATATACAGTATATTTCGACATAATAGTTGTAGTCTTACAAAAAACTCAAAATATTATAACAAAATAGCAAAATAATAAAAGTAAAGTATCCGCTTTCTTAACATATATAGTAGTTGAAAAATTACAATAAAAAATGTGTGGTCCTACGAAAATAATGTTCACAATATATTAAAATATAAACATGTTATGAGCATAAATTTGTTGGTTAAAAAAATAGATAATACCAATTTTGTTATTTAATTGTAATTTTATTATATTTTTTCAAAGTCACAGTATTGTGAGAATATTAATAAAAAAGTCCTTGTTTTACAAAAAAATATGTCACAATATAAGAATAACAATTTCACAATATATAAAAATATATATATTTTTCGAGATAATAGTTGTAGTCTTACAATCATTTCAAAATATTATAAGAAAAAAGCTAAATTATAAAAGTAAAGTCAATGCTTTTTTAACAATTATATTAGTCGAAAAATTACAATAAAAAAAGTGTGGTCCTACAAAAATAATGTTCACAATATATTGGAATATAAAAATGCACTGTTATGAGAATAAAGTTTTTGCTAAAGAAAATAAAAGTTGTAGTTTTATGAAAAAAAGTCAGAATATTGTGTGAATATTTAAGAAAAAGTTATACAATATATATTTTACAATATAAGAAGGACTCCGATGAGGTAGCGACTTGTCCAGGGTGTACACCGCCTTCAGCCCGAATGCAGCTGAGATAGGCTCCAGCACCCCCCGCCACCCCAAAAGGGACAAGCGGTAGGAAATGGATGGATGGAATATAAGAAGAATCATTTCAAAATACAACAAAAAACTTGAATATTACAAGAAAAGTAATTCTCTTATTAGACTAATTTCAATGCTATTAGAAAAAAAGCAATAAGTTAAAAGTAACAGAGTATTAATGATTGTCACACACACACAAGGTGTGGCAAAATTTGTCCTCTGCATTCGACCCATCCCCTTGTTCACCCCCTGGGAGGTGAGGGGAGCAGTGGGCAGCAGCGGTGCCGCGCCCGGGAATCATTTGTGGTGATTTTACTAATTCATAATTTTTGTAACATGTATAGTAGATGTAATCACAATAAAAACGTGCGAGAATGAAGTGTTTTTTTTCCTAAGAAAAAAGTTGGCCGCACACAAAAAATGTCTACATACAATATAAAATGGCAATGTTATAAGAATAAATTTTTTTACGGACAATCAAAAAATCTTACAACAATAGTGTTGTACTAAATAATTCTTGAAGAAAGTTAGGTAATCATTACGAGAAAAATGTCACCATGTTACAGAAAAAAACAGCACGATTAAAAGTAAAACATTTGTTCTCTAAAGGAACCTCATATTATGGGTGTAAAGTTGGCAAAAAAATGTGTACTTTTACAGGAAAAATACGGTAATGTGTACAAGAAATACGCCACATAAAGAAGAAAAAAAGTTCAGCTATTAAGATTTTTTTTTTCAAGAGAATAATAACAATAATTATACATTTTATTTGGTATAGCACTTTTCAGAGTACTCAAAGACGCTTCACAGGATTAAAAAAAAAATAAATAAATATATATATATATATATATATATATAAAACAGTTCAAAGTAAAAATATAAAATACAGGAAATATAAAAGCTGTACATTGTAAAATACAGAAAGTTTGTATGTTACAAGAAAAATGACCTGATGTTTAGACAAGAAAGTACAAGTATTACAAAAAAGTTTAAATGTTGTAATGATATAATTAATAATACATACGAATTATAACGATGAGGTGGCGACTTGTCCAGGATGTACCCCGCCTTCCACCCGATTGTAGCTGAGATAGGCGCCAGCGCCCCCCGCGACCCCAAAAGGAATAAGCGGTAGAAAATGGATGGATGGATGGAATTATAACAAAAAGCACAGTCAAAAAGGAGTGAGTGTAACGACTGGGAGGCATCCTTGATGCTGATGATGCTCTTTCTTGATGCAGATCGGGCTCGGACACCACAAAAGATAAGAAGAAATTATTTATTTAACTAAAAACAGGCTAAGAACAATAACACTGGGCTCAAAAGGCAAAACAAAGAGCTACTAGCATGAGAGCTAGATAAGGGGTCGGGAACCTTTTTGGCTGAGAGAGCCATGAAGGCCAAATATTTCAAAATGTATTTCCGTGAGAGCCATATAATATTTTTTAACACTGAATACAACTAAATGTGTGCATTTTTAAGACCAACATTTTTAGAGTATAATAAGTTTTTTTTCCATCCATCCATTTTCTACCGCTTATTCCCTTTTGGGGCCGCGGGGGGGCGCTGGCGCCTATCTCAGCTACAATCGGGCGGAAGGCGGGGTACACCCTGGTAATTCTTTTATTCTTTTTAATAACATTGTTATTCTAAAGCTAACCAATAATAAATATAATACTTCTTACCCTTAATGCGACTTCTTTAACAGGTGCGATAGAAAACAGATGGTTGGATTATAATGCATGAGAATGTTTTATAATTTGAACGTTATTTTTAACACTGTGATTACCAGCAGAATTATGAATTACTTATCGTGTTAAGCAATGTCGGCTAAGATTTATCTGAGAGCCAGATGCAGTCATCAAAAGAGCCGCATCTGGCTCTAGAGCCATAGGTTCCCTACCCCTAAACTAGAGGAACAACAAAAGGCGCGCGGAAGCGTTAGCGAGTCTTAATACAGAAACAAAGTCGTCACTGGTTGTGTGTAACACAAGTT
This sequence comes from Nerophis ophidion, assembly GCF_033978795.1. Taxonomy (NCBI): domain Eukaryota; kingdom Metazoa; phylum Chordata; class Actinopteri; order Syngnathiformes; family Syngnathidae; genus Nerophis; species Nerophis ophidion. The sequence goes on along the minus strand of NC_084618.1, from coordinate 24,394,615 downwards.
TTACGAGGCGAGGCCGAGTAAACGAAAAAGGTAGGCTAAATAGAGTCTCTAATGAAAAGCAGGTGTGCTAACAAAGGCAGGTGAACTAATCAATTCACTATGGTGACAAACACAAACAAGGAAGTGCACACACAAACTCAGCACCGGAAGAGTCCAAAACAATCAAGATACACAAAAGGACTCAAAAACATAAACTATATATGGTCCGGCCGGCGGATCATAACAGTGAGGGAAAATAACTAAGGATGCACACAAAAGGTAAAGAGAAACAGAAATGGCACACAAATTTTACCATGTCAACGCCGCTGGAACGAGAAGCGTGATTGTAGCTAAAGCAGAGGAGTTGAACTCGTCTGGAAGGGTGAACCATCAGGAAGTCTACCTGTGCTGAGTAAATGGTCTGTAGAGCTTAAACGGTCAAGAGGAAATGAGTATCAGGTGTGCCACAGGTGGCTCCGCCCCGTGACTTTGAAACCAGGCAACAATAAGAAGACAGGCAGACATGACAGGTAACATTTGATTCCTTCCGAAAAAATTCTGGATCTTACGAGAGTAAATTTGTGAAGTTATGACAAAACACATTAATGAAAATAATGATCCTGTTTTGTCTCCCTGTAATGTTTGTCTGATCTTGAATGGGATTGTGCTGAAAATTGTAATTTTCCTGAAGGAACTCTCCTGACGGAATAAATAAAGTACTATCTAATCTAATCTAATTTAAAAAGGGATCTGCTCGCAAGATTTATAAGAAGGAAAATGTTCTGAGGATATACGACGAGTAAAAAGTGGTAGGTAATATTACGAGGACACATAAATGTTTATACTTTAGAGAAATAAAGACGGGGGCCGCTCTGATCTTCGTCCTCCGCCTTTTAAAGTATGACGCTGCGTGAGTGGGGGCCACGTCACCTTGACCCGCCTCGTTGAACCCAGCGACGGCGGTGCCAAATGAAATACGTTGCCATGGTTACAGCTGAGCCGAGACTCCTGACTGACAGACTGACTGACTGACGCCTCCCTCGCACCCTCCCCTCAGCGGGCGTTCCCCACTCACGCGGGGGCCGCGTCAACATGTCCGCCGACCCCTTCTCACACCATCATCGCCGCGGCAACCGTTGCGTGCAGAGGCAGCACCGAGAGCGCAGCGTTTTCGCCCCCCCCCTCGTTTTATACCTTCCGCATGAGTAGGCTTGGGAGGGGCTGATGAGGGGGAGAGTTGGGGCTGGGGGGTCGTCGGGTGGGAGGCACGGAATAAACAAAGGTGGAAAATATTAGCAACAACAATGAATGATGAGCTGAGGATACTGATGTATCATTCATTTCACTCTCAGGTATCACACACACACACACACACACACACACACACACACACACACACACACACACACACACAGCAGACAGGAAGCGTCTGACCGCAGACAAAACATTGAAAACATGTTTCCTCCGTCCTAGTGTATACAAAAAGATGAAAACAAAGCACGTTGAAACAGAAATCCACAATGCATGAGCTGTTTCTAATATTTCGAGTCACTCTTGCAGCTGAATTTAATCAACGCAAATTGTAAACAATGGCAGAAAAAGGCGTAAAGTTACAAAAGTTAGTGTGCATCACTTTGGAAAACACAAGTCAGAAGATAACAAGGAAAAGTAGTAGTATTTGAAAACAGTTTTTTTTTTTTTTTCAACAAAACCTGCATGGTGTTAAATTACGTAGAAGGAGTCACAATAATGGGAAAATAAAACTGTATTTTTAAAAGCTGCGGTTGTATTTTTTTGGTTTTTAAACTGTAATGAATAGAATAATACAAAAAAACAGCAATTTTTATTGAACCACTAGAAAAATATAGTATTACAACTCAAAAGGCACAATAATGCAGAAACAAAGTTTTTATGTAACTTTCAGGAAGAAGTTAATAATATGGCCTGAGAAATGTTCCATTTATATGACAAAAAATGTAATGGTATGAGTAAAAACTCAAAATTATTCGAGAGTATAGTATACACCAGGGGTCACCAACCTTTTTGAAACCAAGAGCTGCTTCTTGGGTACTGATTAATGCGAAGGGCTACCAGTTTGATACACACTTAAATAAATTGCCAGAAATAGCCAATTTGCTCAATTAACCTTTAATTAATGAATATATATTCATCCATCCATTTTCTACCGCTTATTCCCTTTTGGGGTCGCGGGGGGCGCTGGCGCCTATCTCAGCTACAATCGGGCGAAAGGCGGAGTACACCCTGAACAAGTCGCCACCTCATCGCAGGGCCAACACAGATAGACAGACAACATTCACACTCACATTCACACACTAGGGCCAATTTGGTGTTGCCAATCAACCTATCCCCAGGTGCATGTCTTTGGAAGTGGGAGGAAGCCGGAGTACCCGGAGGGAACCCACGCATTCACGGGGAGAACATGCAAACTCCACACAGAAAGATCCCGAGCCTGGATTTGAACCCAGGACTGCAGGAACTTCGTATTGTGAGGCAGACGCACTAACCCCTCTGCCACCGTGAAGCCCTATGAATATATATATATATATATATATATATATATATATATATATATATATATATATATATATATATATATATATATATATATATATTGGCAACACTAAATTGGCCCTAGTGTGTGAATGTTGTCTGTCTATCTGTGTTGGCCCTGCGATGAGGTGGCGACTTGTCCAGGGTCTACCCCGCCTTCCGCCCGATTGTAGCTGAGATCGGCGCCAGCGCCCCCCGCGACCCCAAAATGGAGTAAGCGGTAGAAAATATATATATATACATACATACAAAAAATGGGTATTTATGTCTGTCATTCCGTCGTACATTTTTTTTCCTTTTACGGAAGGTTTTTTGTAGAGAATAAATGATGAAAAAAACACTTAATTGAACGGTTTATAAGAGGACAAAAATGAAAATTAAATTTTGAAACATAGTTTATCTTCAATTTCAACTCTTTAAAATTCAAAATTCTACTGAAAAATAGAAGAGGAAATCCATCCATCCATCCATCCATCATCTTCCGCTTATCCGAGGTCGGGTCGCGGGGGCAGCAGCCTAAGCAGGGAAGCCCAGACTTCCCTATCTCCAGCCACTTCGTCTAGCTCTTCCCGGGGGATCCCGAGGCGTTCCCAGGCCAGCCGGGAGACATAGTCTTCCCAACGTGTCCTGGGTCTTCCCCGTGGCCTCCTACCAGCTAGACGTGCCCTAAACACCTCCCTAGGGAGGCGTTCGGGTGGCATCCTGACCAGATGCCCAAACCACCTCATCTGGCTCCTCTCGATGTGGAGGAGCAGCGGCTTTACTTTGAGTCCCTCCCGGATGGCAGAGCTTCTCACCCTATCTCTAAGGGAGAGCCCCGCCTCCCGGCGGAGGAAACTCATTTCGGCCGCTTGTACCCGTGATCTTATCCTTTCGGTCATGACCCAAAGCTCATGACCATAGGTGAGGATGGGAACGTAGATCGACCGGTAAATTGAGAGCTTTGCCTTCCGGCTCAGCTCCTTCTTCACCACAACGGATCGATACAACGTCCGCATTACTGAAGACGCCGCACCGATCCGCCTGTCGATCTCTCGATCCACTCTTCCCCCACTCGTGAACAAGACTCCTAGGTACTTGAACTCCTCCACTTGGGGCAGGGTCTCCTCCCCAACCCGGAGATGGCACTCCACCCTTTTCCGGGTGAGAACCATGGACTCGGACTTGGAGGTGCTGATTCTCATTCCGGTCACTTCACACTCGGCTGCGAACCGATCCAGTGAGAGCTGAAGATCCCGGCCAGATGAAGCCATCAGCACCACATCATCTGCAAAAAGCAGAGACCTAATCCCGTGGCCACCAAACCGGAACCCCTCAACGCCTTGGCTGCGCCTAGAAATTCTGTCCATAAAAGTTATGAACAGAATCGGTGACAAAGGACAGCCTTGGCGGAGTCCAACCCTCACTGGAAACGTGTCCGACTTACTGCCAGCAATGCGGACCAAGCTCTGACACTGATCATACAGGGAGCGGACTGCCACAATAAGACAGTCCGGTACCCCATACTCTCTGAGCACTCCCCACAGGACTTCCCGAGGGACACGGTCGAATGCCTTCTCCAAGTCCACAAAGCACATGTAGACTGGTTGGGCAAACTCCCATGCACCCTCAAAAACCCTGCCGAGAGTATAGAGCTGGTCCACAGTTCCACGACCAGGACGAAAACCACACTGTTCCTCCTGAATCTGAGGTTCGACTATCCGGCGAAGCCTCCTCTCCAGTACACCTGAATAAACCTTACCGGGAAGGCTGAGGAGTGTGATCCCACGATAGTTGGAACACACCCTCCGGTCCCCCTTCTTAAAGAGAGGGACCACCACCCCGGTCTGCCAATCCAGAGGTACCGCCCCCGATGTCCACGCGATGCTGCAGAGTCTTGTCAACCAAGACAGCCCCACAGCATCCAGAGCCTTAAGGAACTCCGGGCGGATCTCATCCACCCCCGGGGCCTTGCCGCCGAGGAGCTTTTTAACTACCTCAGCGACCTCAGCCCCAGAAATAGGAGAGTCCACCACAGATTCCCCAGGCACTGCTTCCTCAAAGGAAGACGTGTTGGTGGGATTGAGGAGGTCTTCGAAGTATTCCCTCCACCGATCCACAACATCCGCAGTTGAAGTCAGCAGAACACCATCCGCACCATACACGGTGTTGATAGTGCACTTCTTCCCCTTCCTGAGGCGGCGTATGGTGGTCCAGAATCGCTTCGAAGCCGTCCGGAAGTCGTTTTCCATGGCTTCCCCGAACTCTTCCCATGTCCGAGTTTTTGCCTCCGCGACCGCTAAAGCTGCACACCGCTTGGCCCGTCGGTACCCGTCCACTGCCTCCAGAGTCTTATGAGCCAAAAGAACCCGATAGGACTCCTTCTTCAGCTTGACGGCATCCCTCACTGCTGGTGTCCACCAACGGGTTCTGGGATTACCATCACGACAGGCACCAACAACCTTGCGGCCACAGCTCCAATCAGCCGCATCGACAATAGAGGTTCGGAACATGGTCCACTCGGACTCAATGTCCCGCACCTCCCTCGTGACATGTTCAAAGTTCTCCCGGAGGTGTGAATTGAAACTCTCTCTGACAGGAGACTCTGCCAGACGTTCCCAGCAGACCCTCACAATGGGTTTGGGCCTGCCAGGTCTGTCCGGCATCCTCCCCCACCATCGCAGCCAACTCACCACCAGGTGGTGATCGGTAGAAAGCTCTGCCCCTCTCTTCACCCGAGTGTCCAAAACATAAGGCCGCAAATCCGATGACACAACTACAAAGTCGATCATGGAACTGCGGCCTAGGGTGTCCTGGTGCCAAGTGCACATATGGACACCCTTATGTTTGAACATGGTGTTTGTTATGGACAATCCATGACGAGCACAAAAGTCCAATAACAAAACACCACTCGGGTTTAGATCCGGGCGACCATTCTTCCCAATCACGCCTCTCCAGGTTTCACTGTCGTTGCCAACATGAGCGTTGAAGTCCCCCAGTAGAACAAGGGAATCACCCGGGGGAGCACTTTCCAGTACTCCCTCAAGTGTACCCAAAAAGGGTGGGTATTCTGAACTGCTGTTTGGTGCGTAAGCACAAACAACAGTCAGGACCCGTCCCCCCACCCGAAGGCGAAGGGAAGCTACCCTCTCGTCCACTGGGTTGAACTCCAACGTGCAGGCTTTGAGCCGGAGGGAAACGAGAATTGCCACCCCAGCCCGTCGCCTCTCACTGCCGGCAACGCCAGAGTGGAAGAGGGTCCAGTCCCTCTCGAGAGAACTGGTTCCAGAGCCCTTGCTGTGCGTCGAGGTGAGTCCGACTATATCCAGCCGGAACTTCTCTACCTCGCGGACTAGCTCAGGCTCCTTCCCCCCCAGTGAGGTGACGTTCCACGTCCCAAGAGCTAGCTTCTGTAGCCGAGGATCGGACCGCCAAGTGCCCTGCCTTCGGCTGCCGCCCAGCTCACAATGCACCCGACCTCTATGGCCCCTCCTATGAGTGGTGAGCCCATTGGAGGGATGACCCACGTTGCCTCTTCGGGCTGTGCCCGGCCGGGCCCCATGGGGACAGGCCCGGCCACCAGGCGCTCGCCATCGTTCCCCAACTCCGGGCCTGGCTCCAGAGCGGGGCCCCGGTGACCCGCGTCCGGGCGAGGGAAATCTGGGTTCATTTTGTTGTAATTCCATAGAAGTCTTTGAGCTGCTCTTTGTCTGATCACTCACCTAGGACCTGTTTGTCTTGGGAGACCCTACCAGGGGGCATGAAATCCCCCAGACAACATAGCTCCTAGGATCATTTGGACACGGAAACTCCTCTTCTTTTTTTTTTTTTTTTTTTTTAGAAGAGGAAAAACTAGCTAATTCAAATCTTTTTGAAAAAATTTAAAAAAGAATTTATGGAACATCATTAGTATTTTTTCCTGATTAAAATTAATTTTAGAAATTTTGATGACCTGTTTTAAAAAGGTTAAAATCCAATCTGCATTTTGTTAGAATATATAACAAATTGGACCAAGTTACTAACACGGATTTTCAAATTCTATTTGAGTTTTATCTCTTAGAATTAAAAATGTCGAGCAAAGCGAGACCAGCTTGCTAGTAAATAAATAACATTTAAAAAATAGAAGCAGCTCACTGGTAAGTGCTATTATTTGAGCTATTTTTAGAACAGGCCAGCGGGCTGCTCATCTGGTCCTTACGGGCTACCTGGTGTCCGCGGGCACCGCGTTGGTGATCCCTGGTATACACAAATGTTGCGATATCACAATAATATTATAGTTTAGTCTTTATTTGAAGGGACAATGCACAGAAACATTACGCTCAAAGACAGATATGTTCCGTACCAGATTATAGCTAAATAGCTCATTTCCATCTGCAGTCCCTGGCTACCTTAATTAAAAGGATACAAAAATCATGCAATAAAATTATGACAATAAAATCATACCATATCACGTAATCAAATTAAGAAAAGTCATAAAATGCCCTTTCATGGACACATACTTAATATACAATACAACCACATCTAATTTACATCATCACACAAACACAATACATGCTCTTGTTCACATCTGTCATCATTTGTAAAAAACAACCATGATTTTAACACACACACCTCACAATTTACAACAAAAATACTGTCATGGATAAATATAATACACATTAAGTTGATCTGCCAAACATGGTGGCCACCTTAGTGACCGTGTGAGCAGCTTTGATTGCTCCAAAGCCGCTTTTTTACTTCAATTGTAAATGAAGAGTAATCTGTTAAACTTTTCAAGTTTGTTGTGAGGTTGTTCCATTCCTTGGTGGCTTTATATGAAAAGGCTGATTGTGCAAATTATTGGAAAATAAGAAAAAAAGGTGCATTATAACAATAATAATACCCCGCCTACCGCCCGAATGCAGCTGAGATAGGCTCCAGCGACCCCAAAAAGGGACAAGCGGTAGAAATGGATGGATGGATGGATGGAAGAATATAATTGTATATTACAAGAATAATGTCACAAAATAAGAAAATGTTGCAATATTACAAGACAAAGGTTGGTAAATAAGAAAAAGTTGCAATATTACAAGAATAATGTGGAAAAATAAGAAAAAGTTGCAATATTGCAATAACTATATTGGAAAATGAGAAAGAAAAATTGCAATATTACAATGATAATATTTGAAAATAAGCAAAAATTGCAACATTACAATGATAATATTGGAAAATAAGAAAAAAATGCAATATTACAATAATAATATTGGAAAATAAGCAAAAATTGCAACATTACAATGATAATATTGGAAAATAAGAAAAAAAGGCAATATTACAATAATAATATTGGAAAATAAGCAAAAATTGCAACATTACAATGATAACATTGGAAAATAAGAAAAATTGCAATATTACAATGATAATATTGGAAAATAAGAAAAAATTGCAACATTACAATGATAATATTGGAAAATAAGAAAAAAATGCAATACTACAATGAGAATATTGGAAAATAGGGTGTAAAGTTGCAATAATACAATGATAATATTGGAAAACAAGAAAAAAGTTGCAATATCACAACAACAATATTATTGGATAATATTACAAAAAAGTTGCAATATTTTAAGAATAATGTTGGACAATAATTATTTTTTTTCACACGCAGAGAAAAAGACAAAAAAAAAGTGCAACATTACAAGAAAAATGTTGGAAAATAAGAAAAAAGTTGCAATATTATAAGAATGATATCGGAAAAATTGATTCAGCAGCAAAAAATATAAAATAAAGAAAATATATATATTGATAAAAGATAAAGTCACATGCTATACATATCACATGCAGCAAACATCACTATTATAATCAGAGGTGGGTAGAGTAGCCAGAAATTGTACTCAAGTAAGAGTACTGTTACTTTAGAAATGTATTACTCAAGTAAAAGTAAGGAGTAGTCACCCAAATATTTACTTGAGTAAAAGTAAAAAGTATGTTGTGAAAAAACTACTCAAGTACTGAGTAACTGATGAGTAACCTGATTACGGCAACAAATAATGCACAAAAACATAGAAATAGCAATGAGCAAATTCAGAGCCAGGAATATCTCTTAAGCAACTATAACAATAATACATATTAAATAATAGTACATTAAAATAAAATAAAAAATGGCACATTGAGCCACAATAACTTAACAGCACCATAGCCTCAGTAGGCATTCATTGATTTGATTGATTGATTAAACCTAGTATTAGTAGATTGCACAGTACAGTACATATTCCGTACAATTGACCACTAAATGGTAACACCCCAATAAGTTTTTCAACGTTTATCAATTACTTAATAAATGACCAAGTCGAGGTGATCTACCTCATATATACATATACACATATCATTTATACACACACACACACACATACATATATATATATATATTATATATATACATATACATATATATATATATATGTATATATATACATATATATATATATATATATATATATATATATATATATATATATATACAGTATATAATTTATATTTATTTTGCCGTTTTTTTTCACATGTTGAAGGTGTTTTAGTGAATATACATGCATGTTTAACATATAGATTCCTATCTTTCATGAAGACAAGAAAATAAGTTGGTGTATTACCTGATTCTGATGACTTGCTTTGATTGGAATCAGACGTCCACGTTTTCAAATGGAGAAAAAAAGTTCCTCTTTTCTGTCTAATACCACATGAAAGTCGTTGGTTTTTGGCATCTTATCTGTCCAGCTTCCATATTTGTTTTTATACACTTTACAATGAATACATTGGCGGCAAACTCCGTAGCTTGCTAGCTTTTTTGCGCTGGCTTTCGGAGACTCTTATTTTGTTAGCGCAGGCGCGATGGAGCGGCGCTTTTATTGTGAAGACAGGAACTGTGCGATCAGTCTTTAGGCTTTTGACGGGAAGTACGGTTGAAATAAAAAGTGTCTTTTTTCCTTTACACTTTTGATTGATTGATTGATTGAAACTTTTATTATTAGATTGCACAGTACAGTACATATTTCGTACAATTGACCACTAAATGTTAACACCCCAATACGTTTTTCAACTTGTTTAAGTCGGGTCATGTGACCGCCTGGCTCTGTTTGATTGGTCCAACGTCACCAGTGACTGCATGTGATTGGTGAAACGCAGGCATGCGTAGATTCTACTTTGAAGCTCTGTCATTAACCAAAACAAACATTAATAGATCGATAAAAAAAAGTAGCGAGTAGCGAGCTGAATGTAGATAAATGGAACGGAGTAAAAGTAGTGTTTCTTTTCAATAAATATACTCAAGTAAAAGTAAAAGTATGTTGCATAAAAACTACTCGTAGAAGTACAATTTATCCCAAAAGTTACTCAAGTAAATGTAACGGAGTAAATGTAGCGCGTTACTACCCACCTCTGATTATAATTCACTTCTGACCAACTTGGACTTCAATTGTTTTTTAAATAATAAGATGTAGTTGTAGATTAAAGAACTGGTGACAGTTTATTCCAAAGCGAGGCTTCTCTGTGCTTTAGCATTCTACATAAAGCTAGATGAAAATCATCACCGTGTCTTGTTGCGTAAGTATGCATTTCACAAGAAGATGTAAACAAATTATGGAAAAATAAATCAAAGAACACATGTACAGTACAGGACAAGAGTTTGCACACACCTTCTCATTCACAACACAACTGATGGTCCCAACCTCATTGATAAAGCAAGAAATTCCACTAATCAACCCTGATAGTGAAAACCGTTTCGGGTGACAACCCTTTGAAGCTCATCGAGTGTGCAAAACAGTAATTAGAGCAAAGGGTGGCTATTTTGAAGAAATTAGTATATAAAACCTGTTTTCAGTTATTTCACCTTTTTTTGTTAAGTACATAACGCCACAGTCATAGTTTTGATGCCAAGTTCAGTGACAATCTACAATGTTAATAGTCATGAAAATAAAGAAAACGCATTGAATGAGTAGGTGTGTCCAAACTTTTTGCCTGTTCTGTACATAAAAATTGATATACAATATATTTTCACATTAAATATTGTCAAAATACTGTCTGTTTTTAAAAGAGGAGTGGATGAAGACAGTCTATTGGAAAAATTCATTCTTCTCAAAAATGTATTTTGGATTAGTAAGACACCAGCCATTACCAGTGTAGTATTGTTGTTTTTACTTCATTAAGACATTTTTATGCTTAAAAACGCTTAATATAGGTCAAAATATGTAGAAAATGCTTTAAAAAAACCCCGAAATGGAGTAAAGTCGCACAGAGGGGCGACTGTAATGACTTGATTCTCTTATCATTTCCAATGTATTCTAATTATTTTCTACCTTTACTATCCTTTTTTTGAAAACAAGTACCAAATGCTTGTTGTCGTACGTGTCTAACTTTCCCCCCTTCCTATATCTTAAGTGTTTCCTTGTTCAAGCACGTGTTCCTTTTCCTTCCGTTTAGATAAACATTGTTGTCACAAGCCTGAAGAATGCCACAATTATTCGCCAGACACTTTCTTTAGTTAGGAAATGGTCTTGAAAATTGACTCGGCCTGCACAGTGTCATTCACGTCAAACTCCCTCGTTTGTGTGTGTGTGTGTGTGTGTTTGTGTTTGTGTGCGGGCTGTCAGATGTCAGACCATAACGTAAACCCATTTCAAACCCAGCGTTTCTCTTTGAACCCTGTTAAATAACAACAACAGAGACCGTTATGAAAATAGCCTTAAAGTACTTTGCGGCACATTTTCAGGCGCTAGAGGTGGAAAATGACTCGAAATCCTGTTTTACAACGTACATTACTTCGCCGGCTTCATGCTCGACTTTGGGACGATGGTCTCTTTGAGGAGATTTACACCTTTGAAAGGTTCTTCGTAATCCCACGTCCACAGAGAGGAGCTTTGGCCTTTACTGTGTGGGCATATTCAGTACGGCCACAAACCACAGTAAAGCAAAAATATGGCATAAAATACTCATTTGTTGACATTAATATACTGAGAGGACAGTTACTAAATATTCCCATGTGGACAATGGCTCATATCAAGAAAAAGTAGGTTCACGAAGGAAACATTTCATTAATATTATTTCTTTAAATCAAATCAAACTTTATACGAACAAAAGAATGCATGGCTGAGTACAGAGGAGCCAAGTGAGTAAACACTATCACAGGACGCACCAAGACGCTGACACAAAGCGCCCCCCAGCAGCCATAGCCGATAACCCCTGATGAAGATGGCTCCCTCTGAGTAATGCTGGAAAGTCAAATCAATAAAACCCTTTAAAATAGCAAGAACCACAAGTAAAAATATAGGATATAATACAAGTAAAACAGAGGGGTCCCCAAACTTTTCGACCCGGGGGCCGCATTGGGTTAAAAAAATCTGGCCGGGGGCCGGGCTGTGTAGATATATATATATAAATATATATATATGTAATTAGGGGTGTAACGGTACGTGTATTTGTATTGAACCTTTTCGGTACGGGGTTTTGGTTCGGTTCGGAGGTGTACCGAACGAGTTTCCACACGGACATATTAGGTAGCGCACCGCAGGTTGAGTAAACAATGCAGAGCGAGGCACTACACACGGCAGGCTAGCAGCGACCGGGCTAGGTGAACATGCAAAAACCAGAGCTGGAAGACCCTCCTGCCTCGTTAACATCTCCCGTTTGGGAACACATTGTTCAGCAGCAGTAGGGTACCCTTCTGCCAACACGTCAAACATGCTAACTCCTTTGGAGCGTCACCACCGCATTCAAGCAGCCTTTCCTCGGCGAGTCAGGCAGGGCTGAAGCAGTAACAAATGTTTTATGGCAACAGATTTAAGACCCTCCATCCATTTCCTACCGCTTGTCCCATTCGGGGTCGCAGGGGGTTGCTGTATTGCATTGAAAACTTGATTTTGACCCACTTCTATGGTGGAAGAACAATAAGCCCATATATCCTGTTACTACCAAGATAGCCAGGCTGGGGGGGCTGTGTTGATGAACATCGACCCCGACTTTTACAAGTTGAAAAACTTATTGGGGTGTTTGCATTCAGTGGTCAATTGTACGGAATATGTACTGTACTGTGCAATCTACTAATAAAAGTCTCAATCAATCAAAAAAAGCCCTTTATATGTAGAAAGTTTTTGTTAAGAAACCATTCTGAGCCTTAAATTATTTAGTTTTTATTTTATATATGTTGACCACATTAACCTTGGCAATGGACCATGTGTGTATATGTATGTTATACCATTGTTTACAAATCTGGTAAATAAATAACCAAAAAATGTATATTTTGTTATTTTCTCATTGCACCGAAAATAAACCGAACCGTGACCTCTTAACCGAGGTACGTACCGAACCGAAATTTTTGTGTACAGTTACACCCATAATATACATATATATATATATATACACACACACACACACACACACACACAAAGTTTGTATGTATGCAGTTTGTAGAAATAAAAAGGTTGTATCTCTTATTTTTATTTTGTCATTTCTACAATATTATTCTGATAGAAGCTGGTCTCGTCATCCAGGCAGGGTGATGAAAAAAAAGTGACTATTTGACTGAGGAAGAATGAATAAGCGCCCCCGACTGCTCATTTTTCATCGTCTCATGCGCGTGTTTGACATTGCACATACTCAAAAAAAACAAAGTCTGCTTATTGTTTTTCGCCTCCTGGAACAGGATGGCTTTGTTTTCAAAAAAGGAGGAATCAAGGAAATGATGTCATTTAGACAAGCCCTGAAAGTTGTTGACAAGTCGCAAAACGCAAGAAAAGAGGATACGCGCGGCTAATGAGTCACGGCAATCGTGAGAGCTCATCGCTATAAGCAACCCGGAGGAATCTGGTTCTCCTCAACCTACTCTTTTTTTTTTTTCCCTAGTTCTCTTGAACGCATCAAAGTGTTTATTTAATGTAAGCAACTTTATCCCTTTCTGCACTCACATCAATCAGTCTGCATGGACCAAAGATGGAGGACGTCATACCAGTGACTGTTTTTTGTGTGGTTGCATTGTCTTCCATGCCTCTCCGTAATGGAGGCTGTCAATTATGTTCTCTGTGATATACATTTATTGTACAGTGGTACCTCGGGTTTTGATAGGAACATGGAAGCAATTTCCCCCATCAGAGACAATGTAAATCTAATTAATTTGTTCCAGACACCCAAAAAAATGAACACAAAAATACATTTTTATAAAGAACTGGAAACACACTCTGAAAACTAAGACCTCCGCCAGGCTCTACATGATCCCAATGGTGAAAAAAGTCCTGAATCCAGACCGTGATACGGATCAGCTCCAAAATATAATCACTTGTTCCTTATTACCGTTTAGGACATTTCCTGAAAGTTTCATCCAAATGTGTTTATAACATTTTGAACGATTGAATGGAACAAACGGAGTGAAGCCTCTTGTCATGATCCAATGTCTTTGTCTCTGTGGGTGGAGGCGGGAAACACACAAAAACAGATGCTCATAAGGTAATTGTAAGGTGACCAGTGTTCGGTAAATTACTTTTGAAAAGTAATTAATTATAGTTACTTGTCACTTTACCAAACAAGTTACTCAATTAATAATGGAATTACTCTTTTATAAACGTAATGTACATATCGTATGTGCTGGTGTTGTTCTATTGTTGTTGTTGTTATTGTTGTTTTCTGTTGTTTTTTTGTCTCTTTGTCTAATCCCCCTCTTATCCCCACAATTTCCTCCTCTCTCTTCCTTTTTTTCTCTTTCAATCCCCTCCTGCTCTGGCCCGGCTGCACCAAAAGATAATATAAATAAATTGAATCAAGTCAAATTCAAATAAGGCAACAAGAGAAGTATCCTACACTTATCTTTTGTAAAGTAAATCTGAACAGCCAATATGGGCACCAACATCAACTATATGATTTGCCTGAGAAGCTGGACAGGACAAAAAAAATAATTAAAAAAAATAAATAAATACAAATAATCGTAATTAATTACTTTGTAAAGTAATTAATGCGCAACGTAAAATAAAAACACTTCAAATATCTGGCATATGCAGTTGGGAGACATTTCATGAGAGCAGATTGTGTACACACTGTTGTTGTTCTTTTTTTGTTAAGTACGTAACTCCACGTGTTCATTCATAGTTTTGATGCCTTCAGTGACAATCTACAATGTAAATAGTCATGAAAATAAAGAAAACGCATTGAATGAGAAGGTGTGTCCAAACTTTTGGCCTATACTATACATATACAAATACTTTTGGCAATACAGTGTATATGTATACACATACACTATATTGCCAAAAGTATTTCTAATCACTTGGCCCGGTGTATAAAAGTAATCACTTTATTATAATAAAAGTTAAAAGTTTGGGAACAACAGCAATTCAGCCACTAAGTGGTGGACCACGAAAACCGACAGAGAGGTCGGCGGATGCTAATGTGCATAGTGCAAAGACTTTCTGCACAGTCAGTTACTACAGCGCTCCAAACTTCATGTTACCTTCCAATTAGCCCACGTACAGTACGCAGAGAGCTTCATGGAATGGGTTTCCATGGCCGAGCAGCTTTATCTAAGCCATACATCACCAAGTCCAATGCAAAGCATGGGATGCGGTGGTGTAAAGCACGTCACCACTGGACTCTAGAGCAGTAGAGACGTCTTCTCTGGACTGATGAGTCACGCTTGTCCATCCGGCAATCCGATGGACGAGTCTGGGTTTGGAGGTTGCCAGGAGAACGGTACATTTCGGACTGCATTGTGCCGAGTGTGAAATTTGGTGGAGGAGAAATTATGGTGTGGGGTTGGTTTTTAGGAGTTGGGCTTGGCCCCATAGGAACTTTGAATGCTCCAGGATTCATTTTGGACAATTCCATGGGATGGAACTTCAAGTTCGTATGTCAGTAAAGTCAGGTGGCCAAATACTTTTGGCAATATACTGTATTTCCCTGAATTGTCGCCGGGTATATAGTATGTGCCTGCCTAGAATTACTGCCGGGTCAAACTCGTTTTGCTAAATAATTAGCGCATGCTTAGCATTACCGCCGGCTCAGGATTAACGCCGGGTCAAACTCGTTTTGCAAAACAATTAACATATGCCTAGAATTTCCGCAGGGTCAAACTCGTCACGGCACGAGTGACACTTCCCCTGTCATCATTTTCAAAATGGAGGAGGCTGATTTCAATCATTTGAAATCGCATACAGGGAAGAAGATTAAGAGCTATTCTGTAGAATTTAAGGTCCAAGCTATTGAATATGCTAAAAACAATAGTAAGCAGCTACGTTTTAATATACCGTGGCTGCGTGGGTCAAATATGAGTCATTAAATGACTCCCGCCTCCTGGTGGTAGAGGGCACTAGTGATCCTTCTTGCGACAACTCGGCTGCAGAAGTAGTGACAACAAGCAACAAGAGTGCGCAGTGATCGTTTATTTTTTCCTCTCGCTTGCACTTTTAACATGGAGGCTTACATATCTAAAATAAAACAGTTTTCCAAACTGGACTTTCAATCGAAGCAGGATGTAGTAAAGGAAGATCTCCATCGAGACTTTTAAAACTGAAGAAAGATAAGGAAGACTTCTATAAACAAGTTATCAATGCTTTTGATCAGAAGGAGCTGCGTATAGACTTCATTCATAAGTAAAGGTAAGACCATAATAACGTTTTTTTAATGAAATGTGCTTTTCATGATGGTATCCTTACATCACACTCAAATTTATAAGCGCAGGCCTAAATTTACCGCATGCCTTTGGTAAACGCCGGAGTGAGAATGTCATGATCCGCTCCTCAAATCATGGCATATTCTGGTTTTGGTTCTGTTTTTGTATCCCGCCTTGTTATTTGGCATCCTTAGTTCCTGGTGGCACTTCCTGTTTTGTTTCTGTTGTCATAGTAACATATTTGTGTCACCTGCCTTCTGTCTTTCTCACCCGCACCTGCTTTTTCATTACCTCCCTATTTAAGCCTGCCTTTGTTTGTCATTCGGCCTCGCAGTGTAAAAACTTGCTTTCCATGCAACCCGCATTGTGGTAAATACCCTTTTGTACTCGATTAGCTTCCATGTTATTTGTTTGTTTGTTTCCCTAGCTCACATGCTAGCGTCTTTTGTTCCTTCTAGCTCACATGCTAGTTCTGTTGGTTTGTTTATAGTGCCATTGTGCAAGTCTTTTTGTTCTTAGCTTGTTTTTGTAGTTGTAAATAAATCATCATTCTTACCTCAACGCTGTGTTCCATTCCGCTTGCATACACGAGAGAACGCAACCACGCCACGATGCCAGCTAAGCGTCACAGAGAAGAGGTTTTAAAATAATTAGCGCATGCTTGCCTTTACTGCATGCCTTTGGTAAACGCCGTAGTGAGAAGATGTTTTAAAATAATTAGCACACCGGGGGTTATTCAAGGAAATGCGGTAGTATATATATAGTGGGGCAAAAAAGTATTTAGTCAGCCAGCGATTGTGCAAGTTCTCCCACTTAAAATGATGAGAGAGGTCTATGTTTTCATCATAGGTACACTTCAACTGTGAGAGACAGAATGTGAAAAAAAAATCCAGGCATTCACATTGTAGGAATTTTAAAGAATTTATTTGTAAATTATGGT
The DNA here is from genome assembly GCF_033978795.1 of Nerophis ophidion. Taxonomy (NCBI): domain Eukaryota; kingdom Metazoa; phylum Chordata; class Actinopteri; order Syngnathiformes; family Syngnathidae; genus Nerophis; species Nerophis ophidion. Next base: position 24,377,531 of record NC_084618.1, on the reverse strand, counting down.
GGAAAATAAGTATTTGGTCAACCATTCAAAGCTCTCACTGATGGAAGGAGGTATAGGCTCAAAATCTCACGAACACGGATCAATCGTCCTGTCCCCTTAGCAGAAAAACAGCCCCAAAGCATGATGTTTTCACCCTCATGCTTCACAGTAGGTATAGTGTTCTTGGGATGCAACTCAGTATTCTTCTTCCTCCAAACACGACGAGTTGAGTTTATACCAAAATGGATACATGGATGATACAGCAGAGGATTGGGAGAATGTCATGTGGTCAGATGAAACCAAAATAGAACTTTTAGGGTATAAACTCAACTCGTCGTGTTTGGAGGAAGAAGAATACTGAGTTGCATCCCAAGAACACCAACCTACTGTGAAGCATGGGGGTGGAAACATCATGCTTTGGGGCTGTCTTTCTGCTAAGGGGACAAGACGATTGATCCGTGTTAAGGAAAGAATGAATGGGGACATGTATCGTGAGATTTTGAGCCAAAACCTCCTCACGTCAGTGAGAGCTTTAAATGGTTTACCAAATACTTATTTTCCACCATAATTTCAAAATAAATGTTTTAAAATTCCTACAATGTGAATTCCTAGATTTTTTTTCACATTCTGTCTCTCACAGTTGAAGTGTACCTATGATGAAAATTACAGATCTCCGTCATCATTTTAAATGGGAGAACTTGCATAATCGGTGGCTGACTAAATACTTTTTTGCCCAACTGTATATATATATATATATATATATATATATATATATATATATATGGTTGAAAACGAGTTTTAATGCAATCGGTAGTAAAAAAAAGAAAAAAAAAGTGGTCATCTGGTTCCTAAAATTCCGAGTCTCTCGCTCTCTCTTCTGTAGTTTTGCGAGCATGAAAGACAAGTTTGAAGTGGCAGCAGACAGGAGATGAACTGATGATGTGAAGCAGTGAAATAATGAATGTGCTGAATGAGGCGCTCCTTCGCTTTGTCCCGTCATTCTACACCCTAACTTTAGTGCCACACACACACACACACACACACACACACACACACACACACACACACACACACACATTGTTCCTTTGCGAGTTGCGAGCTTATTCATGAGTCTTATTATCCCAAACTTCCCGTTTGATGTGTCTTTGTGTTCCTCAAGCCTTTTCCCCGGTTGTCTTCCTTTTCGGCATGACGCAAACACAAAAGCATCTCGAACACCCACTTCACCTCCAGTGGCACTAATGGCGACATATTGCCCCCCCCACCCAACACTTCTTGGACTTTGGACAGGCATGGGATATTGGGAGAAACGTTTTCAAAGGTAAAAAATAAAAATAAAAAAGCAAGAAAATGTGTTTCTCCACAATGACATCACCGTAAATAACACAACAAGTTTACATAACCAAAGACATCACTAAGTTCAAGTTCAAGTTTATTGTTCTTCGGTCAACAAACAGTTATACATACATAAAATGAAAAATGAAAAAATGTTGCAGACCGAAAGGGTTTAGGCTGAAGTTGAAAACTTTTTGCGCCTAACCCTATAAGCAATGTCAAGTACAAAATAAATATAAACTTCCGAAAAAATTTTGAAATGTCCTTTGCACAACATATTGTGAATACCCATTATACACAACATGAGTGTGGTTCAATTATATATTCAGTAAAGGCATGTGAAATATCTTTGCACATGTATTAAACCTTTGCACCAATTATATACAAACAATTATACTTTAATTATTATTTATATCCCACGTTTAGTTTTTAATTAATATTAGTCACAATGTTGATTCAAGAGTGATATATTTCTTCAAGATAATGATCCCAAAGTGTTTTTTAAATGTGTGAATGGAACGGGAACATTTTAAGGAATCATCCAAGCTGGTCCACAGTTGAACTCCTCTAACAGAAACACATCTACTTTTTAAGCTCGTTCTTTTTTTGCTTTCTGAAAGAAAGCTGAACCTCTGAGGTTATGGGGATTCTCTCTGGGTTTGAATCTCACTTGTAGACACCCAGGCAGCATGTGGTTATGAGCTTTGTAAGCCACAATAGTAGTACTGAGGTCTACAAGATCATGCAGTTTTAATGTTTTTAATTTAATGAACAGAGCATTGGTATGGTCATGATAATTCGCATAATTTACAATTCTAATCGCTTACTTTTGAAGTAAGAATATAGAGTTGATGTTTGATTTGTAACTGTTACCCCGGATTTCAACGCAATTATTGAGATATGGAGTATGAAAGAATTATATAACATGTTAAGAGCTTTTTGATTTACTGAGTTTTTAATTTTATGTAACATAGCAATAATTTTTGCCATCTTTGTCCTAAGTATATTTATGTACAGTTTCCAGTTTAATTTGTCATCTATATAGATTCTCAAAAATGTTATTGAATACACCCTTTCCATCTCCATATCATCAATTCTTATATGACGCTGTATGTTATTTTTCCTATTTCCAAACATTATATATTTTGTTTTATTGAGGTTAATTGATAGTTTATTGGCATCAAACCATTGCTTTAGTATGTGGAGTTCAATCTCTACAGTCTCTAGGACAGGGGTAGGGAACCTATGGCTCGCGAGCCAGATGTGGCTCTTTTGATGACTGCATCTGGCTCTTCGATAAATCTTAGCTGACATTGCTTAACACGATAATTATGAATAATTCCGCTGGTACTCACAGTGCTAAAAATAACGTTCAAAATAAAAAACATTCTCATGCATTTTAATCCATCCATCCATTTCCTACCGCATTTGTTCAAGAAGTCGCAGTAATTAATGATTAATCATTTATTATATGTTAGCTTCAGAATAACAATGTTATTAAAAATAATAAGAGACTTATTTTACTGTTGGTCTTACTTTAAAATGCACACATTTAGTTGTATTCATTGTTAAAAAATATTATATGGCTCTCACGAAAATACATTTTAAAATATTTGGCTTTCATGGCTCTCTCAGCCAAAAAGGTTTCCGACCTCTGCTCTAGGAGTTGGTCAAGGTCTTGCCCAGAACAGTACAGACTTGTATCATCAGCAAAAAGAATACAGTTGAGTTTTTTTAAATATTTTACAAATATCATTAATATACAGTAAGAACAATTTTGGTCCCAGTACAGAACCTTGGGGTACTCCGTGTGTTATAATCTTTTTATCTGAGTCTACATTGTTCATATGCACATACTGCTCTTTGCCACCAAGATAACTTTTCAACCAATCATGAGCAAGACCTCTGACACCATACCTCTGCAATTTGTTTAAAAGTAATGTGTGATCGATGGAGTCAAAGGCCTTGCTCAGGTCAATAAAAACACCAACAGCAAACTCCCTCCTATCAATTGCAGTGGTTACCTCCTCAACTACTTCCATCACTGCCATGGAAGTGGACCTATTCGATCGGAAACACATAAGGGACCGAAAACTAAAATAAAGCCTGAAAATTCTCCTCGTGTTAAGAGAAAAATCTGCGGATAAAAATGTGACGGAAAATGCACTGTAAAAAAGTCTGTAAAAGTCAGTCGTCAAAATTGTACTGTAAAAAAAGCCGCAGTTATTTACAGTAATACATTATTTACAGCTAACCACCATGGATTTTACGTAAATAAACAGGCAGCTCAGTTGCCAGAATTTTACCGTAAAAAATAAAAATATGCAGCGTTTTTCCATTTACAGTATTGCACTGTAAAAACAAAGACAAAACATGAGGGAATATATATGCGCTCTAAAAAAACACCATTATTTTAAAGTAAAAAACTGGCAGCTCGGTTGCCACATTTTTAGTGTATAAATTAAAGTGGTACTGGTTTTCCCTTTAGAGTTATGCACTGTAAACAACGGACTGTAGATTTTACATTCAATATTTGGCAGCATAGTCACCCGAATTTTTCCGTAAATACAAAGGATGTACCGTTTTTTTCCATTTGCACACTGTAAAAATGTCAATTGTAGATTTTACAGTAAAACTGTGGTACCGTTTTCCCAATTACAGTAATGCACTGTAAAAAACGAATTGTAGATTTTACATTTGACAATTGGCAGGTCAGTCACCAGATTTTTACCGGACAAATAAGAGATGTAGCGTTTTTCCATTTACAGTGTTGCACTGTTTAAAATGGACAGTAGATTTTACATTCAATAATTGGCAGCTTAGTCACCAGCATTTTTACCCTAAATATAAAGAATGTATAGCTTTTTACCTTTTGCACATTGTAAAAACAACAGTCGTAGATTTTACAGTAAAAAAAACTGGGAGTTCAGTCACCAGAATTTTACAGTAAAAATAAAAATGGTACCGTTTTGTCCATTTACAGTAATGCACTGTAAAAGCAACCTTTGTAGATTTGCCAGAATTTCATCCATAAATAAAAAAAAACATTCAGTTTTTCCCATAGATTTTGAGTTTTCTTTTTTTTTTTTAAAGGCAGTTATTGAAAAAAAATGATAGTGGTTCATTTTTTGATGATTTAAAGTAATGGACTGTAAAAAGACGATGGATTTTTACGTTTCAAAAACACTGGCAGCTTCGTCGCCAGAATTTTATTGTAAAGATTAGAAGTGGTACTATTTTTCCAGTTACAGTAAGGCACTGTGAAAACAACGACCATGTGTTTTTACAGCAAAAAAAACTTTTGCTGAAAAAAATTGAATGGCATTCAATTTCCATTTACAGTAATAAACTGAAAAAACAACGTTAATGGATTTCACGGTAAAAACATACAAAAACTGGGAGCTCGGTTTCCAGAATTTTACTGTAAAAATGTAAGTTTTTCAAATTACAGTAACGCACTGTAAAACCAATGACTAGATGCAATGGTAAAACAAAATGGCCGTTCAATCAACAGAATTTTAATGTAAAAATAACAGTGGTAACGTTTTTCCATTTACAGCAATGCACTGTAAAAACAGCGATAATGGATTTTACAGTTAAACATTTTTTTTTACCATAAAGATAACTGTGGTAAGTTTTTCATTTCCATTTTCTGGTGCGATGTTTACCGCAGCCCGTTTAGGCATCAAGCTTGTTGTCCTAAATGAACAACGTTGTTCCCAAGCAGTTGAATCCAGTACTTCAAGACATAGTGGCTGCAAAACAAAATGTCGCATGTCGCCATTGTAACTTTGCTGTCATCCTGTTCACATTTTTTTTTGTTTCTGCACCAACCCGTTTAAGCAGCAAATTGTTTGATTCCTGAAAAAAACTGCTGTCTGATAGTTGTTACCATTTTGGTAAATTTCACCAAAATGTTTATAAGATTTAGCGACTACACATGTCGCCATAGTAACTTTGCTGTGTTTGTATTTGTTTTGGTTGCTGGAGCAACCCGTTTAGGCAGCAAACTAATTGATTCCTGAAAAAAACTGTCGTCTTCTGGTTGTTACCTTTTCGGCACATATAACTGAAATGGTTATAAGATACAGCAACAACACATGTTGTCGTCCTAACTTTGCTATCTTCCTGTGTATATTTGTTTTGGTTTCTGCTGCAACCCGTTTAGGCAGCAAACTATTTGTTCCATAGTTGTGACTGTTTTGGTACATTTAAACAGGATTATTATAAGACAGCAACTACACATGACATCTTTGTATCTTTGATATCTTCCTGTTTATGTTTGTTTTGGTTTCTGCAGCAACCCGTTTAGGCAGCAAACTATGTGAGTCCAGAAAAAAACGTGCTGTTTGCTTCTTGTTACAATTTTGGTATATGTCGTCGAAATGGTTATAAGGTACAGCAATTACACATGTCGTCATCGTAACTTGGCTGTCTTTCTGTTTATATTTGTTTTGGTTTCTGTAACAAACCTGTTTAGGCAGCAAACTATTTGATTCCTAAAAAAAACTGTGCCATCTTGCTACTTGTTACAATTGCGGTACATATCATCGAAATGGTTAGAAGATACAGCAACTACATATGTCATCATCGTAACTTTGCTGTCTTCCTGTTTACTTTTGTTTTGGTTTCTGCACCAACCTGTTTAGGCAGCAAACTATTTGAATTCAGAAAAAAATTTGCTCTCTGCTGGTTGTGACCATTTTGGTAAATTTCACCAAAATGTTTATAAGATTTAGCGACAACACATGTGGCCGTCGTAACTTTGCTATCTTTGTATTCGTTTTGGTTAACGAAAGCAACCCGTTTAGGCAGCAAACTAATTGATTCCTGAAAAAACTGTGCCGTCTGCTGGTTGTTACCATTTTGGTACATATCACCAAAATGTTTATAAGATTTAGCGACAACACATGTGGCCATTGTAACTTTGCTATCTTTGTATTCGTTTTGGTTAGCGAATGCAACCCGTTTAGGCTGCAAACTAATTGATTCTTGAAAAAACTGTGCCGTCTGATGGTTGTTACCATTTCAGTACATATCACTGAAATGGTTATAAGATAGAGCAACTTCATATGTCGTTGTCTTAACTTAGCTATCTTCCTGTTTATATATTTTTTGGTTTCAGCTGCAACCCGTCTAGGCAGCAAACTATTTGTTTCCTAAAAAACTGCACTGTCAGTTAGGTGTGACAGCAACTACACATGACATCTTTGAACATTTGATGTTTATATTTGTTTAAGTTTCTGCAGCAACCCGTTAAGGCAGAAAACTATGTGAGTCCAGAAAAAACTGTGCTGTCTGCTACTTGTTACAATTTCGATACATATCATCGAAATTGTTAAAAGATACAGCAACTACACATGTCGTCGTCTTAATTTTGCTATCTTCATGTTTATATTTGTTTGCGTTTCTACAGCAACCTGTTTAGGCAGCAAACTGTTTGATTCGTAAAAAAAACTGTGCTGTCTGCTAGTTGTGACCATTTCGGTACATTTTACACAGATGCTTTAAGATACAGCGACTACATATGTCGTCGTGGTAACTTTACTGTCTTCCTGTTTGTATTTGTTTTGGTGTCTGCAGCAGCCCGTTTCGGCAGCAAACTATTTGATTCCTAAAAAAACTGTGCTGTCTGTTAATTGTGACTATTTTGATACATTTCAACGAAATTATCATAAGACTCAACTGCATATGACATCTCTGTAACTTTGCTGTTTTCCTGTTTACATTTGTTTTGGTTTCTGCACCGACCCGTTTAGGCAGCAAACGATTTGAGTCCAGAAAAAACTGTGCTGTCTGCTGGTTGTGACCATTTTGGTAAATTTCACCAAAATGTTTATAAGATTTAGCGACTACACATGTTGCCGTCGTAACTTTGCTATCTTTGTATTTGTTTTGGTTTCTGGAGCAACCCGTTTAGGCAGCAAACTAATTCATTCCAGAAAAAAACGTGCCCTTTGCTGGTTGTTACCATTTCGGCACATATCACTGAAATGGTTATAAGATACAGCAACTACACATGTCGTGGTCCTAACTTTGCTATCTTTCTTTTTATATTTGTTTTGGTTTTTGCTGCAACCCGTCTTGGCAGCAAACTATTTGTTTCTTAGTTGTGACTATTTTGGTACATTTAAACAAGATAATTATAAAACAGCAACTACACATGACATCTTTGTAACTTTGATGTCTACTAGTTTGTATTTGTTTGAGTTTCTGCAGCAACCCGTTTAGGCAGCAAACTATGTGAGTCCAGAAAAAATTGTGCTGTCTGCTACTTGTCTCAATTTTGGTACATATCATCGAAATGGTTAGAAGAAACAGCAACTACACATGTCGGCGTCTTAACTTTGCTATCTTCATGTTTATATTTGTTTGCGTTCCTGCAGCAACCTGTTTAGGCAGCAAACTGTTTGATTCATAAAAAAACTGTGCTGTCTGCTAGTTGTGACCATTCAGGTACATTTTACAAAGATGGTTTAAGATACAGCGACTACACATGTCGTTGTGGTAATTTTGCTGTCTTCCTGTTTTTATTTGTTTTGGTGTCTGCTGCAGCCCGTTTCGGCAGCAAACTATTTGATTCCTAAAAAAACTGTGCTGTCTGTTAATTGTGACTATTTTGATACATTTCAACAAAATTATCATAAGACTTAGCAACTACATATGACATCTCTGTAACTTTGCTGTTCTCCTGTTTACATTTGATTTGGTTTCTGCACCAACCCATTTAGGCAGTAAACTATTTGAGTCCAGAAAAAGCTGTGCTGTCTGCTGGTTTTGACCATTTCAGTACATTCCACCAAAATGATTTTAAGATACTGCTACTACACATGTCGTCGTCTTAATTCTGCTGTCTTCCTGTTTATATTCGTTTTGGTGTCTTCAGCAACCCCTTTTAGGCAGCAAACTATTTAATTCCTGAAAAAATTGTGCTTTCAAGTCGTGACTATTTCGGTACATATCACCAAAATGGTGCTAAAATATAGCAACTACACATCATCGCTGTAACATTGCTGTCTTCCTGTCTATATTTGTTTTGGTTTCTGCAGCAACCCGTTTAGGCAGCAAACTATTTGAGTCCAGAATTAACTGCGCTGCCTTCTTGTTGTGGACCATGCCATGGTTATTAGACATAGCCTCTACTCATGCCGTTGTTGTGTATTTGTTTTGGTTTATGTCGCAACCCGTTTAGGCAGCAAACAATTTGATTCCTGAAAAAACTTTGCTGTCAGCTAGTTGTTACCATTTCGGTACATATCATCGAAATGGTTATAAGATATAGCAACTTCACATGAAATCTCTGTAAGTTTGCTGTCTTTCCCTTCAATATCCGTTTTGTTTTCTCCTGAAACCCGTTTAGGCAGCAAACTATTTGATGCCCAAGAAAAAACTGGGCTGTCTGTGAGTTGTGACCCTTTCAGTACATTTCACCAAATGGTTATAAGGACACATGTCGTCGTCATAACTTTGCTGTCTTCCTGTTTAACTTAGTTTTGATTTTTGCAGCAACCGGTTAAGGCAGCAAACTATTTGATTCCTAAAAAAAAACTGTGCTGTCTGTCCTTTGTGACTATTTCGGTACATGGTACATATCACCAAAATGGTGCTAAGATATAGCAACTACACATGTCGTTGCTGTAACATTGCTGTCTTCCTGTTTATATTGTTTTTGGTTTCTTCAGCAACCCGTTTATGCAGCATCCTATTTGAGTCCAGAATTAGCTGTGATGTCTTCCTATTTTGGACCAACTAGTACATTTTAGCGCCATTGTTACTAGACACTAGCCACTACTCATGCCATCATCGTGTATTTGTTTGGGTTTCTACAGCAATCCGTTTAGGCAGAAAACTAGCTCATACGTTAGCATAATTAGCAATTGTTGATGCAACCTTCCCACCGAAAATTTAACCGTGTCGTGGCGCTCCTTACTTGTTGCTCTCCAAAGACTCTTGTGGCAACTTCAAGACTCCTCAGAGGTCCGCGCGTTCTAGTCCCACTTGTGCCTCCTCTTTATTTGTGTGCGCGCAGATTGCATTATGCAGATGGCGCAATGAGCCCTCGTGACTAAAAAAGGTCCACTTGTGCTGAAGGGTCTGAAAAGTCCCGTGAAGTGGGCGCCTCCACGGCCTAATTAACATGGCCTAGGTGTTAATTGGCGGCGTAGCAGGTGAGCGCCGGGACGACCGCCCACGAGGCGCTTCTTGAACCTCAGAGCGCTCAATAACACGAGGAGTCACCGCCCCCACCTACGCTGCTTTCTGGTGATGGACATTTGCAAATCAATGGGGTTAAAAAGGACGTGGGTGATACTTATGATCTCACTTAGGAGGTTCACGTGTCGCTACCCCCCAACTAGTCTTACTTATTACTCATACAAAACAAGTTCGCCCCACATTAAATCTTGGTTCTGAATCCAAATACAACAGAACCTTCAGGTATTACTTTTTTGGTTTCTAAAGTTCAATACCTCAGAGAAGAACTCATCAAAGTCTTGCAAGATTGATGACTTTTTTGTTGCTTGTTTTAATGTTGAATTGTTTTAAGCTTGTATGGCAGCAAAATATTTCACTGACGGCCACAGTTGGACCCTGGAACAGACTTTTATCCATTCCCATTATTTCCTTTTATAATGAGAGTAATTAAAAGGTCATTGCTAGGATTATTTTCCTGGTTACATATTTGCTTGGCTACTTGTTGCTAGGCAGACTTGAGAGGCCTCACTTGATATATAAATAGTAGTGGTGTCAAAAATTTTAAAAACATTTTTTTAATGAATCGCGATTCTCATTTGTAACAACTTAATCGAATCAAAAACGTTAAAAATATATATTTTTTTAAATGTATTTATTATTATTTTTGTTATTCTGTCCTGTCCAGCAATTTCATTAAATGTCCGGGTAGAATTTTATGAAACATAACCAGTTTTCTTTTAAATATTATTATAATTAATATAATTTATATATATATATATATATATATATATATATATATATATATATATATATATATATATATATATATGTATATATATATATATATATATACATACATATGTATGTGTGTATGTATATATACATATGTATGTGTGTATATATATACATATGTATATATGTATATATATATTTATATACACATATATATATATATATACATATGTATGTGTGTATATATATACATATGTATATATACATATGTATGTGTGTGTATATATACACATATGTATATATGTATATATATGTATTTATATATATACATATATATACATATATATATATATATATATATGTATACGCATGTATGTATATATACATATATATACATATGTATGTATATATATATATATATATATATATATATCCATCCATCCATCCATTTCCTACCGCTTATTCCCTTTGGGGTCGCGGGGTGCGCTGGTGCCTATCTCAGCTACAATCGGGTGGAAGGCGCGGTACACCCTGGACAAGTCGCCACCTTATCGCAGGGCCAATATTTATACATATACATATATATATATATATATACATATGTATATATATATATATATATATATATATATACATATATATGTATACACATGTATGTATATATACATATATATGTATATATACATATATATGTATATATGTATTTTTATATATATATATATATATATATATATATATATGTATCTATATATATATATATATATATATATATATATATATATATATATATATATATAAAATGGATTTAATCCTAGAACTGGCATCCAATGTTATTCAAAAGTATTAATTTTGAATCGAGAATCGATTCTGAATGGAATTGTTACCCACAGGAATTTAATTGAATCATGTGGTGCCCAAAATTTCACAGCCCTAATAAATAGTATCATTTGTCTGTGAAATTGTAATAAGTGCACCTCTGCATCACTTTGCATCCTTATTAAAAAAAAATTAAATTAAATAAAAATCAACTTACAACAAACAAGAGGAAAGATTTAAAGTGCATAAATTTGCCTGAAAAAGAAAAATCCTCAGTTAAACTCTAAAATATTTTGGAGTGACTTAAACCATTTGATAGCAAAACATTTAATTATATTAACTTGTTAGTTATTCTTAATATTTTTTTCTTCCCTTAGGAAGAAGAAAACATTTTGCGCCTCTCCACTCTATTCCACTACAAAAAAAATAAAAAATAATTAAACATAATTTTAGAAAAGATTTGAAGTGCATCAATCTCTCAAAAAAATAAACAAATGTTTTTTTTAAACTATAAAAAAAATTTGGACGGACTCAAATCATTTGGTACTGAAAAATAAAAAATTATATTAAAAAATATATAAATTCTACTAGACCGAGGAGCACGATATATAAAATACTTTAAGCTACAAAACTTTTTTTTTCTTCCAAAATAGGTTCAGATTTTTTAAATTTTTATAATTAAAATAAGGAAGTCATTTTGTTGTGCACAGCTTTCCCAAGTGGGGTTTGAAATATTCTACTGCGTGATACAGATAAAGCATGTTCCCTGAGGTCACTGGCACAGGGGGGGCCGCCCCACTTTTAGAGGACTGTGTTAAGCCAATGGCAAGAAAACCTGTTATCCATGATGCCTATTTAAACATTTAAATGATACTTTGTGGGAAGCCTGACCTTTGCCCCACCAGGAACAGAAAGTCAAACATTAAAGAAATTACTCCAAAAAACACCAAATCACTGCTCTGCATCGAATATAAATATTTGTACTGGACTTTGGCACAGCATGATTCGATTTTCGTGGGTAACAATTCTCGATTCAAAATCAATACTTTATTAGTAACAGTTCTATGATTAACTACATTCCTCCATAAAAAAAAAACAGTTCTGATACATTTATATATTACTTAAAAGGAATACAGTTTTGTGTAATAAATGTGTACCCGAACATTTAATAATACAAATACAAATCTGTACAGCAGATACAGTATGATCATTTATAGCAGAGGTGTCAAAGTCGTTTTCACTGAGGGCCACATTGCAGTTATGTTTGGCCCCAGAGGGCCGCTTTTAACAGTAAACACTATTATTACAACATTTTTTAATGCATTTTATTATATATTTTTTAAAAGTAAAATGTAAAAAAAAAAAAGGTAAATTGCATTAATTTCACCTTAAAATTGAGTGTATATTACAGTAAATGGAAAAACAGTACTGCTGTTTTTATGGTAAAAAAAAAGGCATTTCCATTACCAGAATTTTACTGTAAAATTGACATTAGTTTTTTTTTTACTGTAAATAAAAAAAATGCTTTTTTACAGTAAAATGATGGCACCTAAGCTGCTAGTTTGTTTGTTGTTGTTTTTTTTTGTAGATTTTCCAGAGTATTACTGTAAATGCCAAAACAGCACCATAGTTTATTACAGTAAAAATATATATTTTCTAATTTAGAGAAAAATGCTGTGAAAAAACACAATAAATGTCACAATTTTACCATTGAATATATTGCTACTTTTACATTGCACAATGTGATGGGTAACTTGCTTCGAAACTATTGTTATTATTAGTATTTTTTCTATTTAAAAAATGGTTTGAAAGTTTGATAATACTGTATTTTTTTGCATAATTAGACAATATTTAAGTTAACGTTTGGGATTGCATTGAGTACATGTAGTTTCTTTCTGCCAAATAGAAAGAAAGAATACATTTAGTAAGATTAGTTACAATACTTTTTTGATACTAGGGTTGTACGGTGTACTGATATTAGTATAGTACCGCAATACTAATGAATCATATTTGGTACTATACCGCCTCTGAAAAGCACCATGCCCCCGTCGTCGTCACGTGGTGTCATTGCTGGTTTACGAGCAGAGGAGCATGTTCAGCAGTGCACAATCACTGAGTACTTACAAACAGACAATGTGTTTAGACAGAAAAGGGAGAACAGACCCATTTTGGCTTAAAAACTAAAGATAAAAGTGAAGTTATAACACTGAAACTCCCCCAGAAGACGGGCTTTAAGACATGGCTAGCTAACTAGCGGCTAACGTCCTGCCCAAGTCGGCAATGTTTTAGCTACTGATTCACTAATCCTCGCCTCCATAGCGACTAATAAAGGAAGTTTCTTACAAGTATCATCACTGCAAGACGAGGATGCTTTACTACACACCGTAGCTCACCGGCGTCAAAATGTAAACAAACGCCATTTGTGGATCTACACCTGACATCCACTGTAATGATACCAAATACAGGAGCGTATCTAGTCTTATTACGTTGATATCTTTTGGCATCACAACATCTTCTTTCGTGTTTTTAAAATGTACATTATGTTTATAAACTCAGGAAATATGTCCCTGGACATATGAGGACTTTGAATATGACCAATGTATGATACTGTAACGACTTGGTATCGGATTGATACCCAAATTTGTGGTATCATCCAAAACTAATGTAAAGTATCAAACAACAGAAACATAAATGATTATTACATTTTGACAGAAGTGTTGATAGAATATGTTAAAAGAGAAAATAACTACAAATTAACAGTAAATGAACAAGTAGATTAATAATTCATTTTCTACCACTTGTCCTTAATAATGTTGACAAAATAATAGAATGAAAAATGACACAATATGTTACTGCATATGTCAGCAGACTAAATTAGGAGTCTTTGTTTGCTTACTTACTTTTTATGTTAACTATTTTATTTAAGGACAAACTTGCAATAAGAAACATCTGTTTAATGTACCCTAAGATTTGTTGTTAAAATAAAGACAATAATGCAATTTTTTGTGGTTCCCTTTATTTAGAAAAGTATTAAAATATATCTTGGTACCGGTACCAGTACCAAAATATTGGTATCAGGACAACACTAGCAGATACAGTATTAACAGTAAATGAACAAGTACAATACAAATTCTTTTTCTACCACTTGTCTTTAATAATGTTGACAAAATAATAGAATGATAAATGACACAATATGTTACTGCATATGCCAGAAGCTAAATTTGCAGCCTTTGTTTGCTTTCTTACTACAAAAAAAAAATTGACTTGTATCAAAATCAGAATCAGAAATACTTTATTAATCCCAGAGGGGAAATTAAAATTTTCAGCACACTCCCATTGAAGATCAGACAAACATTACAGGGAGACGGAACAGGATCAAACATTGCAGGGAGACAGAACAGGATCAAACATTGCAGGGAGACAGAACAGAATCGCTGACGGGTCTGCCCCCTTTCTTTACAAAAGTACCAAAAAGTACGGAAATACATTTTGGTACCGGTAACGGGACCAAAATATTGGTATTGGTACAACACGAGTAGATATTAACAGTAAATGAAAAATTAGATTAATAATTCGTTTTGTACCACTTGTCCTTAATAATGTTGACAAAATAATAGAATGAAAAATGACACAATATGTTACTGCATATGTCAGCAGACTAAATTAGGAGTCTTTGTTTGCTTACTTACTACTAAAAAACAAATTGTCTTGTATCAAAATCAGAATCAGAAATACTTTACTAATCCCCGAGGGGAAATTAAAATGTTCAGCACACTCCCATTGAAGATCAGACAAACATTACAGCGAGACAGAACAGGATCAAACATTACAGGGAGACAGAACAGGATCAGTGTGTGGCGCACTGGGGGAGTGGCCATGCGCAACCCGAACGTCGCTGGTTCAATCCCCACCTAGTACCAACCTTGCCACGTCCGTTGTGTCCTGAGCAAGACACTTCACCTTTGCTCCTGATGGGTGCTGGTTAGCGCCTTGCATAGCAGCTCCCTCCATCAGTGTGTGAATGTGTGTGTGAATGGATAAATGTGGAAGTAGTGTCAAAGCGCTTTGAGTACCTTGAAGGTAGAAAAGCGCTATACAAGTACAACCCATTTATTTATTTATTTATCAAACATTGCAGGGAGACAGAACAGGATCAAACATTACAGGGAGACAGAACAGGATCGCTGACGGGTCTGCCCCCTTTATTTACAAAAGTACCAAAAAGCACCGAAAAACAAGCACCGAAAAACAATTTGGTACCGAGCAGTAAATGAAAAAGTAGAGTAATAATTTATTTTCTACCACTTGTCTTTAAAAATGGAAAATTACTCAATATGTTACTGCATATGTCAGCAGCTAAATTAGGAGTCTCTCTTTACTTACTTACTTTTTATGTTAACTATCTTATTTAAGGACAAACTTGCAATAAGAAACATTTGTTTATTGCAGACTGAATTATAGGAAACATATGTTTAACGTACCCTAAGATTTGTTGTTAAAATAAAGCCAATAATGCAATTTTTTTGTGGTCCCCTTTATTTAGAAAAGTATCAAAGTACATTTTATTACCGGTTCCAGTACCAAAATATTGGTATTGGGACAACACTGGCAAATATTAACAGTAAATGAAGAAGTACATTACCAATTCATTTTCTACCACTTGTCCTTAATAATTTTGACAAAAAAATAATAGAATGGAAAATGACACAATATGTTACTGCATATCTGGACTCTCTGGCGGTGGTGTCAGAGAGGAGAAGTCTAGCAAAACTCCTAGCCTTTATGGACAACACCTCCCACCCACTACACTCAGACCTTGCGGAGAGAATGAGCACGTTCAGTGAAGGCTCAGACTCCCTAAATGTAACACGGAACAACACAAGAGGTCCTTCATACCGACAGCCATCAGACTGTATAATGTATATGTTCCTTCTTGACTGCACTTAAATGTAGAATATATTTTTATTATTCATATATTATATATGTCATATATTATTTATTATTATTTTTGTTTATTGTGAGCGATCTGTGGTGCTGAATTTCCCCCAGGGATCAATAAAGTACTTTCTATTCTATTCTATGTCAGCAGCTAAATTAACGTACCATAAGACTTTTTGTTAAATAAAGCCAATAATACCACTTTTTGTGGTCCCCTTTATTTAAAAAAGTACCGACAAGTATCAAAATAATGTTGGTACCGGTACCAGGACAACACTAATTGAAACATATTTATTCCCAGGACTTCGAGGTACCAAATAAAATGAAGTGGCGGGCCACATCTGGCCCCCGGGCCTTGGGTTCGACACCTGTGCGCCATATCCACAATATGATATGCCTGATTAACTAGACAGGACATATTAAAATAAAATAAATAATTTGAAAATCGATTTTTTTTTTTTTTTTTTTTGACAACTGAATTAATACAATAATTGGAACCGACTCCAGTCTATACAACTTTTATTTGGAAAAACAAGTGAGGAGCTGGTGAATGAAAGTGCGTTTTACCGTCCTATATGGAACTGCGGATTACACCTCCATTAATAATGTCTGCATGATTGTGGACCTCATTTCCCATTCAGATAAGCACATCCATCTGTTGCTAAATCCTTTAAACACACAGGTTCCCACATTATACACTTATCACTTCCACGCACTTCCACGCACACACACGCAGAATCCATAATGACGCTTCCACGTGCGCTTTTACGCATTTTCTCTCCATGTCTTTGTGGAAGGAAATAAGCTTTAAGGTCATGATATAGTTTTTTGTTGTTGTTGTTTTTATTGTGCAAGGGGGCCTGGTCCTATGACCGCTCACGGCCTCCTCCTCGCCGCCCCTCGGGGGAGTCGTGGCCCACTTTCACGGGCCTCCCTGCGGACCCTCGGCTGGGTGAACCTGACCAGTCAATTAGGAGGAGCCCAAGCCGCCACGACCCAACCTAAACATCGCGTGCGGCCGACGCCCCCCCCCCCCCCTTCCCACATACATGTACACACACACACACACACACACACACACACACACACACACACACACACACACACACACACACACTTGATGGCAGTGTGTGAATTAATGCAGCAAAGTGGCACACTTAACTTAATCAATTAAGTAAAACATCCCCTTTGAAATAATTTCCTACATATTCAAAGCTGCAACATCGTGAGTTTGTTCCAAGAAACACATCAATATGAAGTTTTTTATTTTTATTTTTTGTACTTTTTAAAATCCTAAACTCAGCCCATACGAACGCGTCCTAATTAGGTTCTCTGCGACTTAAAAAAAAAAAAAAAAGACTTTTATGTGCATATATCCTTTCAAGAACACCAAAAAAAAAACATAACCCATTATAAAACTATGTTTTACTTAATGAGACCCCAAAAGGGACAAGTGGTAGAAAAAAATGAATGGATGGATGGTTAACTTTTTCTTTTTCTAATCAATAAATGATGAACACACACCAAAAAAAAAAAACAGCTGCAACTTAAAATTGTTAAACTAATTAATAGTTTTTTTTATAATACAGTAAAGATGATATTAAATCATGTAATGATTTATTACGAACAAATCAATTAAAAAAGTAGAATTCTGAAAAATATTATTTTTAACTAATGATACTTGAAATAACTAACCAATTAAACAACGTTTATGTACGAAAAATGTGAGCATATCAAATGGTGAATATTATCCATCCATTTCCTACCGCCTGTCCCTTTTGAAGCCGCGGGGGGTCTCATTATGTAAAAATATAGTTTTATAAAGAGTTATTATTTATTTTGATTTTTTTGGTGTTTTTAAAGAAATATATGCACATTTTTTTTAAGTCGCAGAGAACTAATATTAAAATTAATAATTAATAAAATTAATATTAAAAATAGCGTGACAAAAACACGGCGATGTTAAACGGATCAATCAAGTTTGACGCTGCAACGCGTGGCGTCTTGCGTGCGCGTTGCCGCCACTAACGTGCACGCGCGTACGCGCTGCGGGATATTCACCCGTATTTTTTTTTCGTGTTTTTTTTTTTAAATAATAATAATTACAATAAAACGACCACTTTTATTTGCAAACAAATATTTCTTTTTTTTAACCCCTGCATTTATATTGAACATGTTTGTGCACGCGTGGGGTGGTTTAGTTCGTTTTAAATGGTGCTGTTTAATAGTTCATTCCAATTAAATAGCTATTTTAATGTTAGTTTGTAATCAAAATGCATTTCTGGTTAAACCAGGAGATAGGAGACATCCCCTCCAAAAAATGAAAAAAAATAAATAAAAGACTGCAGCTGGGCTGCATCAATATTTAATATGCAGGGAGTGGTGCATCCTGCAGAAGAAACACAAAACATTGTTGTTGTTTTTTGTTTATTTGAAAGCTTATTATGCCACGAAAAAAAGAGAAAAAATACACCCATTTAATGCACTTAGAAAATGATAAGATTTGTATTAAAATATGTTATTGTTTGTACTGCATATTTTGGTCACTTAGGGGGAAAATATTAAAAATATCACTAATGCAGTGTGATTTAAATACATAATGGTATTTTTGTTGTTTTAAAAAACTACAATTGTAAAAATAAAAGTGTTAAACATGTTTCATGTTGGGGTAAAAACATTAGTTGAAATGAATGTATTTCATGCATGAGATGTCCTTGCGTGCCATGATGAGAAATATTTTAATTGGCACCTTGTATAGAGATTAAAAATAAGAAGGGGTTTTGTTCCAAAATAAAGGAGACCCTGCAGGCCAAAGTGCTGCTAATCAGGCCACTTTGCACAGTTTGGTCTGGACGCCATCCAGTCAGCAGGTTTACCTCAAATGAACTAAAAGCTCTCCAAAAATGGGCCGCCTATTAAGCCTCGGAACGTTTAATACCAAATCATGAAATATCTCACTTTTAATAGACGGCCAGGGATCAAATTAGAACGTTTTGAAGATCGTGCAGTGAGCAAAGTAGAAACTGCTGCTCACTTTTCGAAAAAAAAAAAAAGGTGCGTTCACGGAGCGTCAAAAAGACTCGTAAAATACAAATTCGGCGGTTACAATGTGTGTAGAAATATTCTCGTCCTATGTGTTTATTTGTATTCATGATTACTATCATTTCCTGGTTTAAAAAAAAAAGGTGCTCGTGGTGACGTCATCCTCTCCATGCGTGTGGGAAACATTTGAGTCCCCTTTAATGACTGATCTGAGCGGGCCTTTTAACGAGAGGACTCGCCACTACAAAGGTTGCGTTTCTCCTTGGAGGAGCAAACAGAAACTTGGAGAAAACCAAGCGAGTTGTTTTTCTTAAAATGGCTGATTCATGGGCACACATTGAATCCATATAATGGGCTATGTGCAAATGGATTTGATTATGCATGATGTTGTAAGGCAGGGGTCGGCAACCCGCGGCTCTGGAGCCGCATGCGGCTTTTTAGCGCCGTCCTAGTGGCTCTCTGGAGCTTGTTCGAAAATATATGAAAAATGGAAAAAGATGAGGGGAGAAAAACATATTTTTTGTTTTAATTTGGTTCCTGTAGGACAGGGGTAGGGAACCTATGGCTCCAGAGCCAGATGTGGCTCTTTTGACGTCTGCATCTGGCTCTCAGATAAAAGCCGACATTGCTTAACACGACAAGTAATTAATAATTCCGCTGGTAATCACAGTGTTAAAAATAACGTTCAGAATATAAAACATTCTCATGCATCTTAATCCATCAATCCGTTTTTTTCCGCACCTGTTCATTAATGGTAAGAATTATTTTATGTATTATAAGTTAACTTCAGAATAACAATGTTATTAATAATAAAAAGAGACTTATTATACTCTAAAAATGTTGGTCTTACTCAAAAATGCACACATATAGTTGTATTCAGTGTTAGAAAAAATTGTACGACTCTCACGGACATACATTTTAAAATATTTGGCTCTTATGGCTCTCTCAGCCAAAAAGGTTCCCGACCCCTGCTGTAGGAGGACAAACATGACACAAACTTCCCTAATTGTTATACTGTTTGTATTAAACATGCTTCACTGATTCAAGTATTTGGCGATCACTGTTTTGTCCTATTAATTTTGGCGGTCTTTGAACTCACCGTGGTTTGTTTACATGTACAACTTTCTCCGACTTTCTAGGACGTGTTTTATTTTATGCCACTTCTTTTTCTGTCTCATTTTGTCAACCAAACTTTTAAAGTTGTGCGTGAGTGCACAAAGGTTAATTCTGTTGATGTTATTGACTTGTGTGGAATGCTAATCGGGCATATTTGGTCCCTGCATGACTGCAAGCTAATCGATGCTAACATGCTATTTAGGGTAGCTATATGTACACATTGCATCCTTATGCCTCATTTGTAGCTAAATTTGAGCTCATTTAGTTTCTTTTAAGTCCTCTTGATTCAATGTATATCTCATGACACTATCTGTATGTAATATGGCTTTTCAAAAAAATGTTTGTGGCTCCAGACAGATTTGTTTTTGTATTTTTGGTCCAATATGGCTCTTTCAACATTTTGGGTTGCCGACCCCTGTTGTAAGGAGTGGTCCAGCAGATGGTGCTGGGGTGAAAAAAAAAAAAAGGGTATTGCTTTTTTTTTGCAAAAGTTGGTCAATTCTGCCTAGCAGCCACGTGATGAGACCAAACAAATGTTGCATATAGCTTTCTGCATTTTTGTTCTTATGTGTTTGTTTTTTGAGACTTTTATTGGTAGATCGCACATTACAGTACATATTCCGTACAATTGACCACTAAATGGTAACACCCGGATAAGTTTTTTAACTTGTTTGAGGCAATTCATGGTAAAATTCATGTCCATAAATAAATCACATAAACATAGTTTATTTTTGTACCTTTGAGTTAAGCGTGTTATAAAATACAGTAGAGAGTACACTCTAACAAATGTTGGGTTAAAAAACAGCCCAATTTTAACTCAACTGCTGGTTTAGAAAAGGACGAACCCCTTATTTGAGTTATTTTAACTAAACATTTTGGGTAAATTTTTTCAACCCAACTTTTACGTTGAATTATTTAACCAAAAAGTTGAGTTATGATAACTAAATGTTGGGTTACTCCCAACCAAACTATTGTGTTGAATTATTTAATGCAAAGGTTGAGTCATGCTAACTCAATGTTGGTTGATTCATAACACAACTATTGGGTTGCATTTATTTAACGACAGTAAAAAGCATGGATCTCCAAGTGTGTGCGTATGTTTATATTGTTCTCCAAAACACACACAAAAACACTAAACAAATGTTAAAAAAAAAAAAAACATATTCATAATACTTGGACTCGTAGATACATGCTTGTTGTCTGCAGGTGATCGCTTTCCAGAGAAAAGTATGTATCTCCAGTGTTTCCCACAGGTCAGGCATCTATTTGTGGTGGTGTGGTCGGCCTCCGGGGGGGCGGAGTTGGAATATAATTACAACACTTTATGTACCTATTTATATAATATTTACATATTTATATAATATGTAACTACAAGCTCAATTCACAGACAGAGTCCCATTGCTTTTATGAGCGGTCGAGCGAGCCGAAAAAAGAAAACAAAAAATTAATATATATATATATATATATATATATGTATATATATATATATATATATATTTTATTTTTTTTTCAATTTTTCTTTTATTTGTGGCGGCCGTAATTCTTTCATGGCGGGCCGCCACAGATAAATGAATGTGTGGGAAACCCTGATCTCCAAATGCGCACATAACCCAAATAACCCAATTTTAACCCAACTGCTGGTTCAAAAAATTATGAGGTTCTTATTTGAGTTATTCTAACTCAATATTTTGGGTTGATTTTTTTCAACCCAACTTTTGCGTTAAATTAATTAACCCAAAAGTTGAGATATGTTGGTTGATTCATATCCCAACTATTGGGTTGCATTTATTCAACACAAAAGCTGAGGTATGCTCACTACAATGTTGGGTTATTCCAAACCCAACTATTAGGTTGCACAATTTTAGCGCTCCTTGACCCAATTGTTGGTTACAAATTATACATTTTACTGCTGTTTTTTCCTCCTCCTTCCCAACTACTGATCAAAATTATTTAAAAAATGAAAATAAAAAAAATTAAAATTATTTAGAAAAATATATAAGTAATTTTGATCAGTAGTTGGGAAGGAGTAGGACAACCCAACAGTAAAATTTATAATGTTTAACCAACTATTGGGTCAAGGAGCAATAAATAGTTGAGTTTGGAATAACCCAACATTTTAGAGAGCACAACTCAGCTTCTGTGTTAAATAAATTCAACCCAATAGTTGGGTTATGAATCAACCAACATTGAGTTAGCGTAACTCAACTTTTGGGTTAAATAGTTAAACGCAAATGTTGTGTTGAAAAAATTAACCCAAAATGTTAAGTTAAAATTACTCCAATAAGGGTCTCATCCGTTTTTGAACCAGCAGTTGGGTTACAATTGGGTTACTTTTTAACCCAAGATTTGTTAATGTGCACATTTGGAGATACACACTTTTCTCTGGAAAGCGATCACTTGCAGACAACAAGCATGTATCTCTATGTATTATGAATATGTTTTTTTTTTTTTTTTTAAACATTTGTTTAGTGGTTTTCTTTGTGTTTTGGAAATTGATCCAACGACAAGCATGTATCCCCAGATGTTTTCAATAGTTTGGTAAAACCAAAAAACAATGATTCCCAAAATTAACTTTTGTGTGTTTTGAATAAGAACACAAAAAACCTCACAATCATTTGGAGAAACATTCTTTTTACTAAGTAGTGAACATGTGCAAATGTGTCCGACAACAAGCAAGAATCTCCAAATGTTTTTTTGATTTTGTTTTGTTTTTATCCAGAAATCTTTTGTTCCAAGTTCAATTGTTTTTTGAAGATACACACTAGTAGTAACAATTTTTGCCTATATTTGTTTAAGTGTATTTTATTATTTATTATTTTACTATGGTGTTTTATTCTGGCTTGTCCCAAATCTTATCTGATTGGGATTGTATATGTTTATCCTTTATATAGGAAACTTGGAGTACATGTACTATTTTGTGATCTTGGAAATGTTTGTGATGCTGGTTTTGTGGTAGGTCTTTGTATTGCCTATCTAAGAATCAAAGGTTGGAATTCAGGGGTTGAATCACCAAAAATGATTACTGGGCACGGCCACCGCTGCTGCTCACTGCTCCCCTCACCTCCCAGGGGGTGATAAAGGGTGATGGGTCAAATGCAGAGAATAATTTCGCCACACCTAGTGTGTGCGTGACAATCGCTGGTACTTTAACTTTGACTTTAAGATGTTCCTTTCTCTTGTTGTTTAAATGGATGTCCTGATCTCGCGGGCTCAAAACAACTTTATTTTCAGGTACGAATAAACTAACCTAACCTAACGTAACCTAGCATTTTTCTCTGGAAAGCGACCACATGCAGACAACAAGCATGTATCTCCTAATGTTATGAATATTTTTGTTGTAGGGGTTTTCATTGTAGTTTATACTACAATATAATAGGGGTGTAACGGTACACAAAAATTTCGGTTCTGTACGTACCTCGGTTTAGAGGTCACGGTTCGGTTCATTTTCGGTACAGTAAGAAAACAACAAAATATACATTTTTTAGTTATTTATTTACCAAATTTGTAAACAATGGCATAACATACATAAACACACAGGGTCCATTGCCATGGTTAATGTGGTCAACATGTATAAAATAAAAACTAAATAAAATAAGGCTCAGAATGGTTTCTTAACAAAACTTTTCTACATATAAAGTGCTTTTTTTGATTGATTGATTGATTGATTGATTGAGACTTTTATTAGTAGATTGCATAGTACAGTACATATTCCGTAAAATTGACTCACTAAATGGTAACACCCCAATAAGTTTTTCAACTTGTTTAAGACGGGGTCCACGTTAATTAACATTAAACTGTCTCAAGTTGTTGTTCAGATTAAATAAAGTGACAAAACTTCTCTTCTACATATAAAAAGCTCAACATTAAACAGTTTCAAGTCAACTCAGCCTCAGATTAACTTTTCTTTTACCCCCCAGCCTGGCTAACTTGGCAGTAAGAGGATGTATGGGCTTATTGTTCTTCCACCATAGAAGTGGGTCAAAATCTATTTTTTAATTCAATATGGACTTAAATCTGCTGCCATAAAACCATTTGTTATTGCCTTAGCCGGGCCTGACTCGCCGAGGTGAGGCTTCTTGAATGTGGTGGTGACGCTTCAAATGGGTTAGCATGTGTTATGAGAGTAGCGTATGTGTGTGTGTGGCCCTTTAATATGTGACAGCATGTGACGTCAGTGAGTGTGTGGGCGAGAGAGGTTAAGGAACGATAGTGAGTACGGGGAGTGGCTAGTGTTTTGTTGGATTAGCTGTGTGCAAGACCTCAATAAAGCCACGATATGCAACTAATCGCCGGACTCTTCATTTACCCTGGAGTCCGGAGCTGTGGAGACCCACTGCCGGGTAGAGTAAAGGGTGTTGCCCCCAAGAATACATCAGCCCTAGAGGAGTGTCTCCCCTGCGCTTCTCGACTATGGTCTGGGAGCCGGAAGCAGGAAAGGTGCAACCCATGTTTGACGCGTTGTCAGAAGCAGCTGCTGAACAATCTCGGCAAACCTCCGTCCTCCATTGTTGTATCGCGCAGCCATAGTGTTCCCAAACGGGAGATCTTAACGTGGCAGGAGGGTCTTCAGCTCTGGCTTTTACGTATTGTCCTAGCCCGGTCGCTCCTAGCGTGTGTACTCAGATCCTTTCGTAATTCCTTCCATGACCATGGAAATCTGAATATTTTTTAGTTTGGTCTTTATTTGAAGGGACAATGCACAGAAACATTAAGATCAAAGACAGATATGTTCTGTTCCAGATTATAGCTAAATAGCTCATTTCCATCTGCAGTCCCTGGCTACTTAAATTAAAGGGATACAAAAATTATGTAATAAGATTATTACAATAAAATCATACCATATCACGTAATCAAATTAAGAAAAGTCATAAAATGCCCTTTTATGGACACATACTTAATATACAATACAACCTTATCTCACTTACATCATCACACAAAGACAATACATGCTCTTGTTCACATGTTAGATTAGATTAGATAGTACTTTATTTATTCCTTCAGGAGAGTTCCTTCAGGAAAATTAAAATTTTTAGCACAATCCCATTCAAGATCAGACAAACGTTACAGGGAGACAGAACAGGATCGCTGACGGGTCTGCCGGCTTCCAGCGCCCCTTACAAAAAAGATGAGATACAGGTAAACAAGGGGGGGAGTGGAAGAAGAAAATAGAAGATTAAAATAAAATAAAAAAATCGGTCTAAGCCTGTGCCCTGGAGAGGGGGTCCAGACTGAGGCCAAGGGGAAAAACAACAACAACAACTCATAGCCATAGAACACATCCCTCTCACATGTGTGTAAGAGGGAAACAGCAAACATCAAAGAAGACAAAGGACATGAAAGACATTAAAGCAGCGGATAAAACCAGCCACTTCTACATACAGCTATGAATAAAAACTCAAAGAAACATATACGCTGTGGTGGCCTCTGGCGGTGTTCCACGCCATCGTCCGCTGGGGTGGAGGGAGCATGGTCAGAGACAGGAGCAGACCCAACAAAGCAACCAAGAGAGCCGACTCCACTCTCGGCCGCCAACCAATTCTCGGCCAGTGTCCAGTCCGCATGGATGAGCGAGGATACGTCCAAGGAGACTGAGGTGTCCGACACCTGCTCACCCAGCCAAGACACCGCGAAGCCGCTCCGTCCCGGCGCTCAGTGCTAGCTCCGCTGCCCTGTCCCCTCATCTGCACCTCCTCCAGTCCCTCCAAACCGACTCCGGTGTGGCAGCTGGTCTCCATGGCCAAAAGGCTCCCGGTAGACAGATCCAGAATTCCACAAAAAGCACCGCAGAGGTCACAAAAGTGCCACCCCTTGTCACTCGGTCCCAAAGGGTCCCGGACCAAAAGGCAAAAAAATATAACAACACATGAAAACTAGAAGGAAACACAAAAAGATGACACAAGAGCACAGAGCTCCTGCCAACAGCAGCCACTACAGCAGCGCCATCTTGGAAAAACATCTGTCATCATTTGTCAAAACAACCATGATTTTAACAGACACACATCACAATTTACAACAAAAATGCTGTCATGGATAAATATAATACACATTAAGTTGATCTGTCAAACATAGTGCCCACCTTAGTGACCGTGTGAGCAGCTTTGATTGCTCCAAAGCCACTTTTTAACTTTAATTGTAAATGAACTTGTGTTGGCTCTAGGAACCAACATGCTAAGGATGTCATGTGACCTTAAACAGTAGCAATTAGAGTCTCTCCACATAAAATAATATAAATAAGGGAGAACTATTGATTGATTGATTGAAACTTGTATCAGTAGATTGCACAGTACAGTACATATTCCGTACAATTGACCACTAAATGTTAACACCCCAATGAGTTTTTCGACTTGTTTAAGTCGGGGTCCACATTAATTAATTCATGGTACAAATATATACTATCAGCATGATACAGTCATCACGCAAGTTAATCATCAGAGTATATACATTGAATTATTTACAATCCGGGTGGTTGGGGCACTTCAGTCATCAACGATTGCATTATCTAAGAACTGGACATAAAAACCATCCATTCAGAAAATCTGCGGACTGTTAAATATGGACAGTTTTAAAATATTACACACATTTGGAGCATGGATCTCCAAATATTATGAATTTTTTTTGTTCTTATTTAAAAAACATTTGTTGAGAGGTTTTTCCTTGTGTGTTTTGGACACAAATATAAACAAATCGCACACAATTGGAGATGCATGCTTTTTACTGCAAATCTGCAAATCAATCCTATAGACAAGCATGTATCGCCAAACATTGTAAATATTTTTGTTTTTGTATCCAAAACAAAAGGAAACAAAATTGGAAAAGGGTGGAGTGCCATCTCCGGGTTGGGGAAGAGACCCTGCCCCAAGTGGAGGAGTTCAAGTATCTCGGAGTCTTGTTCACGAGTAAGGGAAGAGTGGATCGTGAGATCGACAGGCGGATCGGTGCGGCTTCTTCAGTAATGCGGACGCTGTATCGATCCGTTGTGGTGAAGAAGGAGCTGACCCGGAAGGCAAAGCTCTCAATTTATCTGTCGATCTACGTTCCCATCCTCACTTATGGTCATGAGCTTTGGGTTATGACCGAAAGGACAAGATCACGGCCGAAATAAGTTTCCTCCGCCGGGTGGCGGGTCTCTCCCTTAGGGTGAGAAGCTCTGCCATCCGGGGGAAGCTCAAAGTAAAGCTGCTGCTGGTCAGGATGCCACCCGAATGCCTCCCTTGGGAGTTGTTTAGGGCACGTCTGACCGGTAGAAGGCCACGGGGAAGATCCAGGACACGTTGGGAAGACTATGTCTCCCAACTGGCCTGGGAACGCCTTGGCATCCCTCGGGAAGAGCTGGACTAAGTGGCTGGGGAGAGGAAAGTCTGGGCTTAACCTCGGATTAGCGGAAGAAGATGGATGAATAGATGGATGGTATCAAAAACATTTGTTGAGTGTTTCCCACTCCTTGTGTTTTGGACATCATTACAAAACAAATTGTCAGAGTTTGTTGTTGACAAACCCCAAGATGCAGAGATGCAGGCAGGCATTGGATTGGAAAACATGATTTAATCTTTAACACGAAAACCAAACCAAACAGGGTACAACAAAAAGCGCGCACAAGGCGGATAACCAACTAAGAGAGCTAGCATGGGAGCTAGAAAACAAAAAGGGCCTAGGATGGAAGCTAGCGGGTAGCGAGCAGGAAAACAGAAGTCGTACTTGTCATATGAAGACAAACTGGAAGCAGGGAACAAAAAACAGTAAGCTACAAACGAATATAGCTTACCGCTACGCTGCAAAGACACGACACGGTACGACACGACAGGAGCGACAATACAGAAGCGACAATGCATGACAATAATCCAGCACTCGACTGGAGGACAAAACAGGTTCAAATAGGAGCGGGCTGATTGACACTAGGTGTGGCTAGGTGCCAATCAGCCGGAGCTGAGGGGAAACAGCGCTAAGGGAGAAAGACAGGAAACCAACAAAATAAGAGCGCTCACAGGAAATACTACACACAGAGGAAAAAACTAAAACACAAACAGTCAGGGAAAAAACTGACACATCATTTTGGAGATAAATGACAAATAACATCCTTGGCGTGTTGGTTGCTAGAGCAAACACAAGTCTCGGTAAAAAAAAACCTTCAGATTTGCTTCTCCATGGTCATGGAATGAAATACAAAAGGATCCGAGGCTACCTGAACTGATTCCTTTGGGGGAATTTCAGGTCATTTTAAAAGATCCAGAGTCTGTTTCTATTCGGCGGCGTACTTGTTTTTAATTTAGTTTTATTGAAAAATGTGTATCTTTTCACCTATTGCGTGTTTTGATGTAAATGTTGTAAGTCATTTGGACTTTTGACTGTAGTGTGTGACTGCTACTGTTTTTTGTTGTTGTTTTAATATTTATGAAACCAGTTTTTCCAGGTTGCTCTTGCAAAAGAAATTTTAATCTCAATGAGTTTTTATCATTTTAAGGAAAATGAAAACTGAATGTACTTACAAATATTATTCGTCTTTTTGTTTTTATTTTTCGAAATCATTTGTATTATGTTTTCCTTCCTTTGTTTTGGACAACAATACAAAACAAACTTCACACATTTTGGAGATGCACACTTTTAACTGAACAGCGACAACATGCAAATATACTTAATGACAAACATGTGTCTCCAAATATTATGAATATTTCTGGTTTTATTTCGAAAACATTTATTTCATTTTTTTTTCTAGTGTGTTACAAACATTTACACACATTTGGAGATACATGCTTTTTACCGGACCAACCACATGCAAATCGAGCCAATGACAAGCACATCTCCAAATTTTGTCAAAAATATGGAAAAGGAATACACACATTTGAAGATACGTTATTTTCACAGTATCTCGAAATATAAATATTTTTGTTTTTGTTTCAAAAACATCTGTTAAGTGTTTTTTTGTGGGTTTTGGACAACAATACCAAACAAAAATCGCAGACATTTCGAGATACATGCCTTTTAATGAAAAGCGACAACATACAAATATACATACATATATACATTTGTTGAATGTTTGTTCCTTGTGTGTTTTGGACAACAATACAAATCAAAAATCACAACATTTGAAGATACACACTTTTCACTGGACAGCAACAACAACCAAATTGAACCAATGACAAGTATTTATTTCCAAATTGTGTTAAAAATATAGGAAAAGATTACACACACATGTATATACAGTACATTATTTTTGTCACAGCATTTTCAAATATGAATATTTTTATTTTTTTTAAAAAAATACCTGTCAAGTGTTTTTGTGTGTGTTTTGGACAACATTACCAAACAAAAATGGCACACATTTGGAGATAGATGCTTTTTACTGGAAAGCGACAACATGCAAATATATCTAATGACTAACATGTATCTCCAAATATAAATATTTTAGTTTTGATTTTAAAAACATTTGTTTAACACGTTCCCTCGTGTTTTAGACAACAATAAAAATGTTTTTAAAAAATTACACATTTTGGGATAAAACATGTTTTTTTTTTACTGGAAATTGACAGCATGCAAATATACTTAAAGACAAGCATGTACCTCCAAATATAAATATATTTATTTTATTTCAAAAACGTTTGTTGAATGTTAGTTCCTTGTGTGTTTTGGACAACAATACCAATCAAAAATCGCACAAACTTGGAGATACAAGCTTTTTACTGGACGGCAACTACAAGCAATTCGAGCCAATGACAAGCATGTAACTCCAAATGTTGTTAAAAATATGGGAAAAGATGACACACATTTGGAGAAACATTATTTTCTCAGCATCTCCAAATATTATGAATATTTTTGTTTTTATTTCGAAAATATATGATAAGTGTTTTTGTGTGTATTTTGGACAACATTACCAAACAAAAATGGCACACATTTGGAGATAGATGCTTTTTACTGGAAAGCGACAACATGCAAATATATCTAATGACTAACATGTATCTCCAAATATAAATATTTTAGTTTTGATTTTAAAAACATTTGTTTAACACGTTCCCTCGTGTTTTAGACAACAATAAAAATGTTTTTAAAAAATTACACATTTTGGGATAAAACATGTTTTTTTTTTACTGGAAATTGACAGCATGCAAATATACTTAAAGACAAGCATGTACCTCCAAATATAAATATATTTATTTTATTTCAAAAACGTTTGTTGAATGTTAGTTCCTTGTGTGTTTTGGACAACAATACCAATCAAAAATCGCACAAATTTGGAGATACAAGCTTTTTACTGGACGGCAACTACAAGCAATTCGAGCCAATGACAAGCATGTAACTCCAAATGTTGTTAAAAATATGGGAAAAGATGACACACATTTGGAGAAACATTATTTTCTCAGCATCTCCAAATATTATGAATATTTTTGTTTTTATTTCGAAAATATATGATAAGTGTTTTTGTGTGTATTTTGGACAACAATGCAAATCAAAAATCGCACACATTTGGAGATACACGGTTTTTACTGGACACTTCAAGCAAATCAATCCAACGACAAACATGTATTTTTTATTTTTTAATTAATATTAAATAAATAAATATTATATATATTTTTGTTCTTTTTTCAAAAATATCTCTTAAGTGTTTTGGAAAACAATACAAATAAAAAATGGCACACATTTGGAGATACATGCTTTTTACTGGAAAGCGACAAACATGTATCTCCAAATATAAACATTTCTGTTATTATTTTAAAAAGATCTTTTTAATTGTTTTGGAAGACATCAATGCAAAAACAAAAATCACAAACATTTAGGACTTACGTGTTTTTTACTGGAAAGCGACAACATGCAAATATACTTAATGACATACATGTACTTCCAAATGTAAATATTTGTGTGTTTATTTCAAAAACACGTGTTGATTGTTTTTTACTTGTGTGTTTTGGACAACAGTAAAAAACAAAAATCTCACAGATTTGGAGATACATGCTTTTTACTCAACTATAAACAAGCAAATCGAGCCAACGACAAGTATGTATCTCCAAATGTTGTCAAACAGTTGGGAAAAGATGATAGATGACACACATTTGGAGATAAATTATTTTCACAGCATCTCTATGTATTATGAATATTTTTGTTTTTCTTTCAAAAACATTTTTTAAGTGTATTTGTGTGTGTTTTGGACAACAATACAAAACAGACATGGCACAAATTTGGAGATACATGCTTTTTACTGGACAGCGACAACATGCACATACATCTAATGAGAAACATGTATCTCCAAATGTAAATATTTTAGTTTTTATTTAAAAAACATTTATTTAACATGTTCCCTCATGTGTTTTGGACAACAATTAAAAAAAACAAAAATCACACGTTTTGGAGAAAAAAATGATTTTTACTGGAAAGCGAAAACATGCAAATATTAAATGACGAGCATGTATCGCCAAATATAAATATACAGTATATTTTTTTTTATCTTAAAAACATTTGTTGAATGTTTGTACCATGTGTGTTTTGGACAAAAATACAAATAAATAAATCGCACAAATTTGGAGATACACTCTTTTTAATGGACAGCAACGACAAGCAAATCGAGTCAACGACAAGTATGTATCTCCAAATTTGTGTCAAAAAGTTGGGAAAATATGAAAGATTACACACATTTGGAGTTGCATTATTTTCATAGCATCTCTATATATTATGAATATTTTTGTTTTTATTTCAAAAACATCTGTTAAGTGTTTTTGTGTGTGTTTTGGACAACAATACAAAACAAAAATGGCACAAATTTGGAGATACATGCTTTTTACTGGACAGCAACTACAGGCAAATTGATCCAAAACATGTATCTCCAAATTGTGTCAAACAGTTGGGAAAAGATGATAGATGACACACATTTGGAGATAAATTATTTTCACAGCATCTCTATATATTATGAATATTTTTGTTTTTATTTCAAAAACATTTGCTAAGTGTTTTTGTGTGTGTTTTGGACAACAACACAAATCAAAAATAGCACAAATTTGGAGATACATGCTTTTTACTGGACAGCGACAACATGCACATACATCTAATGAGAAACATGTATCTCCAAATGTAAATATTTTAGTTTTTATTTAAAAAAACATTTGTTTAACATGTTCCCTAGTGTGTTTTGGACAACAATAAAAAAAAAAAAAATCACATCTTTTGGAGAAAAAAAAGATTTTTACTGGAAAGCGACAACATGCAAATATATTTAATGACGAGCATGTATCACCAAATATAAATATACAGTATATATTTTTTTCAATCTTAAAAACATTTGTTGAATGTTTGTTCCTTGTGTGTTTTGGACAAAAATACAAATAAATAAATCGCACAAATTTGGAGATACATTCTTTTTAATGGACAGCAACGACAAGCAAATCAAACTAACGACAAGTATGTATCTCCAAACTGTGTCAAAAAGTTGGGAAAAGATGATAGATGACACACATATGGAGATAAATTATTTTCACAGCATCTCTATATATTATGAATATTTTTGTTTTTATTTCAAAAACATCTGTTAAGTGTTTTTGTGTGTGTTTTCGACAACAATACAAAACAAAAATGGCACAAATTTGGAGATACATGCTTTTTACTGGACAGCAACTACAGGCAAATTGATCCAAAACTTGTATCTCCAAATTGTGTCAAACAGTTGGGAAAAGATGATAGATGACACACATTTGGAGATACATTATTTTCACAGCATCTCTATATATTATGAATATTCTTGTTTTTATTTCAAAAACATCTGTTAAGTGTTTTTGTATGTGTTTTGGACAACAACACAAAACAAAAATGGCACAAATCTGGAGATACATGCTTTTTACTGGACAGCAACAACATGCACACACATCTAATGAGAAACATGTATCTCCAAATGTAAATATTTTAGTTTTTATTAAAAAAAACATTTGTTTAACATGTTCCCTTGTGTGTTTTGGACAACAATTAAAAAAACAAAAATCGCACGTTTTGGAGGAAAAATGATTTTTACTGGAAAGCGACAACATGCAAATATATTTAATGACGAGCATGTATCGCCAAATATAAATATACAGTATTTATTTTTTTAAATCTTAAAAACATTTGTTGAATGTTTGTTCCTTGTGTGTTTTGGACAAAAATACAAATAAATAAATCGCACAAATTTGGAGATACATTCTTTTTAATGGACAGCAACGACAAGCAAATCGAGTCAATGACAAGTATGTATCTCCAAATTTGTGTCAAAAAGTTGGGAAAAGATAAAAGATTACACACATTTGGAGATCAATTATTTTCACAGCATCTCTATATATCATGAATAATTTTGTTTTTATTTCAAAAACGTCTGTTAAGTGTTTTTGGGTGTGTTTTGGACAACAATACAAAACAAAAATGGCACAAATTTGGAGATGCATGCTTTTTACTGGACAGCAACTACAGGCAAATTGATCCAAAACATGTATCTCCAAATTTTGTCAAACAGTTGGGAAAAGATGATAGATTACACACATTTGGAGATAAATAATTTTCACAGCATCTCCATATATTATGAATATTTTTGTTTTTATTTCAAAAACATTTGTAAAGTGTATTTGTGTGTGTTTTGGACAAAAATACAAAACAAAAATGGCACACATTTTGGAGATTCATGCTTTTCACCGGAAATCGATCCAAATATAAATATTTTTGTTTTTATTTCAAAAAAATGTTTTAAAACAGTGAAGAGGCATACATTTGGAGCTGCGTGCTCTGAGGAGGTCTGAGGCCAATCAGCGCTGTCGTGGACGTTTGTGCAAGTCTGCTTGAGGCTTTGATGAGTCCTCCCCAAGTGCGTCGCCGTGCTCTAAAGTGCGTGATGCCGCCTTTTCAGACCCCTTCTCGGCAGCCTTTGCCTCACTGACCTTTAACCCCCTCCCGGGCCAGGCCTCCTTAGCGAGGTCGTCTAATCCCCCTAACATGGATTTAAACAAACAGTGTAATCCAGAACGCTCGCAAAGCGGCGGCGGCTCCTCTTTTGGGAACGGCCTCACTTGCGTCCCGATTGTGTGTGGAAAAAGACGTGCAGGGAGTTCAGGTGTGTGTTTTTGGGGGGGACCCTCGCCCCCAACCCTCTTGCCTCCAAGCAGCACCTCTGCGCTCCTTTCAAAAAGTTCATCAATATTTTGGTTGACCTTTGACTGGGCCGGCCCGACCCAACAATGGGACTTGGGCTACACTAAATGGGCCGGCTTAGCAGCAGAGGGCCGACTAATG
This sequence comes from Nerophis ophidion, assembly GCF_033978795.1. Classification (NCBI taxonomy): domain Eukaryota; kingdom Metazoa; phylum Chordata; class Actinopteri; order Syngnathiformes; family Syngnathidae; genus Nerophis; species Nerophis ophidion. Next base: position 24,343,154 of record NC_084618.1, on the reverse strand, counting down.
AGAGGATGTCGTCTTGAGTTGGGAGTCCAGTCCAGAGAGCGGCCGAGCGGAAAAACAATCCGACGTTCCGTTAAGCTGCCTCACGCAAACTTTCAAAGCCCAGGACAACTTTGGGATCGGGCCTTTCCAGTGTCGTTTACACACACACACACACACACACACACACACACACACACACACACACACACAGCCACACCCACTCCGCCATAGCTTCCTTTTGCAGCAATTCTGCAAAACAAACTTTTTTTCCACTTTACATGTGAGAGTGTGTGTGTGTACACACGTGTGTGAGACAAAGGCTGCTTTTGTGTGTTTAGCTGTGTGTTTCATGTACTTTCCCCCTGCGGCCTCGCCGCCGTTGCTTTTTCAGGCGCTCAGCTGGAGTAACAAATGACGCCGACGCTTTTTTTTTTTTTTTTAGCTTTCTGATTCTTTTCGTTCAAGGTCCGAAAAAGCAAACAAGTGACTTTCGCTTCCCACACGTGACTTCCAATACCGGGACAGATGACTGTTTTTGTACATTGTCACACATTTGGTGTGGATAACTGTTTCCCAGCAGGCAGGACGCATTGAAACAATGTTGAGAACTTGTGGAATTAGGTCCTAACATTGTTCAACTCAAACATAACGTTGAAACAACAAGTTTTTTAAAGACATTGAACCAAAGTTGGGTTCTGACCCTGATTCGACCGTTGAAATTGGGTCATTTACTAACCAATATTTGTCAAAACAAATACAACGTTGAAACATGTTTTTTATTCCATACTTTCCAACCTTGAGACCTCCGAATTCTGGAGATTGGGTGGATTTAGGTGGGCGGGGGCGGGGCGGGGCGGAGGCATTGTTAATGGGGGAGGAGTATATTTATAGCTAGAATTTATTTACACATATACACACACATACTCCTCTACTCATTGTTGTATTTGGGAAAGTGCAATGCTTTACAGCCAGTAGCACAGCCTTTGAAGGAGCATAGGTATGGGCAGCATCTGTGACATTTAACTTGCAGGAAAGTAGTGAGTTTAGGGTTAATTTGTCCATCCTCGTTCTATTCTCTGTCACTATCTTTCTAACCCTCTCCGATGATGCATTGCTGTGTGGCATGCACAAAAGTGCCTTCATCAAATGCACCAGAGTCTGGAATCTTCCATCTCTCCCTAGTATACCCCATCCCCTTTGATCTGTCCTGGATGAACTGAAATTCTTGTTTCCAATCATTTTGGAACTCGCAAGCGTACTACTTCTTCTTCTTACTCGTCGTCGCCATGACTGTCTCTTCTTCGTTCTTCTGCTTCGTCTCTGTTATGTTTTTGGACATTACTACTTGCTGTAGTTTTGAAGCAATGCATGATGGGAATCTGGATGTTGTTTGTCAGTGTATGAACGTGTCGGCTGGAATAAACACTTGCTGAGAAATAGCTCCGTGCCTGCCTACTTTATGTGTTATAGATAAACCTATGGATAACGGAGATATATATAATAGTCTCCTTATTGTTGTGTGTGGAGTTGCTCACTGAGCTCCAAAAGCCGTAGGTTTTTATAATGTTACGGTTCATATGGACGAAAAGCGGACGTGACAACAGGCTGTCCTTACTCAGGTCCGACTGGAAATCGGGAGAAATTCAGGAGAATGGTTTTCCCTGGAGATTTTCGGGAGAGCCACTGAAATTCGGGAGTCTCCCGGAAAATTCGGGAGGGTTGGCAAGTATGGTTTATTCAATGTTGGGTTCTGACGTTGATTCAACCATTGAATTTTGGTCATTTCCTAACTAATATTCTACAACACAATTACAACGTTGAAACAACATGCTTTTTGACGACGTTTAACCAATGTTGGGTCCTGATGTTGATTTTACCTTCTAATTTTGGTAATTTTCCAACCAATTTTCTACAACACAAATACAACGTTAAAAATATGCTTTTTGACAACGTTTAATCAATGTTGGGTTCTGACGTTCATTTGACCATTGAATTTTGGTCATTTCCTAACCAATATTTTACAACACAAATACAACGTTGAAACATCATGTCAGGAGACATGTTATTATTTAAAATACTTCACTTTTTACATTTTAGCAGACACATGAGGTGTGCAAAGTATCAGACCGGTATCGCCGATACCAGCCTGGATTTTACTTGCTATCGGATCGGAAAGAAAATCAGTGCTGTCACACATCAATATCAATTATTCTTTTTTAAATTAAAAAAAAAAGTTTTTGTATGTTTTATGGCCTATTTGTCAAAGATGCTTTATTTATATGGCAGACACAAAAAAATATGCAATACTTTCCACCAAAATATTCCAAAGTGGAATATTTGTTGTCATGTGATTGGAGCCTTAAATAGGTCAATTTTTCATAACAACACAGAATCTAATTGCTAAAAAAAGTCATTAATGAAAGTTTAAAAATCAATAACTTTGTGTCATTTTAGTTAGGGCTGGGTGATATGGCCTTTTTTTAATATGTCAATATTTTTAGGCCATGTCACGATACACGATATATATCTCCATATTTTGCCTTAACCTCAAATGAACACTTTATGCATATAATCACAGCAGTATGATGATTCTATGTGTCTACATTAAAACATTCTTGTTCATACTGCATTAATATATGCTCATTTTAAACGTTCATATCACAACTAAGTCAATTGACCAAAACTGTATTTATTAAACAGTTATTAAGCAGTGGCACAAACATTCGAGTCATTTCCAAAAAAGAAAGTGCAAGATTGTCAGACAAACTGAAAGAAGCTATTAGTGCACTTTTGTGCATGATGTCGCTAAGATGACATATCAAAACACTAAATTAAAGTGCACTTTTTGTACAGAACGTCACTACAATAGTTAAAAAAAAATAAAGTGCACTTTTGTGCATGATGTCACACAATATATTTCAATAAGTATCAAATAAAAATGAGCTGCATAATAGGAAATCAAATAGTGTATGTCCTTCGCTTTGTGGGAGGTTCCTGCGGACGTTATCTCCTTCTGTTGTTGAGTATTTTTTTCATACGGTGTTGATCTGAAAAAGGTTTTTGTCATGTCTTGTGATCATGTTTTGTTTAGTTTTGTTTTGTTTAAGACTCCATTGCTTCCTGTTTTTTCACTCCCTTGTTTTGTCACCATGACAACCAGTAGTTCACCTGATTCATATGGACTCACGCACCTGTGTTAATTACGTCACTATGATTTAAAGGCCTACTGAAATGACATTTTCTTATTTAAACGGGGATAGCAGGTCCATTCTATGTGTCATACTTGATCATTTCGCGATATTGCCATATTTTTGCTGAAAGGATTTAGTAGAGAACATCAACGATAAAGTTTGCAACTTTTGGTCGCTAATAAAAAAGCCTTGCCTGTACCAGAAGTAGCAGACGATGTGCGCGTGACGTCACTGGTTGTGGAGCTCCTCACATCCTCACATTGTTTTTAATCATGGCCACCAGCAGCGAGAGCGATTCGGACCGAGAAAGCGACGATTTACCCATTAATTTGAGCGAGGATGAAAGATTCGTGGATGAGGAATGTGAGAGTGAAGGACTAAAAAGAGAAAAAAAAACTAGACGGCAGAGCAATTCAGATGTTGTTAGACAAATTTACTAGGTTAATTCCGAAAAATCCCTTATCTGCTTATTGTGTTACTAGTGTTTTAGTGAGATTATATGGTCGTACCTGAAAGTCGGAGGGGTGTGGCCATGGGTGTGGTGACCGCCAGTGTCTCCGAGGGAAGCCACGTTTCTTGACGAGGTGAAAGCACCCGGTCGGGCCGGGCTGAGATTTTTTTTTTTCTCCCTCCAACAACGGTGGAAGCATCCGACGGTCGGGGGCGGCCTGTGGGAGGAGGCAAGAGAGTCGCAACTGCCTCTTTGACAGGTGCAGGAGGAACGATGCAAGCTCTCCGCTCATGTCTACGGTAAGAGCCAACTTATTACCACCATTTTCTCACCGAAACCTCCTGGTTGACATGTGGTAGGGAACCATGTTCGCTTGACCGCTCTGTTCCATAGTAAAGCCTCACCGTCGTCTTTCGGGCATATAAACAAGGAAACACAGGCTGTGTTTGTGTTGCTAAAGGCGGTCGCAATACACCGCTTCCCACCTACATCTTTCTTCTTTGACGTCTCCATTATTAATTGAACAAATTTCTAAAGATTCAGCAACCCAGATGTCCATAATATTGTGGAATTATGCGATGAAAAGAGACGACTTATAGCTGTGAACGGTGCTGGACCAAAATATCCTCTACAATGCGTGACGTCACGCGCACGTGGCATCATACCACGTCGTTTTAGAATGATACTTCCGCGCAAAATTTAAAATTGCAATTTATTAAACTAAACCGGCCGTACTGGCATGTGTTGCAATGTTGAGATTTCATCATTGATATATAAACTATCAGACTGCGTGGTCGGTAGTAGTGGGTTTCAGTAGGGCTTTAAGCTTGTAGTTGCCAGGCAGTCGGCCTGGCGTCATTGTTGTTGTTCCATGGTCGGTTAATTCTCTTCATGCCATAGTTCATGCTTCATGCCCTGCACGTAAGTTTTGTTAATTCAAGTCACAGTTAGCGAGTTTTTTATGTCCTAAGATTTTTGCCTTTGTGGTAGTTTTTTTTTAGCCAAGTTTGTTCTCCATCTTGTGCGCGCCTTTCGTTTGCACTTTTTTTTATGGATAAATTAAAACATTTATTTACCTTCAGGCCATGTCCCGTCACCTTCCTTTGCATTTCGGGGAAACAAACCACACCATAGCCCCCGTTCTGACAGGTTGCCTCTGCATTTTGTTGGTGTGGCACCGAACGGAGATGTTGACATGCGGAGTAATCACTCTTCATTCTCAAGCAGGTGACTTTTCGAATGATGCTACATATTAGCAGTAATGCTACTTTTTGTAGCAACGCTTTTGCCAAACATTTGACAAATAACGGTTTTCTGTTCGACATCTTCCCGCTTGAAGCCAAACCACCGCCAGACGATGGACCCACTGCTGTTTTTCTTGGGAAGTAATTCTTCCTTCATTTGTTACCAGATTTGCACCTTCTCTCTCTCGTGTTACCACTCGCACCACAGCTAACGTTACCCATGCCGCTACCTCTCTGCTCCGCGAGAGCGTGTACGTATGTAAGAAAGTGCGCTTGTTTTAGGTCTCTGCTAAAAGCAACTGCGTGAGAACGTATACACGAATATCACGATATAGTCATTTTTATATATTGCACAAAGACAAACCCGCAGTATATCGATATATATCGCCCAGCCCTAATTACAGTCAGTATTGCAACTTTTTGTTTTTCTGCCGCAGTGCGTAAACAAATTAGCCGCAAAATGGCCCCCGGGCGACATTTTTAATTTCTATCCATTACATCAGTGGTTCTCAAACTTTTTTCAGTGATGTACCCCCTGTGAACATTTTTTTAATTCAAGCACCCCCTAATCAGAGCAAAGCATTTTTGGTTGAAAAAAAGAGATAAAGAAGTAAAATACAGCACTATGTCTGTCATGCTTGTAATTCAGTTTTAAGTTTGATCATGTTTGTTTTGTTTTTGGACTCTTGTTTCCCGTTTTACACTTCCTGGTTTTGTTTGTTTCGATAGTAAGCCATTAGTTTCCACCTGGTCTCCAAGTCACGCCCAGCCCTCAGTCCCACACCTGTTTCTAATCACCATAGCTGCTATTTATACCATTCTGTTTCTGTCCTCGTCCTGGGAACTTTGCTATTTGCTTTCTGCTGTACATGCCCACCTACCTATGCTGCTCATGCTCCATGCCCTCGATCACCTGTCACGCTCCTTGCTTTTCATGCCATTTGTTTTTGGTCAAAGTAAGTGTTTTGTTTTAGTTGTTTATAGTCATGCCATTGTGCTGTTTTTGTTTATAGTTAATTCATGCCATCGTGCAAGTGTTTTTGTTTCCTGTTTGTATTTTGTAGCCTAGAATTATACCTCCTTCTGAGCGCCCTTTGTTTTGCCTTTTTTTGTGTTTAGTGTGTAAATAAATGTAATCACGTACCTGAATACACGCCTGGCTCGTGCAAATCATCCTCTGCGTCGGAGAAGCAAAATACATCCAAGTCACAGTCCTGACAATGTCATATGTTTCTGATTTATTAAATTGTATAACAGTGCAAAATATTGCTCATTTTTAGTGGTCTCTCTTGAACTATTTGGAAAAAAAGGTATAAATAAAACTAAAAACTTGTTGAAAAGAAAAACAAGTGATTCAATTATAAATAAAGATTTCTACACATAGAAGTAATCATTAACTTAAAGTGCCTTCTTTGGGGATTGTAATAGAGATCCATCTGGATTCATCAACTTAATTCTAAACATTTGTTCACAAAAAAATAAATCTTTATATTCTCAATATTTATGGAACATGTCCACAAAAAATCTAGCTGTCAACAATAAATAATACATTGTTGCATTTTTTTTTTCACAGTTTATGAACTTACATTCATATTTTGCTGAAGTATTATGCAATTAATAAATTTATAAAGGATTTTTGAATTGTTTCTATTTTAAAAAAATCTCACGTACCCCTTGGCATACCTTCAAATACCCCCAGGGGTACGCGTACCCCCATTTGAGAACCACTGCATTACATCGTATTCACATACATTATATAGCTGTTGTCTGCCCTAAATGTCAAAAGTATTTTTTGTATATATCCCCATCATACCACCCCCCCCCCAAAAAAACAGCAAAAAACAAACAAACAAAAAAAACATAGTATCTACATATATATCAATTAAATGAACAAAAATAAATAATCCATTAACAATAACAATAAACAGCAATACAATAAATGTAAACAGATACATATATATATATATATATATATATATATATATATATATATATATATATATATATATATATATATATATATATAAATACACATATACACATATATATACATCTATATACATATATATATATATATATATATATATAAATACACATATACACATATATATACATCTATATACATATATTTTGGGAGTAATCTTTTTTTTTTTTTTAAAGCAGTGCACTAATTCAAAAAATTTAAGTCAGGCTTAAGGAGCGGGACATAATTGACCCCGGGCCACACTTTTCACACCCATACACTACCTAATATCAGGATACACTGTACTTGTATCATACAGCTGCACTATTATCTCATAGGCTGTATGAAAATAAATCACATTTTCATAAGGTATTAATAAACATTTAACAACAGTCCATTGTGTGCACTAAAGCTGCCGTGTCGATCATAGAACTTGACAGAAATGGCACGTTGTGAATCGCGGACCTCCGCCAAGGCCCCCGACATCCTCGCTTTAGGTCGCCAGCATGAATGTGAAGAGGCAGTTGATGATAAAGTGAAGAGAAGTACAAGAAGTGTCGCCACGCCGTGATTTATTAGCACGCCGGGCCCCGTGTTTACTTTGTATAATGCTCGCGACTCTTCACTGGCGGGCTGCTGTCACATGGAAACATGTGCTCTTACTCTTATTTATCTCCTTGCCAGTAATATTATCATAAGACAGCACTCCCCCCTCCCCTGTGTAAACACACACACACACACACACACACTTCCAGCCCGTGCATCCATTGGCTGGCTCTTTCGAGGAACCTCCTCCCTGAGCGACAGACTCGATATCTTTCGCTCCAATAATCCCTCACAAATGCTGCATGTGGCCTTAGCGTCCCAGGGCACCCTACGCACGCCATGGCGGCGAGGGCGGGCAAGACGGATCCTGCACACCTTACGATAAATATAGTATCTCACGCGGGAGAATGATAGTGTTTGTTTTAGTCCCTCGTTCATACGACGACAACTTTTTGGAACCTGGAAATGTAAATAAATGGGTTATACTTGTATTGCGCTTTTCTACATTCGAGGTACTCAAAGCGCTTTGACACTATTTCCACATTCACACAAACGTTCACACACTGATGGCGGGAGCTCCAATGCAAGGCCCTAACCACGATCAGGAGCAAGGGTGACGTGCCTTGCTCAATCCAATCCAATCCAATCCAATCCACTTTATTTATATAGCACATTTAAACAACAAGAATGTTTCCAAAGTGCTGCACAGCCATGTTAAAAACAATATTAAAAACAACATAATGCTCCACCAAGGACACAACGGACGTGACAAAGTTGGTAGTAGGTGGGGATCGAACCAAGAATCCTCAGGTTGCTGGCACGGCCACTCTCCCAACCGCACCACGCCGTCCCCAAATGTTCTGAAAACCCGTGTCAAAATTCTGAAACTGGACAACTTCTGTATTAAGTGGACACTGTAAAAATAAAAAAATCGAGATTTTACTGTAAAAAATACATGTTACCATACTGTAGTTTTTACACCAAATTATTGTAAATTAAAACACAGTACCACTGATAAAATTCTGCTATTATTTTTTACCATAAAATCTATGGTCGTCGTTTTTACAGTACATTACTGTAAATGTAAAAATAAACTACCTAACACATGAAAATATTAGTGTTGTTTTAGCCGCTTGTTTATCTGACGACAACATTTTGGAACCTGGAAATGTAAACGTTATGAAAACCTGTCTCAAATTTTGAAAATGGACAACTAGTGTATTAAGTGCACACCTTACAAATAAAAACATTTTAGTTTTTACTGTAAAAAATACATTTTACCGTACAATTTACTGTGGTTTTTTCACCAACTTACTGTATATTAAAAAAAACAGTACTACTGTTAAAATTGTTCCAGTTTTTTTTTTTGTTTACCATAAATCTATAGTTGTTGATTTTACAGTACATTACTGTAAATGTAAAAATATACTACCTGACACATGAAAATATTAGTGTTGTTTTAGCCACCTGTTTATCTGAAGACAACATTTTGGAACCTGGAAATGTAAACGTTCTGAAAACCTGTCTCAAATGTTGCAAATGGACAACTCGTGTATTAAGTGCACACCTTACAAATAAAAAAAAGTTTTTACTGTAATAAATACATTTTACCGTACAATTTACTGTGGTTTTTACACCAAATTAGTGTATATTAAAAAAAACAGTACCACCGTTAAAATTATTCAATTTTTTTTAATTTTTTTTTTACCATTAATCTATAGTCGTTGTTTTTACAGTACATTACTGTAAATGTACAAATATACTACTTCATACATGAAACTATTAGTGTTGTTTTAGCCGCTTGTTTATCTGACGACAACATTTTTGAACCTGGAAATGTAAACGTTCTGAAAATTTTGAAAATGGACAACTCGTGTATTAAGTGCACACTGTAAAAATAAAAAAATCGAGATTTTACTGTAAAAAATGCATTTACCGTACTGTAGTTTTTACACCAAATTACTGTTAATTAAAAAACGGTACCATTGTTAAAATTCTGTTATTATTTTTTACGATAAAATGTATGGTCGTTTTTCCAGTACATTACTGTAAATGTAAAAATATACTACCTCACACATGAAAATATTGTTGTTTTAGCCGCTTGTTTATCTGACGACAACATTTTGGAACCTGGAAATACAAACATTCCGAAAACCTGTCTCAAATTTGACTTTGTTGACAATAAAGTTGTCAAAATGCTAAAAATAAATAAGGACAACTTTCGTATTAAGTGTATACAGTTAAAAAAAAAAAAAAGTGATTTTACTGTTGAAAAAAATATTTTTACTGTGCAATTTACTGTGGGTTTTACACCAAATTACTGTAAGTTAAAAAAAAAAACAGTACCACTGTTAAAATAATTCTAGTTTTTTGCCACAAAATATATGGTTGTTGTTTTTACAGTACATTACTGTACATGTAAAAACATACAAATATGTTGTTTTAGACACTTGTTCATATGACGACAACATTTTGGAGCCTGGAAATGCAAATGTTCAAAAATATATAACTTTTTGGCCAATATTGTGTTCAAAATGCTAAAAAAAAAAAACATATAACTTGTGTATTAAGTGTACATTGTAAATAGATGAATACAAATACTGCAGAATTTACTGTGTTTTTTGCACCAAAATACTGGAAATTAAAATACGGTACCATTGTTAAAATTATTAAATTTTTTTATTGTTTACCATCAAATCTATGATCGTTGTTTTTACAGTAGATTACTGTAAATGTAAAAATACACTACCTCACACACGATAATTTTAGTGTTGTTTTAGCCACTATTACATGATGACAACAGTTGAGTCTGGAAATGCAAAGGTTCCAAAATGCTAAAAATAAATAACAACAACTTATGTATTAACCGTAAAACCGTAAACAAAAAAAAAAAAGATTTTAGGGTAAAAAATTTTTATTTTACGATAGAATTTACTGTGGTGTTTGCACCAAATTACTGTGAATTAAAAAAACAGTACCACTGTTAAAATTATTCCAGTTTTTTGGGCCACAAAATCTATGGTCGTTGTCTTTACTCTCAATGTAAAAATATACTACCTCACACATGAAAATATTAGTGTTGTTTTAACCGCTTGTTTATCTGACGACAACATTTTGGAACCTGGAAATGTAAACGTTCAGAGAACCTGTCTGTAAAAATCAAAAAATTTAGATTTTACTGTTAAAAATACATTTTAACGTACTGTAGTTTTTACACCAAATTACTGTAAATTAAAAAAGAGCACCACTGTTAAAATTCTGCTATTATTTTTTTTTTACCATAAAATCTATGGTCGTTGTTTTTTCAGTACATTAATCTAAATGTAACAATATACTACTTCACACATGAAAATATTAGTGTTGTTTTAGCCGCTTGTTTATCTGACGACATTTTGGAACCTGGAAATGTTAACGTTCCGAAAACCTGTCTCAAATTTAGAAAATGGACAACTCGTGTATTAAGTGCACATTGTAAAAATAAAAAATAAAATCGAGATTTTACTGTAAAAAAAATACATTTCACCGTACTGTAGTTTTTACACCAAATTACTGTAAATTAAAAAACAGCACCACTGTTAAAATTGTTCCAGTTTTTTTTGTTTTGTTTTTTTACCATAAAATTTATGGTCATTGTTTGTACAGTGTATTACTGTAAATGTAAATATATATATATAATTATGTATTTAATACACATGAAACCTATTAGTGTTGTTTTATCCGCAATATTTTGGAGCCTGTAAATGTAAACGTTTGTAAAAGATGTCTCAAATTTGATTTCCTTGACAATATAGTAGTTAAAATGCTAAAAAAAAGAAAATACGGACAACTTATGTATTAAGTGCACACCGTAAAAAGAAATTATTTGATTTTGCCGTAAATAAATAATGAATTTTACTGTATAATTCACTGTAGTATTTACACCAAATTACTGTAAATTAAAAAACAGTCCCACTGCTAAAATTCTGCAATTATTTTTACCATAAAATTTAGGGGTGTTGTTTTTACAGTACATTACTGTAAATGTAAAAATATACTACCTCACACATGAAAATATTAGTGTTGTTTTAGCCGCTTGCTTATCTGACAACATTTTGGAACCTGTAAATGTAAACATTCAAAAAACCTGTCTCTAATTTGACTTTCTTGACAATGTTGTCAAAATGCTATTAAGTGTACACTGTAAAAAAAAAAAAAAAAAAGATTTCACAGTAAAAAAAAACAAACCCTGAATTTTACTGCGTAATTTACTGTGGTTTTTACACCCAAAAAACCCTATAAATTGACAAACAGTACCACTGTTAAAATGCTGCCAGTTTTTTACAGAAAAAATATATGGTCGTTGTTTCTACAGTACATTACTTATGGGGAAATGGTAGCACTTTTATTTTTACAGTCAAGTTCTGTCGAGTGAGCCGCTTTTTTAAAAATTTTTTATACTGTAAAATATTTTTTTACATTGTCGCTCGGGACTGTCCAAACTTTTTCCACCAAAAAGTCAAAGTATGTAATTTGATATTTATTTATTTTGTAAAGAAAATGCTAAAAACAGACATGACATAGGTTTAAAGACGAAAAGTATTATCATTTGTGTGTTATTGGTGACAAAGTGTATCTAATATCAGTTTATTGAGTGGTGTCCAAAGTGCAGCCAGGGGGCCGTTTGCTTACAGGAACTGGCGTTTTGTCGGCTCGCAACATGTCCCCAAAAAAAAATACAACAGTGAAAATACAAGAAAAAAAGCAAAAACTGTAATGTAATGACAAACGGTTTAATATTTGATACTAATAAATTACGATAGTAAAATGTAAAATATCCCACACACTTGGACTTTTCAATTTTCAACTTTTTTTTCTAATTACCTTACGTCTTTTTGCCCTTTTTTCGTTACATTTTTGCCCTTTTTTTTTTTTTTGCAGACCTCATACTGTGAACTAATAAAACTTGAGTTGTGGCCCGCACACTGGAGTAGACAAAAGCGTCAGTTGTAGAAGTTGTAGTGTTTTTTTAATTTTTTTTTTAATAGAGTAGATCTTAAAGTCAATATTTACGGCGTCCTTTTTATTCTTTCCACTGTCTTTTTTTTTTTGGTTTGGTATTTTCGGCCCGCGACATGTCAAAAAAAAAAAAAAAAACAGTGAAAATATAAGGGGAAAAAAAGCAAGAACTGTAATGTAATGACAAACGGTTTAATGTTCGATACTAATAAATTACAATAGTAAAATGTAAAATATCCCACACACTTTGACTTTTCAATTTTCAACTTTTTTTTCTCTTTACCTTGCGTCTTTTTGCCCTTTTTTCGTTACATTTTTGCCCTTTTTTTTTTTTTTCCTGACCTCATACTCTGGGCCAATAAAACTTGAGTTGTGGCCCGCACACTGGAGTAGACAAAAGCGTCAGTTGTAGAAGTTGTAGTGTTTTGTAATTTTTTAAAAAATAATGTAGATCTTAAAGTCAATATTTACGGCGTCTCTTTTATTCTTTCCACAGTCTTTTCTTTTTTTGGGTTCGGTATTTTCTGTCAAAATCAGTCCCAATACCGTCGCCATTCCCTCCTCTCGTATGTAAAATGTATTTCAAAGTATCTTCATAATTGTGTCTGGTCAAAAAATTCTCTTCATATTTATAAACACTGTAAAGAAAAAAAAAAAGCACATTTTTCAGTCACAAAAACTGCTAGCTCAGTAAATCGTATCATTTGTCTATAAAAATGGTTATTAGTACACCTCTGCATAACAATAGAATAGAATAGAATGGACTTTATTGTCATTGTATTTGCATATAACGAGATTAAGGACTCCAACTTAAGGTGCGGTAGTGGGAACAATGTGGGATAAAAATAAATTACACAAGCGGTAATAGAAGATAAAACTAAGACTACTATCCAATAAAAGTAATAAGCAATCATGTACAAAATATAAAATACTGTACAATATACAGAGCAAGACAAGAGTACCGGAGTAATAAATAACAATCAGTGTCGAATGTATTGCACTTGAAGGGTAATATTGCACAGTAGGGTATTAGGGTAGGATATTGCATAGGGGTGAATTATTTATTATAAGTTAGAGTTCAAGATGGTGACAGTTTTGGGAAAGAAGCTGTCTCTGAGTGTCATGACTTGGACTATGGTGTGGTTTGTTTTCCCGTTGTGCAAAGCGATTGGAGCGGACATGGCGTGAAGGTAAAAACCTATTTTAATTATACTATAAAAAGGAACAAACAAACAAAGACTCGCCCAATGGGAGAACTATGAACATAAAACAAGACTTACAAACTATGGCATGAAAAACTTACTTGGACCGAGAAAGAGCATGGATCATCGGCATGGATAACATGGGTGTGTAGGAGGTGATAGAGGGTGATGTCGCCAGGCTGACTGCCTGGCAACTACAGGCTTAAATAGTGCTGTGGTGCTTGAAAACATGTGCGTGAGTCCAAATGAACCAGGTGTGTGACATTATAGGTGAAAACTAATTGGTAGTCATGGAAACTAAAACAAACCAGGGTGCGCAAAAACATGAACTAATGGAGTCAATAACAAAACAGAACACATAATCACAAAGACGTGACACTGAGGCTGTTTGTTCTGCCTCTGACGCACCTGTAGCACCTGCCCCATGGTAGCAGGTCGAACAGGTGGAAGCCAGGCCAACATTGTATCCTTTTTAACCTTGAAGAAAAATAAAAAAAGGGTAACTTTACTTACAAACTATTTAAAGAGCATTAGTTGCTTGAAATTCTCAGGAAAAAAATTTCATTCTTTTTAAACTAAAAACATTTTTTTGGACTGACTTGAACCATTTGATACTGAGAAAGAGAATTAGATAAACTCAATGAGATATATTACAATTAAATTTTCATTTTCAATCTATGAATGTACAACTGTTCGTTACAACTGTTTGTTTATTTTGTTTACCGAAGAAGAAGAATAAACTAAAACTAATAAAAACTAATTGATCAGCACAATGTCTAAAGCAATTTAACCTACAAAACCAAAATTAATAAAACTGGATTATGGCTGCAATGAGCACGTTTTGCAGTGCAAAGCTTTTCCAAGCATGATACTACATGATACTGATAAAGCACGTTCCCCAGGCAACCCCACTGTTTGAAAAGAACTGCCGTTAAATTGTCCGTCTTTGCTGGCTTCCGTAGAATAAAAAGATGGCAAAAAAAAAAAAGAGGCAACGGAAGGTGACGGCGCCCTCAGATTTGGGACTTTTTGCCGGAAGCGTCACCTTCTGCGGTTACGGACGGTGAGAGGGTGAGAGGCGGGGACTGTTGACACGGCGAAGGTCCTCAAAGGAACCTCCAGGCAGGACTTTTGTGTTTATTGTGCAGGCTGCTGCGGCCTTTTGTGGCCGTTCGTCTGTACTCTCGGGCGCTCTGCCAGCAGCGGCGGTCGAGTGCGAGCGGATCGCTTACAGCAGACCGACAGCCAGACTTGGACCCACACACCTCACGTCACCCTGCGCCGCCGTGCCAACATGGCCAGAGACTCCCCTTGTTGTCCCCGGCGGAAAACTGCATCACCATAGAAGTCTTTTGTATCGCGCCATAGCCATTAATATGAATATTTTTTTTTCAATAAGGACTGGTAGAAGAATATATTTTTATTTCCAAAGTAACCTTCCTCTGATTATAATCATCTCAGATATCAGGAAATGTCAACACAAGCATGAAAAACACTCAATGTAAACAAAAAAGTCAAATCACATTGAACACTTAACAATAATCTCCTAAAATGAAGGTGCACAAATAAGGAATATGTAAGAAATGGTTCAGAAAGTGTAAGATAGATTGATACAAACTCCGTTTCCATATGAGTTGGGAAATTGTGTTAGATGTAAATATAAACGGAATATAATGATTTGCAAATCCCTTTCAACCCATATTCAATTGAATGCTCTACAAAGACAAGATATTTAATGTTCAAACTCCTAAACTTTTTTTTTTGTAAACAATAATTAACTTAGAATTTCATGGCTGCAACACGTGACAAAGTAGTTGGGAAAGGGCATGTTCACTACTGTGTTACATCACCTTTTCTTTTAACAACACTCAATAAACGTTTAGGAACTGAGGAAACTAATTGTTGAAGCTATGAAAGTGGAATTATTTCCCATTCTTGTTTAATGTAGAGCTTCAGTCGTTCAACAGTCCGGGGTCTCCGCTGTCGTATTTTACGCTTCATAATGCGCCACACATTTTCCATGGGAGACAGGTCTGGACTGCAGGCGGGCCAGGAAAGTACCCGCACTCTTTTTTTACGAAGCCACGCTATTGTAACACGTGCTGAATGGGGCTTAGCATTGTCTTGCTGAAATAAGCAGGGGCGTCCATGAAAAAGACGGTGCTTGGATGGCAGCACATGTTCCAAAACCTGTATGTACCTTTCAGCATAACGGTGCCTTCACAGATGTGTAAGTTACCCATGCCCTGGCCACTAATGCACCCCCATACCATCGCAGATGCTGGCTTTTGAACTTTGCGTTGATAACAGTCTGGATGGTTCGCTTCCCCTTTGGTCCGGATGACACGATGTCGAATATTTCCAAAAACAATTTGAAATGTGGACTCGTCAGACCACAGAACACTTTTACACTTTGCATCAGTCCATCTTAGATGATCTCGGGCCCAGAGAAGCCGGCTGCGTTTCTGGATGTTGTTGATAAATGGCTTTCGCTTTGCATTATAGAGCTTTAACATGCACTAACAGATGTAGCGACGAACTGTATTTAGTGACAGTGGTTTTCTGAAGTGTTCCTGAGCCCATGTGGTGATATCCTTTAGAGATTGATGTCGGTTTTTAATAAAGTGTCGTCTGAGGGATCGAAGGTCACGGTCATTCAATGTTGGTTTCCGGCCATGCCGCTTATGTGGAGTGATTTCTCCAGATTCTCTGAACCTTTTGATGATATTATGGAGCGTAGATGCTGAAATCCCTAAATTTCTTGCAATTGCACTTTGAGAAACGTTGTTCTTAAACTGTTTGACTATTTGCTCACGCAGTTGTGGACAAAGGGGTGTACCTCGCCCCATCCTTTCTTGTGAAAGACTGAGCGTTTTTTGGGAAGTTGTTTTTTATACCCAATCATGGCACCCACCTTAGCCTGCACACACCTGTGGGATGTTCCAAATAAGTGTTTGATGAGCATTCCTCAACTTTATCAGTGTTTATTGCCACCTTTCCCAACTTCTTTGTCACGTGTTGCTGGCATCAAATTCTAAAGTTTATCAGTTTGAACATCAAATATGTTGTCTTTGTAATGCATTCAATTGAATATGTGTTGAAAATGATTTGCAAATAATTGTATTCCGTTTATCTTTACATACAACACAATTTCCCAACTCATATGGAAACGGGGTTTGTAGATAGATAGATAGATAGATATAGATAGATAGATGGATAGATAGATAGATAGATAGATGGATAGATAGATAGATAGATAGATAGATAGATAGATGGATAGATAGATCGTACTTTATTGATTCCTTCAGGAGAGTTCCCTCAGGAAAATTAAAAAAATAGTGCAAAATGTGAAAATTGGTGATTTTACCGAGTAAAATCCGACACTGATACTTTGTGCCAATATACTGTACCTAATATATCTGCTCAAATGTAAAAAGTTGCGTATTTCGAATAATAACATGTCTCTCAGCATAAAGAATACACGACAGCATTATTTACTTATTAGAAAGTCTGAAGTATATCAACGTAGTGGCGTGATTAACGATATAGTCAACGCTAATGAAACAGAAAACATAGTGCTAAATGCCAAATAAAATATTAACACACATTTGAGTAAGTGTACCGTATTTTTCGGACTATAAAGCACACTTAAAATCCTTTCATTTTCTCAAAACTCAACAGTGCGCCTTATAACCCAGTGCGCCTAATGTGGGGAATAATTTTGGTTGTGCTTACCGGCCTCGAAGCTACTTTATTTGGTACATGGTGTAATGATGAGTGTGACCAGTAGATGGCAGTCAAACATAAGAGATATGTGTAGACTGCAATATGACGGCAGTCACACATGAGCGATACGTGTGGACTGCAATATGACTCAAGTAAACGAAACCAACATTTTACATGTTCCATTTGGAAGCTCAAAAATCTAACAAAATGTTCTAGTAGGACTTTGGTAAGCTATGGAGCCGCACCGCTTGAAGGATTGTCGGCGCATTAAACATAGGAGTATTATTATGGTGTGTGTTTAAGGTAAGACATATTATCTGGCGTTTTGTTTCGCAATATTATGCAAAAGCAACTTTTCTTACCTTCTGGTATCTGCTGATCTGTATTTGGGATCTGCATAAGTCCTGAAAATGTGCGCACTTCTGCCATTGTAGTCTGTGCCAACACTGCAGCCATAAGCTTCTTCTTTTTCTCTATCTTGTTGTTATGGGACATGCAGCCTCCGCTGTTCCCTTTTTTTTTAATATAAAGCCGTGTAAAGTTCCTACTAATATCTGTCAGTAAACTCTCCATGAAAGCGCTAAAACATACCGGTGTAGTGAGTTTGCATCATTCACCCATTTCCGGTGTTGTTGTTGCACTAGTGAGCCATGGATGAGAAGATGCTGCTCCGTTATTTATTTAAGTCAAATCTAAATGTCATTAAAACAGTTAGCTCCATCTTTTGACACTTCTTCCACTCTCGTCCTTGCACGCTACACCGCTACAACAAAGTCGACGGGGAGAAGACGCTGCCGAAGGTGAGCCACGTAAATAAGACCGCCCACAAAACGGCGCATCCTGAAGCGACTGTCTGAAAGCGACTTTAAGATGATCTGTAAAACATCATCTATGCAACATTTTGACCAAAAAACCACCATTACATGTTATGCAGACCACAAGATAGTGGTTTACATTTAGGAAAGAAAAAAAAAAGACTCCTTTAATGCGCCTTATAATTCAGTGCACCTTTTGTATGAAAATAGACCTGAATAGATTCGCTCATCTGCAGTGCGCCTTATGATCCAGTACGCCCAATGGTTCAAAGAATTTGGTATTATTAAGAATTATTATTAGCATACATAACGATTCCCAGTTGAGTTACAAGTACATGCTAACTGGAAAATACGGAACAAGTAGATAACGCTCAACAAAAACTTCCCTTATTTACACGTTGTGTTACTTTTTTACTTCCTGCCAACGATACACATGATCTCAGATAACGAAAGTATCAAAAGTGTCAATATTTTTGATTTTATGAATCGATATTACAGCATATATACCTGGTATCGGCAGTAGGGGTGTCAAAAAAAAAAACACTTTCTAATGAATCCCAATTTTTACCTGTAACGATTCTTAAAAGATAAAAAAAAAGAAGTGTGTCAGTAGGCCCACATGCGTCTGCCTCACAATACGAAGGTCCTGCAGTCCTGGGTTCAAATCCAGGCTCGGCATCTTTCTGTGTGGAGTTTGCATGTTCTCCCTGTGAATGCGTGGGTTCCCTCCGGGTACTCCGGCTTCCTCCCACTTCCAAAGACATGCACCTGGGGATAGGTTGATTGGCAACACTAAATTGTCCCTAGTGTGTGAATGTGAGTGTGAATGTTGTCTGTCTATCTGTGTTGGCCCTGCGATGAGGTGGCGACTTGTCCAGGGTGTACCCCGCCTTCCGCCCGATTGTAGCTGAGATAGGCGCCAGCGCCCCCCGCGACCCCGAAAGGGAATAAGCGGTAGAAAATGGATGGATGGATGGATATATATATATATATATATATATATATATATATATATATATATATATATGTGTGCTTGTATATATATATATATATATATATATATATATATATATATATATATAAATGTATATATATTTATATGTGTGTGTGTGTATATATATATGTATATGTGTTTATATAAGTGTGTATATATGTATATATATATATATATATATATATATATATATATATAGGACAGGGAAAAAACTGAGGCCATTTCATCCCTAGAAGCCTGTTTCGCAGGGGATGTCATTAATAAAATAAAAATCCCCTGTAGAACAGGGAAAAAACATATTATACATACAGTATATAGTATATACTGATATATTATATTTTTATATCATTGTGGAGGGGGGCGTGGCTTGCGGGCCTGCTGTGGAACGGGGTGTGCCAGGACCGGCCTTGAAGACAGCGACAGGTGCATGGATGGCCCAGGTGGGCCTTTATTAGCAGCAGCCGGGATGAGAGAGGTAGTTGGACATATATGAAAATAAAACAGTGTTATACCCTGCTTTCCGGGCTCTCCCGGTAGTGTGTGGTCGTCCGAAGAACCCACTCTACAATAATAAATGCAATATATAACAAATCCCAATTGCCATGTACAATATTACAGTAAAATAGAGATTAGTTATTCAAAAGTATTGATTTTGAATCGAGAATCGTATCGTTAGCCCCAAGAATCGAATCAAAATCATACGGTATCGATATTTCAGTATCGATTTGGCACATCAGGAGTGAAAATGTAAACATAGAGAAACCTGAGAAGAAGTATTTTCTGCAGGGTTTAGTGGCAGGAAGTTACAGCAGTGCTCTAAAGGGTGAGCACAGCTAAGGTGGTGTGGTGTTTGCAATCTTGCCTTGCATCATTTACACACCACATTGGTCTGACTACGGACAAGACGGCGCAACCAGACGTGATAGTTGATACTGTCACTCCCACTGATCAGTCATCACTACCAACCTTGCTTCCGTACTTCCCGTTTCTTCAGACCGGGGGAACAAAAAAAACAATCTTTTCCATCCTTCAGCATCCTGACCTCGGTCTTGAATCCAAAACACGGCTCACGTGGCCCCTCCCCCACGGCCTAAAATGGCAGCATGAGGTCACGGCGCCCCGGCGAGCCAGTCAACAAGAAAACGGAGCCAAACAGAACTTTTAGCCTTTGAAGTCTGGGCGCGGAAATACAATCTCCACTTAAGTAGGTTGGGGAAAAAAACCTCAGAGGAGGCGGAACCGGGGACCCGATTTTTTAGAAACTTCCCGGCGCGGTTGTCTCGTAATTGCGCCGCGGCGACCTCATGTCGAAATGAAGTCCGCAGACGGAGGAACGACAGGAAGTGACTTTTCACAATAAAGCGGGACCTCCTAAAAACCAGGACCACACAGGATTTGGACCTGCGCCGCCAACACTCGGCACTTGTTTTTGTAAGCAGACCTCAAACATTCACTCCTTTTATGGACTCCATAGTATGATATTGGAGCCTTGAAGGTTGGCCGATACTGAGACTGATATCGATCACATTCGATATCAACAAAAATCTTACTTTGGAATGTCAGAAAAAAATATTTTGATAGCTGCTGTCCAGTTTTTATGTTTTGTTCTGCTTTTTAATCACATGACTGACTCTCAATTGCAGTTGCAAGTCCCAAACATTACAGTGCAGTATTGTATACATTATAGTGTTTTATTTGGGTTTGTGTTGCACCCTAAAAAGTGTTAATACTGTAAGTCAGGCGTCACCAAATGAGTCGCCCACTGGCCTGTTCTAAAAATAACTCAAATAGCAACACTTACCAGTGAGCTGCCTCTATATTTTAAATTGTATTTATTTACTAGCAAGCTGGTCTCGCTTTGCTCGACATTTTTAATTCTAAGAGAGACAAAACTCAAATAGAATTTATAAATCCAAGAAAATATTTTAAATGCTTGGTCTTCACTTGTTTAAATAAATTCATTCATTATTTTTACTTTGCTTCTTATAAATTTCAGAAAGACAATTTTAGAGAAAAAATACAACCTTAAAAAGGATTTTAGGATTTTTAAACACATATACCAGGGGTCACCAACCTTTTTGAAACCAAGAGTTACTTCTTGGGTACTGATTAATGCGAAGGGCTACCAGTTTGATACACACTTAAAAAAATTGCCATAAATAGCCAATTTGCTCAATTTACCTTTAATATATATACATAAAACCTTCCGTAAAAGGAAAAAAATGTATGACGGAATGACAGACAGAAATACTTATTTTATTATATATATATATATATATATATATATATATATATATATATATATATATATATATATATATATAATAAAATGGGTATTTCTGTCTGTCATTCCGTCATACATTTTTTATATATATATATATATATATATATATATATATATATATATATATATATATATATATATATATATATATAATAAAATGGGTATTTCTGTCTGTCATTCCGTCATACATTTTTTTCCTTTTACGGAAGGTTTTTTGTAGAGAATAAATTATGAAAAAAAACACTTAATTGAACGGTTTAAAAGAAAAGAAAACAGGAAAAAAATTAAAACAAAATTCAAAATTCAACCGAAAAAAAAAAGAGAAAAACTAGCAAATTTGAATCTTTTTGAAAAAATTAAAAAAATAATTTATGGATCATCATTAGTAATTTTTCCTGATTAAGATTAATTTTAGAATTTTGATGACATGTTTTAAATAGGTTAAAATCCAATCTGCATTTTGTTAGAATATATAACAAATTGGACCAAGCTAAATTTCTAACAAAGACAAATCATTATTTCTTCTAGATTTTCTAGAACAGAAATTTTAAAAGAAATTCAAAAGATTTTGATTCTAAAGATTTTCTAGATTTGCCAGAATATTTTTTTTTAATTTTAATCATAAGTTTAAAGAAAGATTTCACAAATATTCTTCGTCGAAAAAACTGAAACTAAAATGAAAAATTAATTTAAAATGTATTTTTTGTTCTTTACAACAACAACAACAACAAAATGTCAGGAAAGAAGAGGAAGGAATTTAAAAGGTAAAAAGGTATATGTGTTTAAAAAATCCTAAAATCATTTTTAAGGTTGAATTTTTTTCTCTAAAATTGTCTTTCTGAAAGTTATAAGAAGCAAAGTAAAAAAAATAAATAAATTTATTCAAACAAGTGAAGACCAAGCCTTTAAAATATTTTCTTGGGTTTTCAAATTCTATTTGAGTTTTGTCTCTCTTAGAATTAAAAATGTTGAGCAAAGCAAGACCAGCTTACTAGTAAATAAATACAATTGAAAAAATAGAGGCAGCTCACTGGTACAGTTGTGATCAAAATTATTCAACCCCCACACAATTTTGGTGTTTTAGCAAGTTGGACATTTATTCCGTATTTTGTTTATAGTCATATCGAAATAAAGATGTGTCAAATAGACAAATGCAACTTAAATTTTAACACTGTATTTTACAAAATACCAAAAAAGGAGATTTTTCTTAATATCTCATTGACAAAATGATTCAACCCCCTAGTTACATGCATCTTTAGTACTTAGTAGAACACCCTTTGGCAGTAATGACATCCTTCAAAGGTGATACATAACCGGACACGAGCTTCTTGCAACCATCTACAGGTATTTTAGTCCATTCCTCTTGGGCAAAGGCCTCCAGTTCATTCATATTCTTGGGCTTGCGTGCTGCAACTGCCTTCTTCAAGTCCCAGCTTTTCTATAGGATTTAGGTCTGGCGACTGTGAAGGCCACTCCAGAGTCTTCCAGCCCTTCTTCTGCAACCACTCTGATGTTGATTTGGAGGTATGCTTGGGATCGTTGTCCTGTTGAAAGGTCCAACGTCTCCCAAGCCTCAGCTTCGTCACTGACCTCATGGCATTTGCAGCTAATATATCCTGGTAGGAAATAGAATTCATAATGCCTTGAACGCACTGGAGATTCCCGGTACCTGAGGCAGAGAAACAGCCCCAGAGCATGATTGACCCCCCCACCATGCTTAACAGTAGGCAAGGTGTTCTTCTCTTTGTAAGCTTCATTTTTTCTCCTCCAGACATAACGTTGATTCATAGGCCCAAAGAGATCCAGTTTTGTCTCATCACTCCATAGAACAGTTTCCCAAAACCTTTGGAGTTTGTCCAGATGATTTTTGGCATACTGGAGTCTATTTTACTTGTGCCTGGTAGTCAGAAGTGGGGTGCGCCTGGGAGTTCTGGCATGGAGGCCTTCCTCTCGTAGTGTGCGCCTTATTGTCTGGGACGAAACCTGCGTTCCCCCCTCTGCAATGTCCTGTTGTAGTTCCTCAGCTGTTACCCGGGGGTTTTTCACCACTGTACGCTTCACAGCATCCTCTTTCTACCACGCCCAGGTAGTGTTTCCACTGTGCCTTTAGCTTTAAACTTGCGAATTATGCTCCCAACTGTGTCTCTTGGAATGTGTAATGTCTTTGCTATTTTCTTATATCCATATCCTTTCTTATGAAGATAAATTACCTCCTCTCTTGACTTCTTTGACCACTCCCTGGACTTCACCATGTTGCAAATACACCATTGACCATCTACAAGAAGCTGAGCGTCACAGTCTTTTTCAATCAGTTTAATTGTTGCTCGTTATGGTCCTAATCACATCAACAGGTGTTTTCAACACTTGATTGAAAAGACCTTATTCAAATTCTGTTCTTAAGAGTGATGATCTTCAAGGGGTTGAATAATTTTGTCAATGAGATATTAAGAGAAATGACACTGTTTGGTATGTTGAATTTGTCTATTTAATGCATCTTTATTTGATATGACTATAAACAAAATACGGAATAAATGTCCAACTTGCTAAAACACCAAAATTGTGTCTGGGTTGAATAATTTTGATCACAACTGTATGTTTGGATGTTGATACTTTTCACCGTTTTGCAAGTATGCTAGCTGTTCCCGTTAAAACATGCCAACTTTAACCTGGTGTGCTTATCAGGGGACGTTCAGTAGGACTGCTTGTATCGGACATTTTATATGCAATCCCATAATTGATCGTTGCTGATATCAATATGATTGTGTGGCGTCCTGCGGGTGTTGTTGAGCAGCAGCACAGAATGTGTACTGTGCATGTGAGGGTACGTGGGCGTGTAAAAAGCCACTTCCAGAGGGCGAATGGAAGCATGAGAGCGCCTCTCTAAAGCGCCGCGGATAAAACACGACAAGATGGCCGCTCTTTAACGCCGAAGCCGCTGATCCCGGTGCGGCTTTTTTTTCCCACCCCTGCGTGAAATTCAGCAGCGAGTCGTATCTCATTACCACGCCGGTGGGCTCGGTGGGCCACCCTCCGAAGGGGCTCGGCTACTTTGATAGGGGCCTCTGAAAATGTTGTGACGGCGAACAGGAAGTGCCCCCCCCCAGCCGCCTGGGGAGGAAGTATCAAATAAAAGTCCACTCCGACACTTAAATAGAAGTCACCCCGCACACGCTCCGTACTTTGTCTGCTGCTGCTGACTCACTGTTGTTTGCCAGTAATGAAGACCTTGTTAGTTAGCTTCGTTGGCTAATTGCTATCAAGTAAGATTAGCTTGTGCGATTTGATATTCAAACGTATATTTTTTGTTTTTATGCTAGCATTTTAGCTCATTTAATTACAAGTAAATACTTGTGGCAGCTTAAAAGTATGCTACCTTTTCTAATGTCGTCATGCTAACATTGCCATGCTAACATGTTATGCTAGCATTTTAGCTCATTTGATTACACCTAGCTACTTGTGGCAGCTTAAAAATATGCTAACTTTTCCAATGTCGTCATGCTAACATTGCCATGCTAACGTTTTATGCTCGCTTTTTAGCTCATTTGATTAAACCTAGATACTTGTAGCTTAGAAGTATGCTAACTTTTACAATGTCATCATGCTAACATTGCCATGCTAACATTTTATGCTAGCATTTTAGCTCATTTGATTACACCTAGATACTTGTGGCAGCTTAAAAGTATGCTAACTTTTCCAATGTCGTCATGCTAACATTGCCATGCTAATGTTTTATGCTAGCTTTTTAGCTCATTTGATTAAACCTAGCTACTTGTAGCTTAGAAGTATGCTAACTTTTACAATGTCATCATGCTAACACTACGATGCTAATGTTTATGCTAGCATTTTAACTCATTTGATTCGTTAATACTTAAACATCATGGCTTTTGATACCTGTAACCACGTTAGAAGTATATTACATTTTCTGATGTTGTCATGCTAACATTAACATGCTAACGTTAATGCTAGAATTTTAGTTAATTTGATTCGTTCATACTTAAACATCATGGCTTTTGATACCTGTAACCACCTTAGAATTATGTTATGTTTTCCTATGTTGTCATGCTAACATTAGCATGGTAACGTTTAATAAAAGCATTTTAGCTCATTAGATTTGTTTTGACCCAAGCATCATGGCTTTTTATACTTGTTGCCGTCTTAGAAGTATGCTAACTTGTTCTATGTCATCATGCTAACATTAGCATGCTAACGTTTTATGCTTGCATTTTTCCTCATTTGATTCGTTTATACTTAAACATCATTGCTATTGATACTAGTCACCATTTTAGGAGTATGCTAACTTGTCCTATGTTATCATGCTAACATTTTATGCTAGCATTTTTAGCTCATTTGATTCGTTTGTACTTAAATATCATTGCTATTGATACTTGTCGCCATCTTAGGAGTATGCTAACTTGTCCTATGTTATCATGCTAACATTAGCATGCTAATGTTTTATGCTAGCATTTTAGCTCATTTGATTTGTTTATACTTAAACATCATGGCTTTTGATACTTGTCGCCATCTTAGGAGTATGCTAACTTGTCCTATGTTGTCATGCTAACATTAGCATGCTAATGTTTTATGTTAGCATTTTAGCTCATTTGATTCGTTTATACTTAAACATCATGGCTTTTGATACCTGTAACCACGTTAGAAGTATATTTCATTTTCTGATGTTGTCATGCTAACATTAACATGCTAACTTTAATGCTAGAATTTTAGTTCATTTGATTCGTTTATACTTAAACATCATGGCTTTTGATACCTGTAACCACCTTACAATTGTGTTATGTTTTCCTATGTTGTCATGCTAACATTAGCATGGTAACGTTTAATAAAAGCATTTTAGCTCATTAGATTTGTTTTAACCCAAAGATCATGGCTTTTTATACTTGTTGCCGTCTTAGAAGTATGCTAACTTGTTCTATGTCATCATGCTAACATTAGCATGGTAACATTAGCATGCTAACGTTTTATGCTTGCATTTTTGCTCATTTGATTCGTTTATACTTAAACATCATTGCTATTGATACTAGTCACCATTTTAGGAGTATGCTAACTTATCCTATGTTATCATGCTAACATTAGCATGCTAATGTTTTATGCTAACATTTTAGCTCATTTGATTCGTTTATACTTAAACATCATGGCTTTTGATACTTGTCGCCATCTTAGGAGTATGCTAACTTGTCCTATGTTGTCATGCTGACATTAGCATGCTAATGTTTTATGCTAGCATTTTAGCTCATTTGATTTGTTTGTCCTTAAGCATCATGGCTTTTGATACCTGTAACCACCATTCATCCATTTTCTAGACCGCTTATCTCAGCTACAATCGGGCGGAAGGCGGGGTACATGTATTAAGTTTTCCTATGTTGTCATGCTAACATTAGCATGCTAGCATTTAAGAAAAGCATTTAAGTTGGGGTCCTTGTTAATCAATTCATGGTAAAGAAGACATCACGCTTCGACACATCAAGCCTTATCAGCCACCTGAAGCTATCTGAACAGAGCACCTCAGCTTTGAGTTGTGATGACAAAGCAAATTAGTGTTAAATTTGATAGCAGCTAGAGATGTCCGATAATGGCTTTTTTGCCGATATTGTCCAACACTAATCTAACTAGTTACTATGGTAATCTACGTCACAGCAGCTCAGACGAGGCACCAAGCAGTGTGGGCGGGGAGCGTTTCCACAGACGCGGTAGGAGCTTTTCACAACAAAGTTCTAAAGCTTAGTGATATATCAGATGTATCAGATTGTAGGTGTCATGTTCTGTGGTCTGGATTCTGTTTAGTTACGTTCTGCTTTTTTTTTGACTCCATTAGTTCCTGTTTTTGAAGACCCTGGTTTGTTTTAGTTTCCATTACAACCATTAGTTTCACCTGCCTCATTTGTTTGAACTCACGCACCTGTTATTAATCATGTCACTATTATTTAAGCCTGTAGTCGCCAGGTAGTCGACCCGGCGACATCACCCTTGATACACTCCTGATACCCCTGACGTTGTTCCATGTTTGTTTTTTCATGTCACAGTAAGTGTTTTAGTTTTTATGTCCATAGTTCTGCCTTTGTGCTAGTTTTTGTTTTCATAGCCAAGTTTGTTCCCCGCCTTGTGCGCGCCTTTTGTTTGTTCCTTATATAGTATAATTAAATCCTGTATTCACCTTCACGTCGTGTCCAGTCAAGTCGTTTTGCACCCCGAGCTGCGAAAGCCTGACATTAAGCTTTTCCAAAGTCCCAGTCTTGACTGTAGGTGGTTTTATTTTGTACCCTTCGTTCATATTTCACTGTTTGTTGAATTTTTGTTGCGTTTCACTTGATAGTAAAATATGTCGATCGAAAGCGGGTGAGACATTCATCTTTTGTTAATATTCAGTGTTTTATCCTTCATAGTAAAATGTAAAATTCCACTACGTTTTTTAAGGCGGTCTGTCATAACGTTTTTAGCATTCAATCAGACATTATCGTGAGGTTTTATATTAGTGTTCCTAGAAATAGATATACCGGGCCCCCAGACCCATTTTTTTCTCTAAATGTGGCCCCCGAGTCAAAATGATTGCCCAGGCCTGGTCCAGAGTATACTCGAGTAAAATTGCCAACCTTGAGACCTCCGAATTCAGGAGATGGGGGCGGGGTTTTGTGGTAGAGGGGGGTGTATAATGTGGTGTCCCGGAAGAGTTAGTGCTGCAAGGGGTTCTGGGTATTTGTTCTGTTGTGTTACGGTGCGGATGTTCTTCCGAAATGTGTTTGTCATTCTTGTTTGGTGTGGATTCACATATTTGTAACATTGTTAAAGTTGTTTATACGGCCACCCTCAGTGTGACCGGTATGGCTGTTGACCAAGTATGCGTTATATTCATTTATGTGTGTGTATACAAACCCCGTTTCCATATGAGTTGGGAAATTACAATCATTTGCAAATCCTTTTCAACCCATATTCAATTGAATGCACTACAAAGACAAGATATTTGATGTTCAAACTGATAAACTTTATTTTATTTTTTTTTTTGCAAATAATAATTAACTTAGAATTTCATGGCTGCAACACGTGCCAAAGTAGTTGGGAAAGGGTATGTTCACCACTGTGTTACATCACGTTTTCTTTTAACAACACTCAATAAACGTTTGGGAACTGAGGAAACTAATTGTTGAAGCTTTGAAAGTGGAATTCTTTCCCATTCTTGTTTTATGTAGAGCTTCAGTCGTTCAACAGTCCTGGGTCTCCACTGTCGTATTTTACGCTTCATAATGCGCCACACATTTTCAATGGGAGACAGGTCTGGACTGCCGGCGGGCCAGGAAAGTCCCCGCACTCTTTTTCTACGAAGCCACGCTCTTGTAACACGTGCTGAATATGGCTTGGCATTGTCTTGCTGAAATAAGCAGGGGCGTCCATGAAAAAGACGGCGCTTAGATGGCAGCATATGTTGTTCCAAAACCTGTATGTACCTTTCAGCATTAATGGTGCCTTCACAGATGTGTAAGTTACCCATGCCTTGGGCACTAATGCACCCCCATACCATCACAGATGCTGCCTTTTGAACTTTGCGTCAATAACAGTCTGGATGGTTCGCTTCCCCTTTGGTCAGGATGACACGATGTCGAATATTTCCAAATACAATTTGAAATGTGGACTCGTCAGACCACTTTTCCACTTTGCACCAGTCCATCTTAAATGATCTCGGGCCCAGAGAAGCCGACGGCGATTCTGGATGTTGTTGATAAATGGCTTTTGCTTTACATAGTAGAGCTTTAACTTGCACTTACAGATGTAGCAACCAACTGCATTTAGTGACAGTGGTTTTCTGAAGTGTTCATGAGCCCATGTGGTGATATCTTTTAGAGATGGATGTCGGTTTTTGATACAGTGCCGTCACGGTTATTCAATGTTAGTTTTCGGCCATGCCGCTTACGTGGAGTGATTTCTCCAGATTCTCTGAACCTTTTGATGATATTATTGATCGTAGATGTTGAAATCCCTAAATTTCTTGCAATTGCACTTCGAGAAACTTTGTTCTTAAACTGTTTGACTATTTGCTCACGCAGTTGTGGACAAAGGGGTGTACCTCGCCACATCCTTTCTTGTGAAAGACTGAGCATTTTTTGGTAAGCTGTTTTTATACCCAATCATGGCACCCACCTGTTCCCAATTAGCCTGCACACCTGTGTGATGTTCGAAATAAGTGTTTGATGAGCATTCCTCAACTTTATCAGTGTTTATTGCCACCTTTCCCAACTTCTTTGTCACGTGTGCTGGCATCAAATTCTAAAATTAAAGGTTATTTGCACAAAATAAAAATGTTTATCAGTTTGAACATCAAATATCTTGTCTTTGTAGTGCATTCAAATGAATATGGGTTGAAAATGATTTGCAAATCATTGTATTCCGTTTATATTTACATCTAACACAATTTCCCAACTCATATGGAAATGGGGTTTGTAACAACACATTTAATTTTCTCGATACGCAGAGTCCGAATGGGCCCCCCAGGCCGCACTTTGAGAGGAGGGCGTAGAAAAAAGAAAGTGCGACACTAATGGTCCTTAAAAAAAATAAAAATGAGGTGACACAAAGCAGATTGCTCTTGCTAGAAATTTGACTCTCTTCTTGTTTATTCCTCGCTTTGGATGCAAGTGGTTAAAAAAAAAAAAGGGGCTCCCTGGCGGTCCTGTGTTGGGGCTCTCAGAGGAAACGCCTGCCTCGTGTCAGCCGCCGGCGTGGATTACCTGCGGGTGGCGCCGTGATGAAGGCGTCGTTGCGTGCAAGACACTTCCGGCCCCGAGGCTTCCACTTTGTCGCTATGCCCGCTTTCGGGCCCGGCTTGATTTATTGTCGCCAGCCAAGTAGGAGTCGCAACCTCCGTAATAAGGTGGCGGGTGACAAACGGCATGTTTCAAGCGAGCTGTTGTTTTATCATCACCCCGAGCGCCAGCGTGATGGATAAGCTGCGAGGCCTCGCTTTGCTTGCATGGACGCACGCCGCGCCAAAGCAAACACGTGCGCGGCTAAAAAAAAACACAAGTGAAAAATGCGGCGACATAATTCTGCGAGTTCGCGCCGGGGTGAGACCGGCGGTGACGGAGGACAAATAAAAACCAGAGCTTCGCGGCGTGGCGTTAGCGTAGCTCCTTGTGTTACGTTACCGTATTTCCTTGAATTGCCGCCAGGGCGCTAATTAACTTAAAACCTCTTCTCACTCCTACGCTTACCAAAGGCATGTGGTAAAAGTAAGCATGCGCTAATTATTTTAAAACCTCTTCTCACTCCGGCACTTACCAAAGGCATGCAGTAAAAATTTGAGTGTGATGTAAGCTTGGACCTTAAATCCTACTGAATAGCTTTAATCTTCTTCCCTTTATGCGATTTCAAATTACCGTTATTGAAATCAGCCTCCTCCATTTTGAAAATGATGACAGGGGAAGTGTCACGAGTGACGTCACGAGTTTGACCAGGCGGTAATACTAAGCATGCGCTAATTATTTTGGGAAGCGAGTTTGACCTGGCAGTAATTCAAGGAAGGCACATACCTGCGGCAATTCAAAGAAATTCAGTAAGTTAACCTACTCAGTGGCCTAGTGGTTAGAGTGTCCACCCTGAGACGGGGAGGTTGTGAGTTCAAACCCCGGCCGAGTCATACCAAAGACTATATAAATGGTAACCATTACCTCCCTGCTTGGCACTCAGCATCAAGGGTTGACCAAAAAAGGTATATAAACAGTGATTTAAAAAAAAGCAACATTTAACATTGTTCAAGCAACATTTAGTTGGTTGGTTAGTTGGTAGGTTTGTTAATTAGTTCCCTTTTTTACATTGCAAAGACTCATGGTAAGAGCATTTTTTGCATCTCACTTGTGAGTGGGTTGGTTGGTTGCAATTACAGTTAGTTAGTTAGTTAGTTAGTTTGTTAGTTTGTTGTTTAGTTAGTTAGTGGCAAAAAAGTAAGGTTACAACAACAAAAACCTTTTTCACCTTACTTATTTGCCATCGCAACAGAAAACCGAACTAATTAGCTAACTAACAAGCTAGCACTCGCACATCCAACATGCTAACATGTGGATTTGTCCTGCTTTTTGCTAGCCAGATAACTAACATTTTGCTTGATTTCAACTAACTAATGAGTAAGCTAGCTAGTTAACTAACTAACTAACTAACTAACTAACTAACTAACTAACTAACTAACATTTAGCTGAATGTGAATGATCAACTGCTGTAGCTGACTAGCTAAAGAATTAATGTAAAACAACATTTCGCATTCTACATATTTGCTTTTTGGAAAGAAAAAAACTAGCCATAAAAACTTTTATAAGCGGTAATAAAAAAGCAACATTTATCATTGTTGAAGCAAAATTTAGTTAGTTAGTTAGTTAGTTAGTTGGTTAGTTAATTAGTTGAAATCACTCAAAATGTTAGTTCCCTTTTTTACGTTGCAAAGACTCACGGTAAGAGCAATTTTTGCATCTCACTCGTGAGTTGGTTGGCTGGTTGGTTGCAATGACACATTGAAGTTAGTTAGTTAGTTAGTTAGTTAGTTAGTTGGTTAGTTAGTTGGTTGTTTAGTTAGTTGGTTGGTTAGTTAGTTAGTTAGTTGGTTGGTTGGTTAGTTTGTTTGTTAGTTGGCTGGTTAGTTAGTTAGTTGGTTGGTTAGTTAGTTAGTTAGTTAGTTAGTTAGTTAGTTAGTTAGTTGGTTAGTTGGTTGGTTGGTTGGTTGGTTGGTTGGTTGGTTGGTTGGTTGGTTGGTTGGTTGGTTGGTTGGTTGGTTGGTTGGTTGGTTGGTTGGTTGGTTGGTTGGTTGGTTGGTTGGTTGGTTGGTTGGTTGGTTAGTTAGTTAGTTAGGTAGGTAGGTAGGTAGGTTGGTTGGTTGGTTGGTTGGTTGGTTGGTTGGTTGGTTGGTTGGTTGGTTGGTTGGTTGGTTAGTTGGTTAGCTAGTTGGCTAGCTAGATAGTGGCAAAGAAGCAAGGTTACAACAACAAAAAGCTTTTTCACCTTACTTATTTGCCATTGCAACAGAAAACCTAACTAATTAGTTAACTAACTAGCTAGCACTCGAACATCCAACATGCTAACATGTGGATTTGTCCTGCTTTTTGCTAGCCAGCTAACAAACATTTTGCTTGTTTTCAACTAACTAATGAGTAAGCTATCTTACTAACTAACTAACTGAATAACTAACTAACGTTTATCTGAATGTAAATTATCAACATTTGTAGCTAAATAGCTAAAGAATTAATTTAAACATCATTTAGCATTCAACATATTTGCTTTTAGAAAAGGAAAAAAATAACCAAAAAAAGTTATATAAACGGTGATAAAAAAGCAACATTTAACATTGTTGAAGCAACATTTAGTTAGTTAGTTGGTTAGTTATTTAGTTGAAATCACGCAAAATGTTAGTTTCCTTTTTTACGTTGCAAAGACTCATGGTAAGAGCATTTTTGCATCTCACTCGTGAGTTGGTTGGTGAGTTAGTTGGTTGGTTGGTTGGTTGGTTGGTTGGTCGGTTGGTTGGTTGCAATGACACATTGAAGCTAGTTAGTTATTTAGTTTGTTAGATAGTTGGTTAGCTAGTTAGTTAGTGGCAAAGAAGCAAGG
This sequence comes from Nerophis ophidion, assembly GCF_033978795.1. Taxonomy (NCBI): domain Eukaryota; kingdom Metazoa; phylum Chordata; class Actinopteri; order Syngnathiformes; family Syngnathidae; genus Nerophis; species Nerophis ophidion. The sequence goes on along the minus strand of NC_084618.1, from coordinate 24,310,172 downwards.
TTACAACAAAAAAACTTTTTCACCTTACTTATTTGCCATCGCAATGGAAAACATAATTATTTAGCTAACTAACTAGCTAGCACTCCCACATCCAACATGCTAACATGTGGATTTGTCCTGCTTTTTGCTAGCCAGCTAACTAACATTTTGCTTGATTTCAACTAACTAATAAGTAAGCTAACTAACTAACTAACCAACTAATGTTTATCTGAATGTAAATTATCAACTGCTGTAGCTAACTAGCTAAAGAATTAATGTAAAACATTTCGCATTCTACATATTTGCTTTTTGGAAGAAAAAAAATTAACCAAAAAAAGTTATATAAACGGTGATAAAAAAAGCAACATTTAACATTGTTGAAGCAACATTTAGTTAGTTAGTTGGTTAGTTGATTAGTTGAAATCACGCACAATGTCAGTTCCCTTTTTTACGTTGCAAAGACTCATGGTAAGAGCCTTTTTTGCATCTCACTCGTGAGTTGGTTGGTTAGTTAGTAGGTTGGTTGGTTGGTTGGTCGGTTGGTTGGTTGCAATGTCACATTGAAGCTAGTTAGTTATTTAGTTAGTTAGCTAGTTGGTTAGCTAGTTAGTTAGTGGCAAAGAAGCAAGGTTACAACAAAAAAACTTTTTCACCTTACTTATTTGCCATCGCAATGGAAAACATAACTATTTAGCTAACTAACTAGCTAGCACTCCCACATCCAACATGATAACATGTCTATTTGTCCTGCTTTTTGCTAGCCAGCTAACTAACATTTTGCTTGATTTCAACTAACTAATGAGTAAGCTAACTAACTAACTAACTAATGTTTATCTGAATGTAAATTATCAACTGCTGTAGCTAACTAGCTAAAGAATTAATGTAAAACATTTCGCATTCTACATATTTGCTTTTTGAAAAAAAAAATTAAACAAAAAAAGTCGTATAAACCGTGATAAAAAAGCAACATTTAACATTGTTGAAGCAACATTTAGTTAGTTAGTTGGTTAGTTAATTAGTTGAAATCACGCACAATGTCAGTTCCCTTTTTTACGTTGCAAAGACTCATGGTAAGAGCATTTTTTGCATCTCACTCGTGAGTTGGTTGGTTGGTTGCAATGACACATAGAAGCTACTTAGTTAGTTAGTTAGTTAGATAGTTTGTTAGCTAGTTAGTGGCAAAGAAGCAAGGTTACAACAACAAAAAGCTTTTCCACCTTACTTTTTTGCCATTGCAACGGAAAACCGAACTAATTACCTAACTAACTAGCTAGCACTCGCACATCCAACATGCTAACATGTGGATTCGTCTTGCTTTTTGCTAGCCAGCTAACTAACATTTTGCTTGATTTCAAATGAGTAAGTTAGCTAACTAACTAACATTTATCTGAATGTAAATTATCAACTGCTGTAGCTAACTAGCTAAAGAATTAATGCAAAACAACATTTCGCATTCTACATATTTGCTTAAAAAAAAACTAACCAGAAAAAGGTATACAAACAGTGATAAAAAAAAGCAACATTTAACATTGTTGAAGCAACATTTAGTCAGTTAGTTGGTTAGTTTATTATTTGAAATCAAGCAAAATGTTAGTTCCTTTTATGTTGCAAAGACTCATGAAAAAAGCATTTTACAGACCATTTTTTGCATCTCAATTGTGAGTGGGTTGGTTGGTTGCAATGACACTTAGAAGCTAGTTAGTTAGTTAGTGGCAAATAAGCACGGTTACAACAACAAAAACCTTTTTCACCTTACTTCTTTGCCATCGCAACGGAAAACCTAACTAATCAGATAGCATTCGCACTTCCACATGCTAACATGTGGATTTGCCTTGCTTTTTTGCTAACTAGTTAACCACCATTGCAATGGAAAACCTAACTAACTAGCTAACTAGCTAGATTATATGTGTCATTTTAACCAACCAACACACTAACTAATAACTAAGTGAGATGCAAAAAATGGTCTGTAAAATGCACTTCCCATGAGTGTTAGCAATGGAAAAAAACTGTGAACTAACATTTTGCTTGATTTCAACTAACTAACAAGCAAATTAATGTAAAACAACATTTCACATTCTACAGGTTAAAAAAACAATTAATTAGAACACTGGTTTTGTAATATTGATCGAAAGTTATTGTTTCGCTGTACTTATTTGCACCTAACTAACTAGCTAGCTTATATGTGTCATTGCAACTAACCAACTCACTAATTACTAAGTGAGATGCCAAAAATTGTCTGTAAAATGCTCTTCCCATGAGTCTTTGCAACAGAAAAAACTGTGAACTGACATGTTGCTTGATCCCAACTAACCAACTAACTAACTAACTAACTAACTAACTAATATGTATCTAAATGTAACTTCTCAACTGCTGTAGTTAACTAGCTAGCAAATGAATGTAAAACAACATTTTGCATCCTGCATATTTGCAGGTTTAAAAACAACTAACTAGAACACTAGTTCAGTAACAGTGATCGAAACTTAATTTTTCAGGACAAAATTACTATTACTTTACTGTTAATAACTAGCACAACAATAATATTACTTTACTATTAGCTAGTGAAACTGTACTATTATTTTACTACTAACTAGTAAAACTTTACTATTACTTTACTATTAATTAGAAAACTTCACTATTACTTTACTATTATTTAATACCACTTCATCATTATTTTACTATTAACTAGTACAACATTACAATTAATTTGCTGTCGACTAGTACCATGTTACTATTACTTTACAAATAACTAGTAAAATATCATTATAACTTTACTATTACCCTAATACAACATTACTGTTGCGTTACTATTACTTACTTCAACATTGGTATTACTTTACTGTTAACTAGGACAACATTACTATTGCTTTACTGTTAACTACTACAACCATATAATTATTTCGCTATAACTAGTACACCATTACTATTAATTTACTATTAACTAATACAACATTACCATTATCTTGTACATTGATATGTATTTATTATTAACTGGTGCAACATTACTTTACTATTCACCAGTACAGCATTACTATTGCTTTACTATTACCTACTTCAACATTGGTATTACTTTACTGTTAAATAGTACAACCAAATGATTGTTTTACTATTAACTTGTACAACATTACCATTACTTCACTATTAACTAGTAAAGCATTACTATCACTTTACTATTAACTAGTACCTCATCATCATTACTTTTACTACTAACTATTACAACATTACAATTCCTTTGCTGTTGACTAGTACAACATTACTATTACTTTACAAACTAATAACCAATAACTAGTACAATATAATAAAAACTTTACTATTAACTATTACAACATAGCTATTGCTTTACTATTACTTACTTAAACATTGATTTTACTCTATTGGCAACTAGCCCAACATTACTATTTACCATAGCTAGTAAAACCTCACTTATACTTTACTGTTAATTAGTACAACTTCATCATCATTATTTTACTATTAACTAGTACAACGTTACAATTACTTTGCTGTTGACTAGTACAATGTTACTATTACTTTACAAATAACTAGTACAATATTACTATAACTTTACTGTTACCCTAATACAACGTTACTATTGCTTTACTATTACCTACTTCAACATTGGTATTACTTTACTGTTAACTACGACAACATTACTATTATTTTACTGTTAACTAATACAACCATATCGTTATTTCACGATTAATCCATACAACATTATTATTACTTTACTATTAACTAGTAAACATTATTATCATCATCACTTTACTATTGACTAGTACACAGTACTATCACTTTACTATTAACTAGTACCTAATATCATTATTTTACTATTAACTATTACATAATTACAATTACTTTGCTGTTGACTAGTACAGCATTACTATTACTTTACAAATAACAAGTACAATACAAAATTTTACTATTAACAAGTACAACATTACTATTGTTTTACAATTACTTACTTCAACATTGGTATTACTTTATTGTTAACTAGGACAACATACTTTGACTTTACTGTTATAAACTAGCACATTACTATTATCGTTACTATTAACTAGTTAAACATTACTATTACTTTACTAATAACTAGTAAAACTTTACTATTACTTCACTATTATTTAGTAAAACTGTACTATTACTTTACTATTAATGAGCACCACTTCATCATTATTATTTTACTATTAACTAGCACAACATTACAATTACTTTGCTGTTGACTAGTACAGTATTACTATTATTTTACAAATAACTAGTACAATATTACCACCATTTTACTATTAACTAGTACAACATTACTATTGCTTTACTATTATTTAGTAAAACTGTAATATTACTTTACTATTAATGAGTACCACTTTGTCATTATTTTTACTATGAACTAGCACAACGTTACAATTACTTTGTGTTGACTAGGACAGCATTGCTATTATTTTACAAATAACTAGTGCAATATTACCGACATTTTACTGTTAACTAGTACAACATTACTATTGCTTTACTATTATTAGGTAAAACTGTACTATTACTTTACTATTAATAAGTACCACTTCATCATTATTTTACTATGAACTAGCACAACGTTACAATTACTTTGCTGTTGACTTGTACAGCATTACTATTATTTTACAAATAACTAGTACAATATTACCGTCATTTTACTATTAACTAGTACATTACTATTGCTTTAATATTATTTAGTAAAACTGTACTATCACTTTACTATTAGTGAGTACCACTTCATCATTATCTTACTACGAACTAGCAGAACGTTACAATTACTTTGCTGTTGACTAGTACAGCATTACTATTATTTTACTATTAACTAGTACAACATTACTATTACTTTACTATTATTTAGTAAAACTGTACTATCACTTTACTATTAATGAGTACCACTTCATCATTATTTTACTATGAACTAGCAGAACGTTACAATTACTTTGCTGTTGACTAGTACAGCATTACTATTATTTTACAAATAACTAGTACAATATTACCGACATTTTACTATTAACTAGTACAACATTACAATTGCTTTACTATTATTTAGTAAAACTGTACTATTACTTTACTATTAATGAGTACCACTTGATCATTATTTTACTATTAACTAGCCTAACGTTACAATTACTTTGCTGTTGACTAGTACAGCATTACTATTATTTTACAAATAACTGGTACAATATTACCGACATTTTACTATTAACTAGTACAACATTACTATTGCTTTACTATTATTTAGTAAAACTGTACTATTACTTTACTATTAATGAGTACCACTTGGTCATTATTTTACTATTAACTAGCTTAACGTTACAATTACTTTGCTGTTGACTAGTACAGCATTACTATTATTTTACAAATAACTAGTACAATATTACCGACATTTTACTATTAACTAGTACAACATTACTATTGCTTTACTATTATTTAGTGAAACTGTACTATTACTTTACTATTAATGAGTACCACTTGATCATTATTTTACCATTAACTAGCTTAACGTTACAATTACTTTGCTGTTGACTAGTACAGCATTACTATTATTTTACAAATAACTAGTACAATATTACCGACATTTTACTATTAACTAGTACAACATTACTATTGCTTTACTATTATTTAGTAAAACTGTACTATTACTTTACTATTAATGAGTACCACTTCATCATTATTTTACTATTAACTAGCTTAACGTTACAATTACTTTGCTGTTGACTAGTACAGCATTACTATTACTTTACTATTAACTAGTACAACATTACTATTGCTTTACTATTATTTAGTAAAACTGTACTATCACTTTACTATTAATGAGTACCACTTCATCATTATTTTACTATGAACTAGCAGAACGTTACAATTACTTTGCTGTTGACTAGTACAGCATTACTATTATTTTACAAATAATTAGTACAATATTACCGACATTTTACTATTAACTAGTACAACATTACTATTGCTTTACTATTATTTAGTAAAACTGTACTATTACTTTACTATTAATGAGTACCACTTGATCATTATTTTACTATTAACTAGCTTAACGTTACAATTACTTTGCTGTTGACAAGTACAGCATTATTATTATTTTACAAATAACTAGTACAATATTACCAACATTTTACTATTAACTAATACAACATTACTATTGCTTTACTATTATTTAGTAAAACTGTACTATTACTTTACTTTTAATGAGTACCACAACGTTACAATTACTTTGCTGTTGACTAGTACAGCAGTACTATTATTTTACAAATAACTAATACAATATTGCCAACATTTTAGTACTAACTACTACAACATTACTATTGCTTTACTATTACTTACTTCAACATTGGAATTACTTTACTGTTAACTCGTACAACCACATCATTATTTTACTATTAGCTAGTACATAATTACTATTACTGTACTATTAACCAGTAAAACTTTACTATTAATTAGTACCACTACATCATTGTTTACTATTATAATATATATATATATATATATATATATATATATATATATATATATATATATATATATATATATATATATATATATATATATATATATATATATTAGTACAACATTACTATTACTATACGAATACCTATTACTTTATTATTAACTAGTAAAACCTTGCTATTTTTTGTAAATATAGTAGTACAGCCATACAATCAATATTATTCTACTATACTAATAGAAATATACTATTATTTGACTGTAGTACTACAACTGTACAATACTTTGCTGTAGAAGTACAAGCATAATATTAAAGCATTCCAGTTTATTGTAAAGAAGGCAGTAAAATATGACTTCAATCTTTTTTAAACGTGAATACACAAAAGTGTGAGAGTGAAATCCGGACTTTTATTCAATAAATAAACATGATTGACACATTTCATGTTACTTGAATTCATGCCATGTATTCATTGTCACGTAACATGTAAATAATGTATTTCACGTCACGTAACGTGTAAATAACATTCACACAGCATGTAAATAATGTATTCCATGCACACAGAATGTAAATAATATATGTTTGATGTCACAAAATGTTTTAATAATATATATTTGATGACACAAATAATGTAAATAATGTATTTTATATGTCACAGTTCAATAATTTAAACTATCTACTTCTTATTATTTGAATTGTTTTAATTATTATTATTATTATTATTATTATTATTATTAATTATGAGTGTAAAACACCACAACCTTTTTCCTGTTTGTCATAAATTGTAATTATGTCATCTTTTTTGAGCATTTTGAAGTTTTTACACTGAAAGGGAATTTATTTTGAAAAGATTCTTATGAGTTATTCTTTTGACTGCCCCTTGTTTCAAGTCAATGAAGTCTTCAGATGATATAAAAAGATGAGCTCATGTATACAATATAAATGTGTTTATGTAAATTGGGGTAAGGGGGGTCAGAAACATAAACACATTCTTGTTGAGGAAAACGATGAATGGTGAACAAATAAAAATAAATAATAATAACAATCCTCCATGGCATCTCATGGCGAGTGTTGCGTGTTATCCCTCTCCTCCTGACCTTTGACCCCAGCGGGATCAAGTGCTCAGCGAGCGTCAGTCATGCTCCTGGAGGCTGATGATCACATGATCTGCACACTCGTCGTCATAAAGACATTTCCATGACTAAATTATAACTCACGCTCTTTGATAACTCTTTCACTTTACTTGCACATCCAAAAATAATACAGGAGTTTTTTTATTCATCTAAAATGTATTGTACTGTGTACTGCACTTTACAGATTTACACACACACATATATGTATATATATAAATGTGTGTGTGTGTGTGTGTATATATATGTAAATATATACATGTATGTATATGTATATATGTATGTATGTACTGTATATATACATATATACACATATGTATACAGATAAATATGTATCTATATATATGTATATATACATATACACATACTTATACATATACAGTATATATATACATACATATATATTTTATATATAATGTGTGTAAAGTATACATATATATGTATGTATATATATATATATATATATATATATATATATATATATTTGTGTTTTTTTATAGTTGTGTAAAACAGTATATTTTCATATTTGCTTATTGTTTCATTATATCCTGCTTGTCCTTTTTCCATTGTTTGTTTTATTTGATAATTTCTGAACTTTTTGTTGTTTTATTATACTTTTATATTCATAGATGTGTATGCATTATTTTAATGTTTTAGAGCTGTTTGTAATATGTATTAGGGTTTGGTTATTTAACGCCACATTAGGGCTGTATCGTTTTAAATCTAATATAAATTACTCATCCAAACCTAAGTATAGTACTTTCTCTGGAAACACTTCTTTATTTCAGTTCAGTTCAGTTTGTTTATTTTATTTTATTTAAAAAAAATTGTAAATGTATTTTATAGTTCAGTTTTATTTTGTGGTAATTTTATAGTATATTTTTAATCTTTACTTATTCAACAATACACAATAATATATTTTTCTATGTATATATTTTATATGCAATATTGCTTCATTATACCACGCTTGTTTTATTTGATAACCTTTTGATACTTTATTATACTTTTAATATTTTACTGCATGCATCAGTTTGTAATATTTTCAATTATTTGCTTTTTTAACACCACATTATGGGTTTCATTTTTATATATAATTTAAAAAATTGATCCAAAATGCATTATATTACTTTTTCCAGAAATAGGTTTTTATATATTTTTAAAAATAAATGTTATATTTCAGTTTTATTTTGTAGTTATTTTATAGTTGTGTGAAACAGTATATGTTTGATTATTTGCTTATCAATTATAAATATCACAGGTATTATTTTATAAATATTTTATAGAAAATATAACTTCCTTGTACCATGCTTGTTTCATTTGATATATTTTTGCTTCTTTTTTTGGTATTTTACTGTATAGAGTTGTTTCTAATATTCTCAATCATTTGCTTATTAAATGCCAGGTTACATTTATCATTTTACATATAAAATAAATAACTCATACTTAGTAATTTCTCCAAAAGTACCTTTTTATTAATTTTTTTAAAAATATATTTTATATTTCTGTTGATTTTCATTTTTTTTATTTTGAGGTTCTTATTTGTATAGTTGTGTTAATTAGTATGTTTATTCTGCTATACATGTCACAGATAATAATAATAATAACAATAGATTTTATTCGTAAAAAACACTTTACATTGAGCAAACAACGTCAAAGTGCTACAGTGTATTAAAAAAATAAAAACTAGAACTAGCACGCATCTATCTAAAAAAAAGATAGTATTTTATTAATATTTATTTCACAAAATATTGCTTCATTATACAATGCTTGTTTTGTTTGATAACTTTTTGTTAATTTTCTGTACTTTTAATGTTTTATTGTTTTAGATCCCTTTGTAGTATTTTCAATGATTTGCTTCTTTAACGCCATACCATTTTATATATAATACAGCACTCATACGACACACTGTTGCTTCATTAAACCATGCGTTTATTTTAATTTATTTATTTTGATTACATATTACTTTTTTTTTGCTACGTTTTCCCCACACTGCTAATTTACTTTTTTATAGCATTGTTTATTACAAAAACAACAGTGAAGTTGAGTTAATGCTTCACATTATTTTCTTTGTAATATTTGTAATTATATGCTAATTTAGCTCACAAGTATTCTATTTTATATATAATGCAGAGTAACGCCTTACATTTGTCACTATTGATAAAAGCATTCATAACTTCACTTTTTGTCATTTTTAACATAGTACGAATACTGTAGTAGATTTCATTGATGACATTATCGATTATTTTTTAACAATCTGTCGATTCATCGAGTAATCGGATGGATCACACTTCATAGGGGAAATGCGGTCTGCAGTATTTAATAAACTTTCATTAGTTACAGTCTTTAAACCAGGGGTGCCCACACTTTTTCTGCAGGTTAGCTACTTTTCAATTGACCAAGTCGAGGCGATCTACCTCACTCATTTATGTCATTTATATTTATTTATGAACGACACATTTTTGTTAACAAAGGTGTTTAATGATAATACAAGCATGTTTAACACATATAGACACCCTTCTTTCATGAAGACTGGAAAATATGTTGGTGTATTACCTGATTCTGATGACTTGCATGGATTGGAATCAGACAGTAGTGATGATAACCTCCACATTTTCAAATGGAGAGAAAATAATACCACATGAAAGTGGTTGGTTTTTGGCCTATTTTTTGTCCAGCTTCCATACTCGTTTTTACACACTTTACAGGAAATATATTGACGGCAAACTCCGTGTCTTGCTCGCTTGTGCACGATAGCTATCTGAGACTCTTATTTTCCTAGCGCAGGCAGGATAAAGCAGCGCTTTTATTGTGAAAGTAGGAGCTGTGCAGTAAATCTTTAGAGTTTTGAATGTCTGTTGAAATTAAGAGTGTTTCTCCACTATTTTTTTCTTAATAATCTCACAAGACCCTCAAGTGCCGCGAATGTCAAAAAAGTGACGCATTGATGAGGATTGATGAGCGCTCATTTTTACGTCTATCTTTTTTTTAATCCCTGGCCAGCGAGCGACTGACACAGCCTCTGCAATCGACGGTAATTCGTGATCGACGTAATCGGCGCCCTTACTTTAAGCGAATAGTCGAAGCAACACAATTTACATTTAAGTTTTTTTTCTAATAAGATTGACTGATTACTTGTAGCATGTTAGTTCTATAGACGATAATACAAGTTAAGTTGCTGCACTTTTACTATTTTACTGTTTTAGAAGTTGTTTTTTTTCATTATTTAACATTTTTAAACTACAAACTAAAACATTAGGAACATCTGAGTGATGTGTGTGTGTGTGTGTGTTTGTGTGTGTGTGTGTGTGTGTGTGTGTGTGTGTGTGTGTGTGTGTGTGTGTGTTGTCTTAATTGCACTTTTTTGCACCCTCCACCCATCCTTTTTGTTTGTGTGTCTTGTTATTTTTTGTGTGTATGTTAGTCAACACGTCGCCCACTGACCTCCCCCCACGTTGCGTGTGACATCATCACGCAATGCGTGTCCTCTCTTGGCCCAGTGAACTAGCTGCAAGCGATGCACCGATTTAGCTGCCATCTATACAACACACACTTTGGCTGGAGAAAGAGTGTGTGTGTGTGTGTGTGTGTGTGTGTGTGTGTGTGTGTGTGTGTGTGTGTGTGTGTGTGTGTGTTGCACACTCACACGCACACACACTCGTGCACGCGCACATATAGTCAAGGAAAACTTGCCCACATTTTTACAGTTTCCAAAATAAAACATTTAATTCAAGGCCTCTGATCCGTTGTTATTATATTAATATAATTATTAATATTAAATGAATATTACATGACTGTATCGGGAGCGTTCTGTGAGAGCAGACTATTGCGTGAGGAGTGTGCACGTCACATGCACCTGAGCGTGAGAGGGGTCACACGCACTCCCACCCGTCCACTGCGCATGCCCACACCCCTCCCCAAATATGACAGTGCGTCACTATAAACACAATTATTATACTCACGCTTGATTGTAATAATAAATATTAGGCCACCATTATGATGGTTTTAAATGCCTTTAAAAGGCTAATAATGCTGATAATAAATGAATTGTTAGATTTGGTGAAAATGTCTTCATGATGTGCGAACAATTGTTACAATATGAAATTTTGTTTGTTTAGTTTTAATTGCAAATAATACAACTGATAATGAAATGACCAGTGAAGTAGCTTTTATTAATATTTAATGTACTGTATACAATTTAGTTAAAAAAAAAAATGAACAGCGTTTTTGATGGCCCAATACTTGTGTTTAAATATGTTGAAAATGTTTTAAAATATTCTAAACAAATATGTTCTCGTTTTATTGACATATATAATATAACTGATAATGAAATGACCAGTGAAATATAGCTTTTATAAATATTTAATGTACTGTATACAATTTAGTAAAAAATAAATAAATGAAGAGCGTTATTGGTGGCCCAATACTTGTGTTTACATATGTTGAAAATGTTTTAAAATATTATAAAATATATATATATATATTTTCTCGTTTTATTGACATATATATTACAACTGAAAATGAAATGATCAGTGAAGTAGCTTTTATAAATATTTAATGTATGTATACAATTTAGTAAAAAAAAATAAAGGAAGAGCGTTATTGATGGCCCAATACTTGTGTTTAAATATGTTGAAAATGTTTTAAAATATTATAAACAAACATTTTCTCCTTTTATTGACATATATATTACAACTGATAATGAAATGACCAGTGAAGTAGCTTTTATAAATATTTAATGTACTGTATACAATTTAGTAAAAAATAAATAAATGAAGAGCGTTATTGGTGGCCCAATACTTGTGTTTAAATATGTTGAAAAAGTTTTAAAATATTATAAACAAATATTTTCTCGTTTTATTGACGTATATAATACAACTGACAATGAAATGACCAGTGAAGTAGCTTTTATAACTATTTAATGTACTGTATACAATTTTGTAAAAAAAAACAAATAAATGAAGAGCGTTATTGATGGCCCAATACTAGTGTTTAAATATGTTGAAAATGTTTTAAAATATTCTCAACAAATATTTTCTTGTTTTATTGACATGTATGATTACAATTGATAATAAAAGCAGTAAAAGTAGATTTTATAAGCTAAAGTGTTAGAAATATTTACTGTAATAAGTAAAGAACGTCATTGATGGCCCAATACTTTTGCAATGCGCCTATTAAACATTGTTGTTCATTTTAACAAAAAATATCACACTTAATATCCACAATTCTTGTCCAAAAATGTAACATTTTATTACTGAAATAAACACATGACACTGCATATTATAAATGTATGACTTTTTTTTTTTTTTTTACTCTTTCTTGTTTTTTTATTACAAAGTTGAAAATCAAAAAAAAGCTTCCAAGCGTTGAGATTTGCCAGAACTAATTCATATTAATAATAAAAACACGATTATTTTGGAGTCATTTGTTTAACAACACGTGATCATGAGAATCCTGAGAGCAGATGTCCTGATTGAAGGTAAAAAGAACATAAATATTTTTTCTCAAAAATGTCCGATAAACATACAAAAATAATCCTACCTTCACCGGGTTTTTTTTGTGTGTGTGTGTGTGTGTGTGTGTGTGTCTTTTTGAGTCTCTCTGCCGTTAACTTACCCCCCGGTTGGGGAAGTTCTCCAGCGGGTGTAAGACGGCGGCGGGAGGCCCCAGCGAGGAGGGCTGCAGCACCGGCACGACGACCGGGGAAGTCCTGGAGGGGCTCAGGGAGCCGCCCCCGATGATGCTCTCTATGGAGAAGGGCGACCTCTGCACCGGGGACTTGGTCGCGCCGAGCTGCGGGTTATAGAACCTGGTCCTGGCCCGGTCCGCGGGGGAGGTTCCGGTGTGCATGACCGCGGAGGAGGGAGCGGGGATGAGAGTCCCGGCGTGCCTGGAGTGCTGCTGCTGCTGCTGCTGGAAGGCCAGCAGCGCCGAGTGCGTGTGGTAGGACTGCAGCTGGATGCCGTAGCCCGCGCAGCCGTAGCCTCCGTAGCCGTACGCCGCCGCCGCCGGGAGGAAGCCGCCGTGCTCCCGCAGCAAGTCCTGCGTCTGCTGCCGCTTGAAGCGCTTCCTCCGCCGCAGGAAGCTCCCGTTGTCGAACATGTCCGCCGACTCCGGGTCCAGGGTCCAGTAGTTGCCCTTGCCGGGGTTCCCGGGCTCCCGCGGGATCTTGACGAAGCAGTCGTTGAGGGACAAGTTGTGCCGGATGGAGTTCTGCCAGGCCGGGAACTTCTCCCGGTAGTACGGGAAGCGGTTGCTGATGAAGTCGCAGATCTCGCTGAGGGTGAGCCTCTTCTTGGGGCTCTGCAGGATGGCCATGGTGATTAAGGCGATGTAGGAGTAAGGCGGCTTCACCAGCGGGTTCTTGCCCGAGGACGGCTTGCTGCTGTAGGCGTCCCGGCCCGCGTCCAGGCACGGCGGAGACGGATGGTGAGGCGGAGGGTGCGGAGGAGGAGAGCCGCCGGGCAGGCGTCCGTGCTCGGCCTCCTCCCCCTCGCCCACCACGTCGATGTCGGTCTCCTCCGACAGGATGGAAGCATCCGACATCTCGGAGCTCAGAGTCATGGCTCCCGCGCCCGCCCGCGTCCACCGAGGCCGGATGAAGGAGAGCCGCCGTGACCCCTCCCCGCCGCTACACTCATACGAGGATGGAGGAGGAGGAGGAGGAGAAGAAGACGACGACGGTGACGAGAGCCGCTCTGTCCGGTTATGTCCATAAGCTTCCGAGGCGGCTCGGCGTCCGGCGTCCGAACAGGGAGACGCAGAACGCCGCAGAGGAGGCCCGAGGTGAATCCGGCAGGGGGCGGACCATCCCAGCACTTTTATACCGCCGTTCTGGTCACGTGACCGGGAGACCGTGGCACTGGCCAATGAGGAGACGAGAAAGAAAAGAATAACAAAAAAAGTGAGTGTTTTTTCTTTTCTTTTTTCTTTCTAATAAGTAGTCACGGATGCCAACGTGTTTAATAAATGATACTATAAACATATAGTGGTCATTGTTAACGTGCAAACCTAGTCGTAGTATTATAAATATTTATAAAAACGTATATTGCCTGTAAGGAAATACAAATATTTGTTGTTGAATGCATCATCATTTGCGGGACCGACTGGTCATTTTTATTTGGTATTATTATTATTATTATTATTACACAATGGAGGGCTATTATTATAATATATAATTATTCATTATTATTATTATTTTCCACATTGTCCACCAGCCATTTTTAAACAGTGTCAGCTGTTGACTCTAATCAGTCACGCAGAGCATGCAAGACCCACTTTTCACCGCCTGTGTCGTGCGTGGAAACATTTTTCTATGAATGACAGTTTACTGTGTGCGTGTGTGTGCGCGCCTCTGCGTGTGTGTGTGCGTGTGTGTGTGTGTGTGTGTGTGTGTCCAATCACGTGCAGGTTTCTTTTGCTTGGACAAAAAAAACATCACTTTATTTTACTTTCTCTGCAAACATTTTTTTTTTAAGTCTGATGTGAAAAAAGAAATGCAGTGATTAGGACTAATACACACACACACGCTTATGTGCATGTGTATGTATACACGTGTGTGTGTGTGTGTGTATATATATATATATATATATATATATATATATATATATATATATCGGTGTGTGTGTGTGTGTGTGTGTATATATATATATATATATATATATATATATATATATATATATATATATTGCTGGAGCCTATCCCAGCTGCCTTCGGGCGTAATGCGGGGTATACCCTGTATGTATGTTTGTGTGTATATATATACATATATATATATATATATATATATATATTAGTGTCTTTAAGAACTAAAACATGATGAGATTATTGTATTGGCTGGTTGCAATATTTTAATTACTGGATTTTCTTCTAAATTTTGCCAGCTCCCCTTCAATAAGACGTCACATTATTTAGAGTTGCGCAAAATAACAACGATGTCATTGCTAATGTTTACTCTTCATTTTTATGACAAATGCAAAAATGTTTTGCGTTTTGTGTGCAAAAAATAACAAGCCAGGTAAATTCAATGTGTCACTATGACTGATTTATTGTGACTCTTAATGCTCTGATTTAAAGTGTGTGTGTGTGTGTGTGTGTGCGTGCGTGCGTGTGTGTGTGTGTGTGTGTGTGTGCAGAAGTTTTCTTTATTGCAGCGTCACCTAGTGGTGATTATTTGTCAAAATCCATATTCTCATTAAAGGCCCAAATACCATGTCTCAATTTAACACCTAAAAAAATATATATTTTTTAAACAAACCACTTAAAGCATATTTTACTAGATCTTTTTTGTTGTTGTTGTATTTTTGAATTAATCTCTGAATGTATTTCTTTAAAACAAAATCATAATATATGCACAAAAATATAATGTGTCTGTATTATTTAGTAATATTTTCGTTATTTTTCTTTTGGACGAGAAAAAAAGCAAATATAATAAAAATGAAATACACATTTTTACTTTTTAATTATGAACATGTGTATAAAAGCAGTTTTTTTTTAATTATCATAAACTTGTTTTTTGTATATGTTTTTTAATCATCATAATTCATTCGAGTAATCCCCATACAGGTTTTAAAAGTGAATAGAATAGAAAGTACTTTATTGATCCCTGGAGGGAATTCAGCGCCACAGTTCGCTCACAATAAACACTTGGGTATTTTTACATGTGAATAATATAAATACATACATGTGAATAATTTAAATACAGTCTATTATACAGCATTATTCACATGTGAATAATATAAATACAGTCTTTTATACAGCATTATTCACATGTGAATACTATAAATACAGTCTATTATACAGGATTATTCACATGTGAATAATATAAATACAGTCTATTATACAGCATTATTCACATGTGAATAGTATAAATACAGTCTATTATACAGCATTTATCACATGTGAATACTATAAATACAGTTTATTATACAGCATTATTCACATGTGAATAATATAAATACAGTCTATTATACAGCATTATTCACATGTGAATAATATAAATACAGCATTATTCGGGCGGTATAGCTCGGTTGGTAGAGCAGCCGTGCCAGCAATTTGGGGGTTGCAGGTTCGATTCCCACTTCCGCCATCCTAGTCACTGCCATTTTGTCCTTAGGCAAGACACTTTACCCACCTGCTCCCAGTGCCACCCACACTGGTTTAAATGTAACTTAGACATTGGGTTTCACTATGTAAAGGGCTTTGAGTCACTAGAGAAAAGTGCTATATAAATATAATTCACTTCACTTATTCAGATGTGAATAATAAAAAAATAAAGTATATTATTTACATGTGAATAATATAAATACAATCTATTATACAGAATTATTTACATGTGAATAATATAAATACAGTCTATTTTCCAGCATTATTCACATGTGAATAATATAAATACAGTCTATTATACAGCATTATTCACATGTGAATAATATAAATGTTTATAAATTATATATATAAATAATATAAATTATTTATAAATAATATAAATATTTTCCAGCATTATTCACATGTGAATAATATAAGTACAGTTTATTATACAGCAATATTCACATGTGAATATTATAAATACAGTCTATTATACTGCATTATTCACATGTGAATAATATAAATATAGTCTGTTAAACTGCATTATTCACATGTGAATAATATAAATACAGTCTATAATACAGCTTTATTCACATGTGAATAAGATAAATACAGTCTATTATACATTTAAGACAATAAGTTTCACTACTTTGTCAAATAACCAGAAAAAAAAACATATTTAATTCACTTTTAACCTATACTTGTTAATATTATCCCTGAAAGTTAAAGACAAATATATATTTGCACTAGATGCATATTTAAATGAACAAAGTGGCCAAGGTCTGCAGACACGTGATTCATGGTGCGTATCACATGCATGCTCTCACAGCATTATTGTGCAGCCTCCACATTTTAGCAGAAGCATGCATAATATAAAGAAATATTACCTTAAACTGAGGCCTGTATGTAGCGGTGGTAGCGGACATGTTCTCCCAGCACCGATCACGGCTAAAAGTAGTCTGTTTTTATCGCATAATTACACAGTATTCTGGACATCTGTGTTGCTGAATCTTTTTGCAATTTGTTCAATTAATAATGGAGACTACAAAAGAAGAATGCTGTTGGTGGAAAGCGGTGTATTGCAGCCGGCTGTAGCAACACAAACACATCCGGTGTTTCTTTGTTTGTAGTGAAGCTTTAATATAGAACAGAGCGGTCAAGCGAACATGCCTCTCTACCACATGTCAACCGGCAGGTTTCGGTGAGAAAATTGTGGTAATAAGTCGGCTCTTACCGTAAACATGAGCGGAGCTTGTGTCGTTCCTCCTGCAGCTGTCAAAGAGGCAGCTGCGACTTTCTTGGCTCCTCCATGGCTTCCCTCAGAGACACTGGCGGTCACCACACCCCCTCCAACTTTCACTGAAACATTAGTTACACAATATGCAGATAAGGGATTTTCCAGAATCATCCTAGTAAATATGTCTAATATTTTTTCCAGAATTATCCTAGTAAATATGTCTAATAAGGGCTTCACGGTGGCAGAGGGGTTAGTGCGTCTGCCTCACAATACGAAGGTCCTGCAGTCCTGGGTTCAATCCCAGGCTCGGGATCTTTCTGTTTGGAGTTTGCATGTTCTCCCCGTGAATGCGTGGGTTCCCTACGGGTACTCCGGCTTCCTCCCACTTCCAAAGACATGCACCTGGGGATAGGTTGATTGGCCCTAGTGTGTGAATGTGAGTGTGAATGTTGTCTCTCTGTGATGAGGTGGTGACTTGTCCAGGGTGTACCCCGCCTTCCACCCGACTGTAGCTGAGATAGGCGCCAGCGCCCCCCGCAACCCCAAAAGGGAATAAGCGGTAGAAAATGGATGGATGGATGTGTCTAATGACATCTGAATCAATCCCACTGCCCTCGTCTTTTTTTTTCTTCTAGTCCTTCACTCTCACTATCCTCATCCACAATTCTTTCATTCTCGCTCAAATTAATGGGGAAATTGTCGCTTTCTCGGTCCAAACCGCTGTAGCTGCTGGTGGCCATGTTTGTAAACAATGTGAGGATGTGAGGAGCTCTACAAACAGTGACGTCACGCGCACATTATCTGCTACTTCCGGTACAGGCAAGGCTTTTTTATTAGCGACCAAAAGTTGCAAACTTTATCGTCGATGTTCTCTACTAAATCCTTTCAGCAAAAATATGGCAATATCGCGAAATGATCAAGTATGACACATAGAATGGACCTGCTATCCCCGTTTAAATAAGAACATCTCATTTCAGTAGGCCTTTAATATAGTCCTGTTATGGAGTAATACTTCACATGAATACTCCAAAGCTGCTCAGCCTGTATGTGAAAAATTCAACAAAGGAACTACAACCATTGTAACAGCGGATAACTAAAAAAAATATTTAAAACTCACATGTTTGGCATATTTCATTTATAGTATGTGAAATGTGTACACAACACACAATACAAGTGAATAAATGTGCGTAAAAGTCACGTCAAAACAATCCAACCTGATGCCTGCCAAGCTAAATGCCGGGGAAATTGTGTTTCGAAATGACGCATGCGCGACTTTCTTTACGCGCTTAGTGCTGACGTCACTTCGGCTTCCCTACGCCCCCCCCCCCGGCCTCCATCTTGCTCCCCGCATGTGTCTGCTGTTAGTTCACAGGTCAGTGTGGAGCTTTAAATACACTTTCGGCCGCCTTGCTCGCGCCCGCTCAGACGACAAGAGGTAACTTTAAAGTCTTCTTCTGTCTTGTAAAATGTCTCGAACGCGCCGGAAGGTTCCCGCTTAAGCTTGCTGGGGTTTATCCACTCCGTGCTAGCTAGCATGCTAGCTAACATGAACTATTTGGTTGCTTCCGCCCTGACTTCTAGGTTAGCTTCCAAGCTAACAAAACTTTACATTGTAAAAGCTTAATAAGCGTGTGTTATTTAAAGGCCTACTGAAATGAGATTCTCTATTCAAACGGGGATAGCAGCTCCATTCTATGTGACATACTTGATCATTTTGCGATATTGCCATATTTTTGCTGAAAGGATTTAGTAGAGAACATCGACGATAAAGTTCGTAACTTTTGGTCGCTAATAAAGCCTTGCCTGTACCGGAAGTAGCAGTATGTGCGCGTGACGTCACGGGTTGTGGAGCGCCTCACATCCTCACATTGTTGACAATCATGTCCACCAGCAGCGAGAGCGATTCGGAAAGCGACGATTTCCCCATTAATTTGAGCGAGGATGAAAGATTCGTAAATGAGGATAGTGAGAGGAAAGGACTAGAAAAAATAAAAGGCGAGGGCAGTGGGAGCGATTCAGATGTTATTAGACACATTTACTAGGATAATTCTGGAAAATCCCTTATCTGCTTATTGTGTTACTAGTGTTCTAGTGAGATTATATAGTCATACCTGAAAGTCAGAGAGGTGTGGCCACGGGTGTGGTGACCGCCAGTGTCTCTGGTGGGACGAGGTAAGAGAGTCCACAGCTGCAGGAGGACGCAAGCTCTGTTCATGTCTACGGTAAGAGCCGACTTATTACCACCATTTTCTCACCGAAACCTGCCGGTTCACATATGGTAGGGAACCATGATCGCTTGACCGCTCTGTTCTATAGTAAAGCTTCACCTTCGGGAATGTAAACAAGGAAACACCGGCTGTGTTCGTGTTGCTAAAGGCAGCTGCAATACACTGCTTCCCACCTACATCTTTCTTCTTTGACTTCTCCATTATTAATTGAACAAATTGCAAAAGATTCAGCAACACAGTAGTTAAGAGTACTGTGTAATTATGCGATGAAAAGAGACGACTTTTAGCCATGAGTGGTGCTGGAAGAACATGTGGGCTACAGCCAGTGACGTCACGCGTACGCGTCATCATTCTACGACGTTTTTAACAGGATACTTCGCGGGAAATTTAAAATTGCAAACTAAACTGGCCGTATTGGCATGCGTTGCAATGTTAAGATTTCATCATTGATATATAAACTATCAAACTGCGTGGTCGGTAGTAGTGGGTTTCAGTAGGCCTTTAATGCTGTCATGTATGTTGTTGACGTGTTGATATCGTTTGGAGGACTTCTATAAGACCAAGTCAGGTATGGCGAGGCAATGTGTACACATTGATTGATACTAACATTTTACAGATGGCAGCATGGTAAATCACGTGGCATGATTGATTGATTGAAACTTTTATTAGTAGATTGCAGTTTAGTACATATTCCGTAAAATGACCACTAAATTTTAACACCCAAATAAGCTTTTCAACTTGTCTAAGTCGGGGTCCACGTTAATCAATCAGTTGTCTTTGTGGTTATGGTCATAAACACTGGCCATAACATTAGGTACACCTGTAAGTAAGGGAAAAGACGAGAAAATACTAAAGCTAGCTGCTGCAGTTGTATTAAAATTCTTTTAGTGTGGTGTTTGGGTCCGTGGGACCCATTTATTAAAAGAAAAATGATACAATTAATTAATTTTTTCTAACTGAGACTCACTGACTTTGGCTCATTTTCTGTGAAGAACATATATCAGAGTACACATGTAATGACCACACACCCCCCTACACATTTCTGTTACATATAAGATGTCCGGGTCACTAGTAGAAGTGTGGAAATTGATGTTCTGTTTACCACACGCACCCACCCACACACACAGCAGGCCTAGACAGGAGGAGGACAGAGTGTCGGTACACAGAAAATCAGAGGGTCAAATTGTGCGAGAAAATGAGAGCAGACCGCGTCGACAAACAATGTTGCAATTTTAAGTGGGAACCGCGGGTGCAGAAACATAAAAGAAGAATCCCTGTGGGATGGGGAAACTGGCAGAGAAATTTTTTGTGCAATGTTCATATTGTTGTTACTCAGCCAGCATTCGTGGGTCTGATGGACCTGTTGCGTATTGTGACTTTTAATGCCTCACAATCAAACACTTTTATGTTAAAATACTGAACTTATGTTTATAAAGTTTAGTATTTTAACATAAGTGTTTGATTGTGAAGCATTAAAAGCCACAAAATGCAACACACGCTGGTTGAGTAACAACAATATGAACACTACACAAGGGTTAAAGTATATGAATAAGTTTTAAACCTGATGTCCTTTTTGTTTGCAGATGAAAGAAACAATTATGAATCAAGAAAAGTTAGCTAAGCTGCAGGCGCAAGTCCGCATTGGTGGGAAGGTAAGACAAGATGCTCTTTTTTTTTTTTAAATGTAACAGATGTTTTTTTAGTTGTAATTCTGTCAACACAGGACTGGATACATTGTTTTAGGCAAATGATTGTATATGAAACACTATGCTCAACACAAACACTCCTGCGGGTCATTAAAAAGCATTAGAAGTCATTAAATGGGGATAGCACAAATTAAGGCTTTGGAGACATTCAAATTTGAACTTTGCAATAAAGTTAAAATTTAAATTTTGTTGCATTAGCTCATGGTAGTGCAGGATAAAAAGCAATAAGGTGCAGATATTAATATATAGATTACTGTACAGATAAATATATTGCACTTTAGCATATGCATCCACATTTATGGATGTATGTTATATTGAATTATATATATATATATATATATATATATATATATATATATATATATATATATATATATATATATACATATATATATAAGAAAAAAAAACAATTTTTGTTTAATTAGTCAGCGTTGCAACTTTTTCTAAATTACATTTAGCCTTTAAGCTTTTTTTATTTCACTTTTGTTTATGTTTTTGTTTATTTTAATAGTGATTTTAGAATGTGCCGTGGGCCTTTAAAACATTAGCTGTGTGCCGCAAATGGCCTCCGGGGCACACTTTAGGCACCCCTGCTATAGATAATAAAAAATTAAATCTGATTACCGGTAATCAAAGGATAAACAGCAGAGCCTGGCGAGGCATGCGCGTTTATCATAACTCTCTCGCTCTCTGTCTCTGCCCCGCCCTCACGAATGTTGACGCTGCGTACACCACTTTTTTTTTTTTTTTTTTTTTACCGCTTTAACCCTGTACGTACATTGAAAGAACATGCAACCATAACTTAAAATGCCCGACATTCGAAGCATTTAAGAAACTTCACCTGGACAGCTCCGCAAAGAGGACATATCCCGTGAAAAGAGAAGGTGTGGTCAGTCTATCTACCAGTCGTTGCTAGCATGCATGCATGTGTTGTTGTTTTTTTGATTGATTGAAACTTTTAATAGTAGATTGCAGTACAGTACATATTCCGTACAACACCTGAAAAAGTTTTTCAACTGGTTTAAGTCGGGGTCTACGTAAATCAATTCATGGTTTACAAAACGTGCGGCGCGCTACTTATATGTCCATGTCGTTCGGTTCACCTCCGAACCGAACCGAAACCCCCGTACCAAAACGGTTCGATACAAATACGCGTACCGTTACACCCCTAATATGTATGTGCTGCTGTGTTGGATCCGCTTTGGACTGGACTCTCGCGACTGTGTTGGATCTAATATGGATTTAACTTTCACAGTATCATGTTAGACCCGCTCGACATCCATTGCTTTCGTCCTCTCCAAGGTTGTCATAGTCATCATTGTCACCGACGTCCCACTGGGTGTGAGTTTTCCTTGCCCTTATGTGGGCCTACCGAGGATGTGGTAGTGGTTTGTGTTGTGGTTTGTGCAGCCCTTTGAGACACTAGTGATTTAGGGCTATATAAGTAAACATTGATTGATTGATTGATGTATGTATGTATATACAGAGATATATATATGTATGTATGTGTGTGTTTGTGTATATATATATATATATATATATATATATATATATATATATATAATATAGATATACATATGTATGTGTGTGTATGTATGTATGTGTGTATATATATATTAGGGGTGGGCAAGTTAATGCGTTAATTAGGAGTTAACTCATCAATCTATTAACGCCGACAATTAATTTATCGCACATTTGCGTATGTTGTTTACATGCTTTTATTTTGTTAACGGATTTTTTTAACAAGATGGCGGCGCCCGGACGGTCTTCGGCATCGAGGGACTCTTGTTAAAGATGGAACATTTGGCAAAAATACCGGACAATTCTGCAAATTTCATGGCTGGCTTACAGCGTGGTCACTCCGGGATCACTTACGACCGCCAGACAATTCTGGATGTGATTAGATCGGGCCGTTTCGGACTGAATTACGCGTACTTGCTAAACCGGCTAGCTAGCATGGGAATACTTTGCGGGCTACATCCAGCGGCCTGTGAAGCAGCGGAGTATATGTGGTGTCTGTCTATTTATGAATAATGCAGACGAGGTGTGTTGGCTGGGTTGTTAACGTTTACTTTCAGAGCGTGCATATCACAACATACAAGATGCCGTCATGGCGACACACAACAACCTTTACCAAGCTACCACGCAAGCTCATCACTCCTGTTGCATGCTGGGTAGGGTAGTTCTTTTTTTCCCTGGCTCATAACATCACAATAGAGTACCATGTATATGATGCGTTCAGTTTATCAAAGCACCAAGCAAACAATCGGAAAATTCCCATCATATCAATTCCTAAATATGGTCGTAATTATTTTAAGTGCACTACGCATAATAAACACAACATTATTAATATTGCTACTACGGATAATTTGATCAAGAATTCCCTAAAACAGCCCACTACCTATAATATAGTTTTTTTAAACATAAGATCCCTGATAAAAAAAATGTTTCTGCTGTTACCTCAGAAATTGCCTGTTTGGATGTTATGATTGTGGCTCAGAGATTTGTATGTAGATTATATTTATTTTCCATAACAAACAGGATAACTTAAATACCCTGGCAGTGGCAATAAGCTTAAATGTTTGTATTTACATTTTTTGAGTTGATTTTCATAAAATATGCTATTTAACTGCTACTGTTTAACAAGCACTGATTTAAATTGTGTTTGCCCAACAAATGTTTTGGCGCTTTTGTTCATGTGGGAGAATATTCCAATAAAGGTGCATTACACACTACTTTTTAATTCATTTTTGGGCTTTGATTGTATCTGCTATTCTCTATCTATTTATCTTATACACTATTTCTCCGATTGATCGGAGAAAATAGTGCGATTAACTTCTATTAAAATTTTTAATCGTTGCCCAGCCCTAATAAACATATATATATATATATATATATATATATATATATATATATATATATATATATATATATATATATATATATATATGTTGTCATTGACGATCACTCGAACAAGTATGACGGTCCTCCTGGTAGGGGAGTATCCCTTTATGAAGGATGCCTCTGCGTGACTTAGTTTAACGGGGGGAGACTGGTGCCCAGACAGTCACCACACGATCCTTCTCAAAATCGGGTCAGGGTCCAGTGGCATGGACCGGGTACCCTTTTCTGCTGCAGCCTTCTTCCGCCATCGCAGCCGTTATGGTAGTTCTTAAATCTACCGTCTTCTGCCTGTTCCGCCGTTGAGGTCTTCACCATTCCCCTGGCTACGGGGCAGTCAGGTACTAGGCCTTTGCCAAGGGCCACCTGGGGTAACAGTAGTAAAGGGTTTTACCTCCTAGTGCCCCAAGAACCCATAGAGGAGCCTGCACGTCATGCCCAGAACAAAATATATAACTTATAAAATAGATTTAATGGCATTAACAAGTACAATGTCCAGCCTTAAAGGAATTCCATACAGTTGCAGGACCGGGCTGATAAGTCAATTAATTGAACAATGATGTGCTTTGTTCCTCGTCTCTGGCTTTTAAAATGCACCTGAGCACGTTTATTTGACAGTAGAATTAAATGAGCAGAGCGAAGCCTCTTGTCAGTTGTCCACAATCTGTGCAGAATATACACGGACATATATAGCTCTTAATCACAAATGTCTCAAAAGGCTGCACAAGCCACGACGACTTCCTCAACTCAAGAGCCCACATCAGGGCAAGAGAAAAACAGTACCCAATTTTTCGGACTATAATTCGCGATTTTTTTTGTTTTGTTTTGTTTTTTTGGTTTGGGTCTCACCCCCTGCTGGACTGTGGAGAAGACTGCGACTTATAGTCCACTAAATTTTTAAAACCCCTCTCCGCTTGGAATGGTCTCCTGCTGGCCCTACCATGGACTGGACTCTCACTATTATGTTAGATCCACTATGGACTGGACTCTCACACTATTATGTTAGATCCACTATGGACTGGACTCTCATACTATTATGTTAGATTCACTATGGACTGAACTCTCACACTATTATGTTACATTCACTATGGACTGGACTCTCACACTATTATGATAGATCCACTATGGACTGGACTCTCACTATTATGTCAGATCCACTATGGACTGGACTCTCACTATAATGTTAGATCCATCATGGACTGGACTTTCACAATATTATGTTAGATCCATTATGGACTGGACTCTCACACTATTATGATAGATCCACTATGGACTGGACTCTCACTATTATGTCAGATCCACTATAGGCTGGACTCTCACTATTATGTCAGATCCAATATGGACTGGATTATCACTATAATGTTAGATCCACTATGGACTGGACGTTCACTATTATGTTAGATCCACTATGGACTGGACTCTCACTATTATGTTAGATCCACTATAGACTGGACTCTCACTTTTATGTTAGATCCACTATAGACTGGACTCTCACTTTTATGTCAGATCCACTATGGACTGGACTCTCACTATAATGTTAGATCCACTATGGACTGGACTATCACTATTATGTCAGATCCACTATGGACTGGGCACTCACTGTTATGTTAGATCCACTATGGACTGGACTTTCACACTATTATGTTAGATCCACTATAGACTGGACTCTCACTTTTATGTCAGATCCACTATGGACTGGACTCTCACTATAATGTTAGATCCACTAGGGACTGGACTATCACTATTATGTCAGATCCACTATGGACTGGGCACTCACTGTTATGTTAGATCCACTATGGATTGGACTTTCACACTATTATGTTAGATCCACTATAGACTGGACTCACTATTATGTCAGATCCACTCTGGACTGGACTCTCACAATATTATGTTAGATCCACTATGGACTGGACACACACTATTATGTCAGATCCACTCTGGACTGGACTCTCACAATAATATGTTAGATCCACTATAGACTGGACTCTCAGTATTATGTCAGATCCACTATGGACTGGACACTCACTATTATTTAGATCCACTATGGACTGGACTCTCACTATAAGGTTAGATCCACTATGGACTGGACACTCACTATTATGTTAGATCCACAATGGACTGGACTCTCACTATAATGTTAGATCCACTATGGACTGGACTTTCACTATTATGTTAGATCCACTATGGACTGGACTTTCACTATTATGTTAGATCCACAATGGACTGGACTCTCACTATAATGTAAGATCCACTCTGGACTGGACTTTCACTATTATGTTAGACCCACTCGACTTCCATTGCATCCGGTCTCCCTTAGAGGGGGGTGAGGGGTTACCCACATCTGCGGTCCTCTCCAAGGTTTCTCATAGTCATTCTCATCGACGTCCCACTGGGTCGTGAGTTTTTCCTTGCCCTTTAGTGGGCTCTGTACCGAGGAGGTCGTTGTGGCTTGCGCAGCCCTTTGAGACACTTGTGATTTAGGGCTATATAAATAAACATTGATTGATTAAAAGCATATTTCCATAAAAGTCGCACCAGACTAAAAGCAGTACATGTCTATGTTGCAAAATGAGTTATTTATAAACAAATACTTTATAAATGTTTACTTACATACCTTTTTAGTTGTCTCCAAACAGTGTCTCTAACTTGGCAGTAAAACGGCTGATCAAACAAAACAGAAGTCATCGTCATGGACCCACTGGCTGCGCAAGCTAGCTCGCCAATCAGCTAAACCGACTTAATAACTTATTTTATTTTATATAGTGATTACAATAGTGCTTAATTAGGCAACATATACTGTAAACTTGTTGAGAACTGTTCAAGACGATAAATGTCAAATGCTAACTATTTTGTTTATGTAGGCCAGGGGTGTCAAACTCAAATACAGAGTGGGCCAAAATTTTTAACGGCAAAATTGAGTTTCTAATAATAATAATAATTACAAAATATCAATGGCATATCAAATAAAATTTAAATAAAAATTGAATGCCTCTTTTCTATTTGCAGCCTCCTGAGGTAAATATCAAAATTAACTTTTTCCACAGGCTAATAATGCATTTGAAAATAAAATAACAATGAATGAATCAAACACTCAAGCCTTGAAGTAGCAAGAGAAAG
The DNA here is from genome assembly GCF_033978795.1 of Nerophis ophidion. Lineage (NCBI taxonomy): Eukaryota > Metazoa > Chordata > Actinopteri > Syngnathiformes > Syngnathidae > Nerophis > Nerophis ophidion. The sequence continues at coordinate 24,282,348 of NC_084618.1, read as the reverse complement.
TGCATGAATACAACGTTAATTATTGCTCAGTTTGCTACACAGATTTGCTTTACCACTGAATATGGAACAGGCAACGCTTAATAGTGCAAAATCAACTTTCAAAAAACAAACAAAAAAACATCAATGGTATATTAAATACAATTTAAATACAACATTTAATGCCTCTTTTCTATTTGCAGCCTTCTGAGATAAATATCAACATTAACTTTTTCCACAGGCTAATAAATTTGAAAATAAAATAACAGTGAGGTGGATGGGGTTTGGCGGGAGCGGGGGGGTGTATATTGTAGCATCCCGGAAGAGTTAGTGCTGCAAGGGTTTCTTGGTATTTGTTCTGTTGTGTTTATGTTCTGTTACGGTGCGAAATGTGTTTGTCATTTTTGTTTGGTGTGGGTTCACAGTAGAGATGTGTGATTTGCGGTCACAACCGCGGAGTCCGCGGATAAACCGCGGGTCGGGCGGGTGACATGACGAAAAAATAGATTTTAAATAGATTCGGGCGGGTGGGGGTTGGACCAATTCGGAAATATATATTGTAATAATCCCAGGAATGTAGGCTCATAAAACTTCTTCGTTTGTCTTGTCTTTATTGCACAAGATGTAATACAACCACACAACAACTCTCATGTCGCTAACGCTTTTTCCGGGACAACGCGAACTCTCACTTCCTGTCGATAACGTCACTTCGCTGTCTCTCCTGGAAGTCCCGCCCCCCAGCCAATGTCATTGGCTAACACCCTGTAGCCAGCCGCTACATTATACATAGTTAAATGTTATGTTGAAGAGGTTCATTTAGCTTACTGACGTGTATGTATGAATGGTTGATTTATATAGGCTAGTAGGTAAAGTGTTATACCTGACAACTCTTGATAGTACAATCCATATAACACGTCACAGACAACGTCACGCTAACATCACGTGACACCTCTGATGAAGGCTGCAGAAGCAAGGTAGCCCAAACTTGTCAGGTACAACACTTTACCTTACTAGCCTATAGAAATCAACCATTTATAAATAGTTAAATGTTGTTACCCACATACGAAACAGTATGTGGGCATACTTTTATTTTGAAGTGTCTCATTTGGTCTGTCGACGGATGTAAGGAACCTAACGAGGTATTTGTCATTTGTTGGTATTTTACTTGGTGGCATGTTTGATCCACATGCTGTGCATGTTATTTTTACGTTTGTAACGTGCTTTATTTATTACAGTTTTCACGGTGAATTTGAAGGGAAAGTAAGCCTTCAAATAAATCAGTTCAAGAAAGCCATTGTGTCTGTGCTATTTGGAGGGAGTTACACTTTCTAACCTCACTAATGCCTTGCATTGTCTATATTAGATATATAACAACGGGCGGGTGTGGCTTTGATGAAATGCTGGTTCGGGTGGATTGCGGGTGGATGACGACTTTAGTGATGCGGTTGCGGGTGATATAATTGCCTATCTGCGCATCTCTAGTTCACAGTGTGGCGCATATTTGTAAGTGTTAAAGTTGTTTATAAGGCCACCCTCAGTGTGACCTGTATGGCTGTTGACCAAGTACGCATTGCATTCACTTCTGTGTGTAGCATGTATTATGTAACTGTATCGGCACTCAGGTTTGTACGGAAGAAAAGCGGACGTGACGACAGGTTCTAGAGGACACTAAAGGCAGTGCCTTTTTAGACACGCCCCTAATATTGTTGTCCGGGTGGAAATCGGGAGAAATTCACTAGAATGGTTGCCGCGGGAGATTTTCGGGAGGTGCTCTGAACGTCGGGAGTCTCCCGGGAAAATCGGGAGGGTTGGCAAGTATTAGCGGTAAATGCGGTGTTACAGCAACTCTGCCGCTGTATAATACCGGCGAGCCAGCTGAAATTAGGGACCGATGGCCCAAAGGGACAGAGGACCCTATTGAATTTCTGGACTTTTATTATTATTATTATTATTATTAGGGACCGATGTCCCTTTGGGGGGTAACCACAAAGTCCTGTCAGTTTGTCCATGTGACTTGATGGAGGGTGTGTTGGTCCACATAGAAGCAGATGTCCCCGTGTAGACACTGACCTGAAGTCCTGAAGAGTCTGTGGCGTTGTGTTCCAGGGCAGCGCCCGGCGGAAGAAGAAGGTGGTCCACAGGACGGCGACGGCCGACGACAAGAAGCTGCAGTTCTCCTTGAAGAAACTGGGAGTGAACAACATCTCGGGGATCGAGGAGGTACGTCTCCACTTTGGACCCACTTTGGCTTCCGGCGCTAAGGTGGCCCCTGTGTGCAGGTGAACATGTTCACCAACCAAGGCACGGTCATCCACTTCAACAACCCCAAAGTGCAGGCCTCCCTGGCCGCCAATACCTTCACCATCACGGGACACGCCGAGACCAAGCAGCTGACCGAGATGCTGCCTGGCATCCTCAACCAGCTGGGAGCCGACAGTCTGACCAGCCTCAGGAGGCTCGCCGAGGCCTTGCCCAAACAAGGTGGGTGGGACTCCACTTCTTAGTCATGTGTCATAGTCATCCAAACTAGCAGGTCTTTGCTAAATGCTCAATAGTCAAAGTATAATCCCCGCTTGGAATTATGAGTATATATTTAGTTGATTCCTCAATTACCTAATTTCCCCAAAAAATGGATTAACTCGCTAGAATATAAAGACAACATAACATACATCCATCAACCTTATATATTTATATATTTATCCGTACAGTAATCTATTTATATCTGCTAGGTGTAACGGTGCGTGTATTTGTATTGAACCGTTTCGGTACGGGGGTTTCAGTTCGGTTCGGAGGTGTACCGAACGAGTTTCCACACGGACATATTAAGTAGCGTACCGCACGTTGTGTAAACAATACACAACACACGGCATGCTAGCAGCGACCAAGCTACGATAAACTGACCATACCTCCTCTTTTCACCGGACATGTCCTCTTTTGCGGGGCTGTCCGGGTGGAGTTTCTTAAATGCCTCAAATGTCCGGCATTTTAAGTTAGGGTTGCGTGTATTTTCAATGTACGTTCAGGGTTAAGAAGGGGTTAAAAACAAAACAAATTGTGCACGCAGCAGCATTCGTGAGGGAGGGGCAGAGAGAGGGAGCGAGAGAGTTATAATATACGCGCATGTGTTGCCAGGCTCTGCTTTTTACCCATAGATTTATCAGATTTTATTTTTTAATATCTATTGCAGGGGTGTCAAAAGTGTGCCCCGGAGGCCATTTGCGGCCCACAGCTAATGTTTTAAAGGCCCACGGCACATTCTAAAAATACCATTAAAATAAACAAAAACATAAACAAAAGTGAAATAAAAAAGCTTAAAGGCTAAATGTAATTTAGAAAAAGTTGCAACGTTGGCGAATAAAACAAAGCTGGTTTTTTTTCTTTCAAACTGTCATTGCTCACAACATAATATTGAATCAAAATCAATGTTATGAATTATTGACCCATTACTTTCCATCAAATATTGCACAAAAAATATTTTTGTTGGAAGATTTCGCAAATTTGGTAAATAAATAACCCCAAAAATCTATATTTTGTTGTTTTCTTACTGTACCGAAAATGAACTGAACTGCGGTACGTACCGAACCGAAGTATTTGTGTACCGTTACACCCCTAATATCTACACGTTATTGTTCTTTTATCCGGCACGACCATGAGCTAATGCAACATGTCGTTCTTATCTGTACTGTAAAATTCTAATTTGAGTTACGATAAATGGAAGTGTAATTCTCTAATTTCACTACACTCTTATTTATTTTATTGCACCTACAATCTGTCGGGGCTGTCCTAACTTTTTCCACTGAAAGTAAAATCATTTGAATATTTGTCATTTTCAAAACCTGATTAAATAATATAAACATTTTTTTTTAGGGCTCCCCTCAATTTTTTTCCCAGGGATATACTTCTTTTTTTTTTTTCTATGCCTAAAGTGAATCTTTAGCTCAACTTCAGGTTTAGCTGTGGATATAAAGGTAACATACTTTTTAATGCGTTTGTTTTGTTGGGCACTACCACAAAATAGACATTGTTTTCCTCTAAAAAATTCAAAGTTTAATGTTGTGGTGGTACAGAATATGTCAAGTAATCACAGCCTTAAATGAATAAATAAATCAGGAGCTGACAGTTAAAAAAAAATCCTCACTAAAATAATTGATGATCCTTTAAGGGCCTTTACTCCTAAGTGAAAAATAAATTAAAAACATTTTACTTTCAACAATTAAATCTTTAGATTAACTTCAAAGCTGTCAATTATCAAGTTTCTAGTATTGTTTTATGCCTTTTTTGTCAAATAAAAGTAAAAAAAAAACGATTTTTACATGGCAAAAATACAAGATGTGTAATATTCTCCCCCTAAAACAGGGGTGTCCAAACTTTTTCCACTTAGGGACGCAGACTGAAAAATCAAAGCAAGCAGAGTCCATTTCGACATTTTTTTAATTTTAAAAACCAATCCAATATTTGTATAAAAAATATACATTTCGGCCCCCACTCAGGCTTGATCCCAGGGACCTGTTTTGGTCAAAAAAATATTAAAAATGTGTCATTATTCAGTATTATTTTGTTTTGTTATTATTCAAGTTTTAAATCTCCAGATCAACATTAAGTCCATCTGTCAATATAATGATTTTAATTATTTAAGTTGTATCCTCTTTTTGTCAAAGAAAACCATGTTTTTTGATGGAAAAAAACACAAAGTATGCAATATTATCACCCAATATTTTTTTAAGTGGAATATTTGAGATTATATAATAATTGGAGGCTTTAAAAAAGTCAATAACTAATAACACCAATTGATTGTAATTCATTATTATTTTTTGAGCAATGACACTTAAAAACAAATCACACTAAAATTATTGGGGATCCAAAAGGGTCCTACCCATTTTTTTACTGTGTACTTTTAAAAAACACAGTAGTATCAAGATCAACTTCAGATCCATCCATCAATTATAAGTTTTATTGTTGTTTGTTTTTTTGTTTGTTCATTTTAGGCCCTTTAAAAAAAACAGCTCAGTTTTTTATATGGCAAACACAAAATATGCAACATTTTCCCTCAAAAATATCTCTTAAGTGGAAAATTTAACGTGACGTAATTGGAGCCTTGAATAGTCAATTATTCATAATGACAGAGATTTTGATTCATTATTATTTTTTAAAGAAAGAAACAGTCAGCTTTGTGTTATTCGAGTAAACATTGCAACATTTTCTTGTTGCATTTCACCCGTTTGCTCTTTTATACCACTTTTTACGTTTAAAAAAATGTTCAATCGTATTTTTAAAATGTGCCGTGAGGCCGTTAAAGAATTACCTGCGAGCTACAAATGGACCCCTGGGACGCACTTTGGACATCCTGCCCTAAAACATTGCAAAGTGGAACATTTGATGTAAGATTATCCACATTGGACGATTGAAAGCTTACCTGATTAATATGTGTGAGATGATCTCAGTAATATCAGTCCAAACTGAAATCATGCAGGCATTTTGTCCATTTTAAGTGGAAGACAAAGTCGTCGAGCCAACATGTCAATCATTAAGTTACTTCCTGTTCTTAATAGATGACTTAAAATGACTTGGAGATGGATCGTCCTGCATAACCATCTGGTAGGGCTGGACGATAAAACGATAACGATATATATCACGATAGACATGTGATCAATATCAATAGAAAATGGGGTCGATAGAACGTTCGATAATTTCACTGAGTTCTGTTAGAAAAAAAATAGTAAGAAACGCTGAGCCGGAACCGCACGGCATTCTGGGGGGTGTAGGCAAAGGAAGGGCTTTAGCCTCTCGACCTATCACGGCCTAGCCTGAACCGCAAGGCATTCTGGGAAATGCTAACAGGGAAAAGAAAAAAAAAGCAACAATTGATTGATACTTTTATTAGTAGATTGCACAGTTCAGTACATATTCCGTACAATTGACCACTAAATGGTAACACCCCAATAAGTTTTTCAACTCGTTTAAGTCGGGGTCCACGTTAATCAACAAAACGGGAATATGAGTGCGGCAGCACGAGAGGAAATTGTAAATAAAAAAGGAAACGTCACGTCACCAGTTTGGCAGTATTTTGGATTGTTTAAGTCCGATACGAATCAGAGTAATACTGTCTGCAAACTTTGCAAGGTCGTAGTCCCGACCAAGTCTTGGAACACGACAAACTTATTTTACCACCTGAGCCACTCTCACCCGCTGGAGTACAGCAGCAAACAACCACAACATCAGCCGGTGCAAGTGGAACAGCTCCAAAGCGGCAACAGACCACCATCGAGAGGCACTCGGCAGCAGTGCCATAGGACAAAAATTCTAAACATTATAAAGAAATAAGGGGTGCAGCGGTGTATCAATTAGTGAAGGACATGCTACCGCTCAGCATAGTTGAGAAGTCTGGGTAAGCATTTATTTAATGTCAATATTTGCACATCGACCAGTATTTTCATTTATTTGACTGTTTTTCTTAATGCTGACCTCGTTCTAAAGGTTAAAGGTTATATTTAAAATAAAAGTATTAAAATTCAGCCTTTTTTCTCCTGGTCTTTATTTAGAATAGTTTTTTGTGTTTTTTTTATCGATAATTATCGATATCTACTGATATGAAACACTTATATCGTGATGAATTTTTTAGTCATATCGCTCTGCCCTACCATCTGGTATCGGCAATAGCAATATTTCAGTATCGATTGTCTGTGTCATACCCCGTGATAAGGTGGAGACTTGTCCAGGGTGTAGCCCGCCTTCCGCCCAAATGCAGCTGAGATAGGCTCCAGCACCCCCCGTGACCCCAAAAGGGACAAGGGGTAGAAAATGGATGGATGTATTCGCACATCACTGATGGATATGTTTCAATAAAATATATCATCCTTAATAATTAATACAAAAATAATACTATAATTTAGTGACATTTAATATTGAACTGGCGTGGTTGTGCCACCAACCTGAGGGTTCCTGGTTCAATCCCCAGCTTCTACCAACCCTAGTCATGTCCATTGTGTCCTTGAGCAAGACACTTCACCCTTGCTCCTGATGGGTGGTGGTTAGGGCCTTGCATGGCAGCTCCCTCCATCAGTGTCAAAGTGCTTTAAAGGTAGAAAAACACTTTACAAGTATAACCCATTTACTTTAAATTACGATATATTGTACAATTGTTTTTTAATTAATGTATTATTCTTAAACTGAATTTCCGTTATAGTACAGTATGTATACTATATGAACATGAGAGTGGTGTATAACTGTGTGCCACTGCAAACAAGTACAGTAACACTTGCCTTATTGTGTCTACTTGTTTACATGTTTGACTGCAAACTAGGATTCATCTTCAACTAGTCATTGTTTAAAAATCAAGTGTTTATGACCTGCATCATTATTTGTAAACATGTAGTTGTGTGTTCTACTGTACTCTCTGCCAGTGTTGTCGTCCAGGATTCTATCACGGCTACTACGTGGAAATTAGGGCTGTCTAAAAGTATTCATACACACACTATAATTTTTTTTTACAAAAAATATATTTAGACTAAAATAGCTAGGAAAAAACAGTATTTTGCTTGTGTCGTGTTTATGCTTAACTGAGTGTTTTAGTCTTGGTGTTTTCTCTGATTTAAGCTTTTATTCTATAAAATATTGCTGTGTTCTGTATGATTGATTTAAATAACTGCTTAACAAAAACTATTAATATTATTTCTGTTGGTCCCTGAACGCACCGTAAAACACCTATCTCGGATTCTGGTTGAGCATAGAAGGATCACTCTGTTCTAAGAGATTAGGTTCAATAACAATTTATTATCCTGGTTGATCAGTGTTTATAAAAGTGCAGATTGGGAAATGTTGATTATTAGTGTGTAAAGACGTGCGGTTATCACTGTTTTCCTTTATTTTGACTTAAAAGTTAACCGAAGTGGTCATTATTAGTGTTTATCCTATCGTGGCCTTAATCTGCTCAAGTGGACAGTTGCAGTTCAGATGATTGAACTTCTTCAGTTTGACACATTCTGGAATGTAGGAAATCATTGATGAAATATGTTAAGTTAATTCAATTTAAAATATGAACTATACATATGGCCATATCCAAAGTCTTAAAGTGTTTTTGTTTTTCCAGCCACAGATGGAAGAGCACCGGTTGCTGCAATAGAAGAAGAAGACGATGAAGTTCCAGGTGAGAACTTTAGTGTTCCTGATCAACAAGAACACCAAGACTTGGTTTTCACACTCCAAGGAGCCATGAGTGTCCTGCAGGTGGCGCAAGTGAACAACCTTCTCCTTGTCCTTTCAGATCTGGTGGAGAACTTTGACGAGGCCTCCAAGGGTGAAGCGAACTAGCGAGAGGAACTGTGGAGCATCACAACCTTCTACTATGTCAGGTCTTTACCTTTCCAAGAGGACACAATGTCTTCATTAATGTCCCAGGTGGTCCAATATGCTGAATGTCTTTTAATGTCTGTGTGCTCGTCTTACTGGACGCTCACACTTTTTCTGTGGCCTATTTCAAACTGTCATGTCTGCAATTAAAGTGTTAGCTACTGTCAATCACACAGTGCCAGTCTTGAAACATTTTTATTTAACGAACATTCAATGCACATCTTGTGTAATTGGCTACTTAACTGCAGCTAGCATCGGAGCTAGCTGTGTGTCAAATGTCATGTTTTACAGCATTTTCTCTTCAAACTCCACAGAAAACAGCTTTACAGATGTCAAGTCTGCTGGCTAAATATGTCAATTAAATACTAACACATGCAACACACAAACTTAATTTAAGTGATAAATTAAAAGGTACTAGAAGAAAGTGCTGTCCTTCAGTCCAACATACTTTTATAAAGTAACAATAAATAAAATGTGTTTTAAATGAAGCTTAAAAGTGCATGCAGACTTCTCTACCAGCACCAGTGTCACTCTCTGATGGCCATCAGCAATCTCAGCAGGTGTCCTTCCATCACCTGTTGCACTAAACACACACACACATGCTGGTTAGCATTGGGCTTATTGGACCCTAATTAGAATAAAAACTAAGAGTAATCTTTTGATATGATGCACTTAGTCCATAAGTAACAAACGTGTACTTCATGTTTAGTGTGCCAGCAATCTGAGGGTTGCAGGTTCAATCCCCGCTTCTGCTATCCTAGTCACTGCCGTTGTGTCTTTGGGCAAGACACTTTACCCACCTGCTCCCAGTGCCACCCACACTGCTTTAAAAATGTAACTTAGATATTGGGTTTCACAATGTAAAGCGCTTTGAGTCACTAGAGAAAAGTGCTATATAAATATGGTAAATGGGTTATACCTGTATAGCACTTTTCTACCCCTTTTTAAGGAGACCAAAGCGCTTTGACACTACTTCCACATTTGCCCATTCACACACACATTCACACACTGTCGGCGGGAGCTGCCATGCAAGGCGCTAACCAGGACCCATCAGGACCAAGGGTTAAGTGTCTTGCCCAAGGACACAACGGACGTGACTAGGATGGTAGAAGGTGGGGGGTAAACCAGTAACCCTCAGATTGCTGGCACAGCCACTCTACCAAATTCGCCACACCGTCCACTTGGTGGCGAAGTTGGTAGAGTATATATATGAGTAGAGGTAAAGTTATATATATATATATATATATATATGAATATAAATATAATTCACTTCACATTTATTCAGAAAATATAAATAACAACAAATAAAGATAGAATACTATTAACCACAACCTGTAAGTGTAAAAAAAAAAAACCCTAACATTATGATTTGTACAATTTCAGAATGTGCTTGTTCTATTTTTAAACAAAGAAAATCATCTGAAGTTTTCTTTATTTTTAAATAAGCTTGCTGTGATTTTACCAGTCTGGCCCACTTAGGAGTAGATTTTTCCCTTATGTGGCCCCCCTTCTAAAATGAGTTTGACACCCCTGGACTACAGCATAGAATACAATGAGTATATTGAGCAAATATCATATTGGTTTTAGTAACTTTACTGTAGAAAATGTACCAAAGCTTGACGTACCGTTGCGGTGGCCCATGGCTACGGCCATGTCCATGGGGTTGAAGCCCGAGTCGGACTCGAAAGTGGGATCAGCGCCGCTCTCTGAGGGTCAAAATGAAAGAAAAAGTTTGGAGATAGTTTGAAGGTGCAGCAGTGCAGTCGTTAAACTCACCAAGCAGCAGCTCCACACAGCGCACGTGGTTACCGTGGACGGCGTACAGCAAGGGCACGCCTCCGTTCTGAAAGCATGAAGGAGGCCACGGTCAGGTCAAGTCAGGTGAGGTGAGGTGAGAGGACCCCCGGACATCAGTCAAGCGCGTGACACTCACCCAGTCGTACTCGTTGACGTCTACGCCGCAGTCGATGAGCATCTTGACAATGTCCGTGTAGCCTTTGCTGCAGGCCAGGGACAAGGCGCTCTCCCTGCCTTTGGCCAGGAGGTTGGGGTCGGCACCCTGCAGGGAGGGTGGTACTCTCAGCACATGAAGACCTAGGACACGTGTGTAATTCTTACATTCTGGAGGAGAAACTCCACCACTGCGATCTGCCCGTGTGCAGCCGCCCACATCAGAGGGGTGAAGCCTTCCTCGTCCTGAGCGTTGATCACAGATTCTAGAAGACAAAGTAGTACTTGTACACACCTGGATACCAAACCAAAATTTTTGTGTACCGTTATACCCCGAATATACATACATACATGTATGTATGTATCTATATATATATATATATATATAGATACATACATATATATTTATACATATATATATATATGTATACATCTGTGTGTGTATATATATATATATATATATATATATATATATGCACATACATATTTATATATATATACATACACACACACATATATATATATACACGCAAACATACACATATACACCTACATACACACACATATATATACATATATATACACACAAACATACACATATACACCTACATACACACACATATATATGCATATATATATATTTATATTTACACACACATACATATATATGTGTGTATGTGTGTGTGTGAATGTGTATATGTGTGTATGTATGTATGCTTTGGAGCCCCTGCCTCGAAATAAAATGTTTGCCTTGGTGCCCTAAAATATAAGCTCTCCTTTAAGGCAACACTTGCCTTGACCGAGTTGAGTTTATACCAAAATGGATACATGGATGATACAGCAGAGGATTGGGAGAATGTCATGTGGTCAGATGAAACCAAAATAGAACTTTTTGGTATAAACTCAACTCGTCGTGTTTGGAGGAAGAAGAATACTGAGTTGCATCCCAAGAACACCATACCTACTGTGAAGCATGGGGGTGGAAACATCATGCTTTGGGGCTGTTTTTCTGCTAAGGGGACAGGACGATTGGTCCGTGTTAAGGAAAGAATGAATGGGGCCATGTATCGTGAGATTTTGAGCCAAAACCTCCTTCCATCAGTGAGAGCTTTGAATGGTTGACCAAATACTTATTTTCCACCATAATTTACAAGTAATTCTTTAAAATTCCTACAATGTGAATTCCTGAAATTTTTTTCACATTCTGTCTCTCACAGTTGAAGTGTACCTATGATGAAAATTACAGACCTCTGTCATCATTTTAAGTGGGGGAACTTGCACAATCGGTGGCTGACTAAATACTTTTTTGCCCCACTGTATATATATATATATATATATATATATATATATATATATATATATATATATATATATATATATATATATATATATATACACACACACACACTGTTACAACTTTTTGGTATAAACTCAACTCGTCATGTTTGGAGGAAGAAGAATACCAAGTTGCATCCCAAGAACACCATAACTACTGTGAAGCATGGGGGTGGAAACATCATGCTTTGGGGCTGTTTTTCTGCTAAGGGGACAGGACGATTGATCCGTGTTAAGGAAAGAATGAATGGGGCCATGTATCGTGAGATTTTGAGCCAAAACCTCCTTTCAGCAGTGAGAGTTTTGAATGGTTGACCAAATACTTATTTTCCACCATAATTTACAAATAAATTCCTTAAAATTCCTACAATGACAATTCCTGGATTTTTTTTTTCACATTCTGTCTCTCACAGTTGAAGTGTACCTGTGATGAAAATTACAGACCTCTGTCATCATTTTAAGTGGGAGAACTTGCACAATCGCTGGCTGGCTAAATACTTTTTTGCCCCACTGTACATACATATATATATATATATATATATATATATATATACACACATTTATACATACATATATATACAAACATACATATATATACAAACATACATATATATATTTATATACACATACACACACACACACACACATACATACATACATACATACATACACACAAACATACAAATACAAATATTCAATTGTTATTGGTGTGAATCTTTGGGCACCTCTCCATTATATTACAATTCTTTGAGTTGAGGATTCGATTCATAATTGATACTCGATTCAAATTGATTTTTTAAATGTATTATTTGGTATAACAATAATAATAATGACAAAACCTTAACAAAAAAGCATACAGGTTACAAAACGTTTTGGATAGTAAATAGTATACATTTGATTTTTGAAAATACTAAAACAATAGGGATTCGAATGTGATAAAAAAAAAAAACACTTTTAGCCCTCCTAATTATTATACACCGTATGATAGTTTGTAAACAATAAATACATAAATATCTGCTTGTCACCTTGACATACGATTTCAAAGCAAGTTATCCATCAATTTGTACATACAAAAATCAAATAAGGAAATGCATAGGCAATAATATAATGAGGCAATTCTATATTCTTACATTCCCCGTTACATGCGGGCCTTTGAGCGCAGCCATGACTGCGATGTGTCCCTCGATAGAAACAAGTTCTACACCCCTAATGTAGACAGATGCCTTGCTAGCTTTACGCCGCACATACGCAAAAGTAGACACTAGATGACAGTAAAAGCTTGTACTTACAGCTCCATCCAGTTTCTACCGCTTGTCCCTTTCGGGGTCACGGGGGGTGCTGGAGCCTATCTCAGCTCATTGTCCAATATAACAGAATTATAACTAATTAAAGGGGAACATTATCACCAGACCTATGTAAGCGTCAATATATACCTTGATGTTGCAGAAAAAAAGACCATATGTTTTTTTAACCGATTTCCGGACTCTAAAAGGGTGAATTTGACGATCTAAACGCCTTTCAATTGTTCGCTGTCGGAGCGATGACCTTTCACCCGGGACGTCACAATGGGAAGCAATCCACCATTTTCTCAAACACATTACGCACACAAGTCAAATTAGCTCTGTTATTTTCCGTTTTTTCGACTTGGAGACATCATGCCTCGTCGGTGTGTTGTCGAAGGGAGTAACAACACCATCAGGGACAAATTCAAGTTGATTTACGTGGAGTGTGCATCGATTAACACGGCATGCTAATCGATGCTAACATGCTATTTAGGCTAGCTGTATGTACATATTGCATCGTTATGCCTAATTTGTAGCTATATTTGCATCCACCCTTTCCCTCCAACCACATTTAATGCCAAACAAACACATACCAATCGACGGATTTAAGTTGCACCAGTGTCAAAAGATGCGAAAGTCCCTCATTTGGTCTGCACATTTTACTGCCGATGCTACGACTGACATGGCACAGAGATGTGTGGATATCCTGCGACACTCAAAGCAGATGCATTTCCAACGATAAAGTCAACAAAATCACAAAGGTGAGTTTTGTTAATGTTATTGACTTATGTGCTAATCAGACATATTTGGTCACGGCATGACGGCCATTTATCGATGCTAACATGCTATTTAGGCTAGCAGTATGTACATTTGTAGCTATATTTGCATCCAGCCTTTCCCTCCACCCACATTTAATGCCAAACAAACACTTACCAATCGACTGATTTAAGTTGTTCCAGTGGTCTGGTCAAAAGATGCAATCGTTGGTTAGAAGGCAATCGCCGAATAGCTTCAATAGCTATTCGCTCGATAGCTTCAGTTTCTTCTTTAATTTGGTTTTTGCTATCTGCCTCCACACTCCAACCATCCGTTTCAATACATGCGTAATCTGTTGAATCGCTTAAGCCGCCTAAATCAGAGTCTGAATCCGAGCTAATGTCACTATAGCTGGCTGTGCTATCCGCCATGTTTGTTTGTATTGGCGTCACTATGTGACGTCACAGGAAAATGGAAGGTGGATTTACAGATAGCGACTTTAAAGCCTTTTTTCGGGATATTCCACGATGGGTAAAATTTTGAAAAAAAACTTGAAAAATAAAATAAGCCACTGGGAATTGATTTTTATGGTTTTAAACCTTCTGAAATTGTGATAATGTTCCCCTTTAAAGTAATTCTTGCAGCTACCTACCTTGTTCGATCCTGCTGGCCAGAAACACCATTTCCCCTTGAGCGGCCAGCTGATGGATGGATAGAGCTACAAACAAGCAGACATGATGATATGAGTAACTGATTTAAAAAGTGAAATATTGGGAGAGGTGACGTACAGTGCACCAGTAGAGGCGTAGATGACACCTCGTTGCCGCGGTGCTTGTTGGTGAGGGTGGTGGACTGCTTGATGGGGGAGAAGTGTTTGGTGGTGGATGGAGTGTAAACATGGCGCACTTGGATCCCCGGGGAGGGTGACGTCTGGATGTTGCACTCAGCTGCAAGACAAACACAATGACACAAAGTATTCATCAAATATTCAGGACTCGTATGCCTTTTCCATGGCCTAATTCAAGCACTTTTTGAGGACTTTCAAGATCAATTTCCCAGTACCCTTCAAAAGGGGAAAACCAGTGTGAATCAATCAGCCCTGTTATTTGAGGTCACCAAATGCTGTCTGTGGGAAAAATACAGAAAATCTGCTAAAACCTAAGCCTAACATTGAACCAGCAGTTATGATTAACTGAATGGGGCATACAAAATGAAGCAGTGTTTCTGTAAATGGTAAATGGTTGTACTTGTATAGCGCTTTTCTACCCCTTTTTAAAGGAGCCCAAACCGCTTTGACAGTATTTCCACATTCACACACTGATGGCGGGAGCTGCCATGCAAGGCGCTGTAGACTATTCAATGTCATTGGTGTGTGGAAACATGTCTCCATTTGTGCTGTTTTTCACATTTTTTGTTCTTTTTCTTACTTGCAGCACTCAGTGACATTGAACAGCACGGATTGATTCACACCGTATTTCTGCTTGTAAACAGCATAATGTGACATAAATACACGCACCCTCAAAATGTCAATTTCACCCATTTATTAAAAAAACTGTTCTACATTAATATAAGGATAATAAAGGAAAATATCTTGTTTTTTTCACAGCACCTCACTCACCATCAATTAAGCATATCCAGCCTTATTACTGTGGCTAACATAACAAATTAACAGTGTCACTTTTTTTGCTTTCACTGAGGTAGGCAATAGAGCAATAAATGCAGACAACCATTTTGTGTAAAAACTAGAAAATCATTCATATTAACCCAGCTCTAAGTTGTGAAAAAGGGTTACAAATGGTTCTCAAATGGGGGTACACGTACCCCTAGGGGTTCTTGAAGGTATGCCAAGGGGTACGTGAGATTTTTTTTAAATATTCTAAAAATAGCAACAATTTAAAAATCCTTTATAAATATATTTATTGAATAACACTTCAACAAAATATGAATGTAAGTTCATAAACTGTGAAAAGAAATGCAACAATGCAATATTCAGTGTTGACAGCTAGATTTTTTGTGGACATGTTCCATAAAGATTTCTTTTTTTTGTGAAGAAATGTTTAGGATTAAGTTCATGAATCCAGATGGATCTCGATTACAATCCCCAAAGAGGGCACTTTAAGTTGATGATTACTTCTATGTGTAGAAATCTTTATTTATAATTGAATCACTTGTTTATTTTTCAACAAGTTTTTAGTTATTTACATATCTTTTTTTTCCCAAATAGTTCAAGAAAGGCCACTACAAATTAACAATATTTTACACTGTTATACAATTTAATAAAACATAAACTGATGACATAGTGCTGTGTTTTACTTCGTTATCTCTTTTTTTCAACCAAAAATGCTTTGCTCTGATTAGGGGTTACTGGATTTTAAAAAATGTTCAAAGGCGGTGCATCACTGAAAAAAAGGTTGAGAACCACTGCATTACATGACCTTCACAGTACAAACAAGTCCAATAATGGACTAATAATTTCCACCCAATGTTCATTAAAACGACGTATTAGGGTTATCTTACAGGCTTTGGCATGTAAGATCCAGTGTGTGGCTTTCGTTTTTAAGGAAACTTGTTTTTTGTTTTTCCATTTTATTATTTGCCTATTGAGTCAGAAATATGATGAACACTTCCAAGCATCAGGAGTGTCCAAAGTGCAGCCCGGGGCCATTTATGGCCTGCAGCTAATTGCTTACCGGCCCGCCACACATTACACATTCTGGAAATGCTATAGCAAGAATTTGAAAAAACATTTTAAAAAAAAGTGGATCGTGGTGAAATCTAACTAGAAAAAAGTTGCAATGTTGACACAAAGCTGCCATGCAGGCTGTTTTTAAATAATTATTTTGTCTGTCTTCATTTTTCTTTTTTTGCCATTGCTCCAAGGTTTCTCAGTGTCATCCCATTGGGTTGAGTTTTTCTTTGCCCTGATGTGGGATCTAAGTCAAGGGTGTCGTCGTGGCTTGTGTAGCCCTTTAAGACAGTGGTCCCCAACCACCGGGCTCGATTGGTACCGGGCCGCAGAATAATTTTTTATTAAATCAACATAAAAAACACAAGATACACTTACAAATAGTGCACCAACCCAAAAAAAATCCCTTTTTCATGACAAAAACAAAAAAACAAAAAAAAACCCTTAGATTTACCCATAGATTTATCAGATTTTATTTTCTAAAGCAGGGGTGTCAAAAGTGTGCCCCGGAGGCCATTTGCGGCCCACAGCTAATGTTTTAAAAGGTCCACGGCACATTCTAAAAATACTATTAAAATGAAAAAAAACATAAACAAAAGTGAAATAAAAAAGCTTAAAGGCTAAATGTAATTTAGAAAAAGTTGCAACGTTGACTAATAAAACAAAGCTGTTTTTTTTCTTTCAAACTGTCATTACTCAAAACATAATATTGAATCAAAATCGATGTTATTATGAATTATTGACCTATCCAAGTTTCCGATTACTTCACATCAAATATTCCACATAGAAAAATATTTTTGGTGGAAGATTTTGCAAATTTGGTAAATAACCAAAAAAAATTATATTTTGTTGTTTTCTTACTGTACCGAAAATTAACCGAACCATGACCTCTGAACCAAGGTACGTACCGAACCGAAATTTTTGTGTACCATTACACCCCTAATATATATATATATGAAATACTGGAAAAAATGTACATCCCACCCCTCACCTCAACACCCCCCCATCTCCCGAATACAGAGGTCTCAAGGTTGGCAAGTATGTACATAAGTAAATAAGTAAACATGATTGATTGATTGAAGTTGTCTTTGTCTTTTTTTTTTTTTTACTTCTTATTAACCTGAAGTCGATATATATACTGTAAGCGTTAAATAAAATAATAATAATTTGAATTATTTTTTAACATTTTAATGACTGAGATCCTTTATGGCCCCCAGGAACCCTAAAGGTAAAAAAAATGTTTTGTAAAATCCATATATTTTGCAAATGAATAACCCCCAAAATTTAGATTTTGTTGTTTTCTTACTGTACCGAAAATGAACCGAACCGTGACATCTGAACCGAGGTACGTACCGAACCGAAATGTTTGTGTACCATTACACCCCTAATATATATATATATATATGAAATACTTGAAAAAATATACATCCCACCCCTCACCTCAACACCCCCCCATCTCCCGAATACAGAGGTCTCAAGGTTGGCAAGTATGTACATAAGTAAATAAGTAAACATGATTGATTGATTGAAGTTGTCTTTGTTTTTTTTTTTACTTCTTATTAACCTGAAGTCGATATGTATACTGTAAGCGTTAAATAAAATAATAATAATTTGAATTATTTTTTAACATTTTAATGACTGAGACCCTTTATGGCCCTCGGGAACCCTAAAGGTAAAAAAAAATGTTTTGTAAAATCCATATATTTTGTAAATGAATAACCCCCAAAATTTAGATTTTGTTGTTTTCCTACTGTACCGAAAATTTACCGAACCGTGACATCTGAACCCAGGTACGCACCGAACCGAAATTTTTGTGTACCATTACACCCCTAATATATATATATATATATATATATATATATATATATATATATATATATATATATATATATATATATATGAAATATTTGAAAAAATATACATCCCACCCCTCATCTCAACACCCCCCCATCTCCCGAATACAGAGGTCTCAAGGTTGGCAAGTATGTATATAAGTAAATAAGTAAACATGATTGATTGATTGAAGTTGTCTTTGTTTTTTTTTACTTCTTATTAACCTGAAGTCGATATATATACTGTAAGCGTTAAATAAAATAATAATAATTTGAATTATTTTTTAACATTTTAATGACTGAGAACCTTTATGGCCCCCGGGAACCCTAAAGGTAAAAAAAAATGTTTTGTAAAATCCATATATTTTGTAAATGAATAACCCCCAAAATTTAGATTTTGTTGTTTTCCTACTGTACCGAAAATTAACCGAACCGTGACATCTGAACCCAGGTACGTACCGAACCGAAATTTTTGTGTACCATTACACCCCTAATATATATATATATATTTATATATATATATATATGAAATATTTGAAAAAATATACATCCCACCCCTCATCTCAACACCCCCCCATCTCCCGAATACAGAGGTCTCAAGGTTGGCAAGTATGTATATAAGTAAATAAGTAAACATGATTGATTGATTGAAGTTGTCTTTGTTTTTTTTACTTCTTATTAACCTGAAGTCGATATATATACTGTAAGCGTTAAATAAAATAATAATAATTTGAATTATTTTTTAACATTTTAATGACTGAGAACCTTTATGGCCACTGGGAACCCTACAGGTAAAAAAATTTTTGGGGAAAAATCCATATATTTTGTTATGGTTTGAAAATGAAAAATATCAAAATTTCCCATGTGGAAAAAGTTTGGAAACCCCCGATTTACAAGAACTTCACCCAAAATCCAAGCATTTGAATATTTAAAAACCACCTTTGAAAAGAACAGACGCCACCTCCAGGTCCGAGTTGACCTGGTCCTGGATGTTCTTGCTGTCCTCCTCGTTGAGCGACTTGACGAACCTGGAGCACACCTTCATGTCGAAGCGGTTGGGAAGGATGAATTTGATCCCCATGGCCACGTTGGGGTTGCCGGCCTCGTCCGGGTGAAGGGGCCCCGACTGCTCTGTCTTGATGGCGCCCAGATGAGGCAAGACGCGCAGGCCCTCCATGTCCTCCCGGCCGAGGGCGCAGGCGGCTGTGCCCTCCGAGGCTGACCCGGACACGCCGTCCATCTTTGGGTCAGCAGTACCGCTCTCCTCCGCTAGCAGCCCAGCTTAGCTACATGCTAACATGGTGCCGTTATCGTCTCGTTAATTACGACGAATTATTACAATGTCCAGTTACCGACTGAAAAAACCCAGATAACTATGTCATAATTTACATAAAATACAACAATTGCAAACGCACTCACTGGCACAAAAAATAATAATAAAAATTATTTCCTATACGCCGAGGAGATGATTTCTGGAGCAGGCGCCATCTTGCTTGTTTGACTTCTTCTTCGATAGTGTGACGTCATCACCCTATCAAGCAACATCAGCGCCACCTGCTGGATGCTACAAAAATATAAACAGTTTTATCACTTAAAGACCTACTGAAATGAGATTTTCTTATTTAATCTGGGATAGCAGGTCCATTCTATGTGTCAAACTTGATAATTTCACGATATTGCCATATTTTTGATGAAAATATTTAGTAGAGAACATCGATGATAAAGTTCGCAAAGGCGATGGCTCCAGACGGCGGCAGTGGGAGCTCCAGGCGGTGGCAGTGGGAGCGATTCCGATGTTATTAAACACATTATAGTGTTTTAGTGAGATTATAAAGTCATACCTGAAAGTCAGAGGGCTGCGGTGAGCGCCAGTGTCTCTGAGCGAAGCCAATGGAGGAGCCAAGATCACAGCCGCCTTTTTGACAGCTGCAGGATGAGGTCGCATAATCCACTCAAGTCTCCGGTAAGAGCCGACTTAATATCACAATTTCCCCATCCAAAAACTTGCTGGTTGACGTAGAGAAACATGTTCGCTTGACCGCTCTGTGTTAAAGCTTCACAACAAACAAAGAAACACCGGCTGTGTTTCGGTTGCTAAAGGCAGCTGCAATCCACCGTTTTCCACCAACAGCATTCTTCTTTATAGTCTCCATTATTAATTGAACAAATTGCAAAAATTCAGCAACACAGATGTCCAAAATACTGTGTAATTATGCGATGGAAACAGACTACTTTTAGCCGTGTGTGGTGCTGGGAGAACATGGCCGCTCCAACCAATAACGTCACAACCACGCGTCAACATAAGCGTCATCATTCCGTGACGTTTTCAACAGGATACCTCACGGGAAATTTAAAATTGCATGGGGAAATCGTCGCTTTCTTGGTCCGAATCGCTCTCGCTGCTGGTGGCCATGATTGTAAACAATGTGAGGATGTGAGGAGCTCCACAACCCGTGACGTCACGCGCACATCGTCTGCTACTTCCGGTACAGGCAAGGCTTTTTTATTTGCGACCAAAAGTTGCAAACTTTATCGTTGATGTTCTCTACTAAATCCTTTCAACAAAAAATATGGCAATATTGCGAAATAATCAAGTATGACACATAGAATGGACCTGCTATCCCCGTGTAAATAAGAAAATCTCATTTCAGTAGGCCTTTAAAGGCCTACTGAACCCACTACTACCCACCACGCAGTCTGATAGTTTATATATCAATGATTAAATCTTAACATTGCAACACATGCCAATACGGCCTTTTTAGTTTACTAAATTGCAATTTTAAATTTCCCGGGAGTTTTTTCTTGAAAATGTCGCGTAATGTTTAGTACGGTAGCATCGCTAACCCAACAAGGGACCCCTTCCAGTAGCTCCACCCACTCAGCTGATGACTTTATGCAATTCTTTAGTAAGAAAATTGAAGTCATTAGAAAGGAGATTAAAGACAATGCGTCCCAGCTACAACGGGGTTCTATTAACACTGACACGATTGTATATACGGCGGATACTGCCCTCCAAAATAGTTTCTCTCGTTTTGAGGAAATAACATTAGAGGAATTATTACAACGTGTAAATGGAATAAAACAGACAACATGTTTACTTGACCCTCTTCCTGGGAAACTGATCAAGGAGCTCTTTGTATTATTAGGTCCATCAGTGCTAAATATTATAAACTTATCACTCTCCTCGGGCACTGTTCCCCTAGCATTCAAAAAAGCGGTTATTCATCCTCTTCTTAAAAGACCTAACCTCGATCCTGACCTCATGGTAAACTACCGACCGGTGTCTCACCTTCCCTTTATTTCAAAAATCCTCGAAAAAATTGTTGCGAACACTTAGCGTCTAACAATCTATGTGAAACCTTTCAATCCGGTTTCAGGGCAAATCACTCCATGGAGACAGCCCTCGCAAAAATGACTAATGATCTATTGCTAACGATGGATTCTGATGCGTCATCTATGTTGCTGCTCCTCGATCTTAGCGCTGCTTTCGATACCGTCGATCATAATATTTTATTAGAACGTATCAAAAAACGAATTGGTATGTCAGACTTAGCCCTGTCTTGGTTTAACTCTTATCTTACTGATAGGATGCAGTGTGTCTCCCATAACAATGTGACCTCGGACTACGTTAAGGTAACGTGTGGAGTTCCCCAGGGTTCGGTCCTTGGCCCTGCACTCTTCAGCATCTACATGCTGCCGCTAGGTGACATCATACGCAAATACGGTATTAGCTTTCACTGTTATGCTGATGACACCCAACTCTACATGCCCCTAAAGCTGACCAACACGCCGGATTGTAGTCAGTTGGAGGCGTGCCTTAATGAAATTAAACAATGGATGTCCGCTAACTTTTTGCAACTCAACGCCAAAAAACCGGAATTGCTGATTATCGGTCCTGCTAGACACCGAACTCTATTTAATAATACAACTCTAACATTTAACAACCAAACAATTAAACAAGGCGACACGGTAAAGAATCTGGGTATTATCTTCGACCCAACTCTCTCCTTTGAGGCACACATTAAAAGCGTTACTAAAACGGCCTTCTTTCATCTCCGTAATATCGCTAAAATTCGCTCCATTCTGTCCACTAAAGACGCTGAGATCATTATCCATGCGTTTGTTACGTCTCGCCTCGACTACTGTAACGTATTATTTTCGGGTCTCCCCATGTCTAGCATTAAAAGATTACAGTTGGTACAAAATGCGGCTGCTAGACTTTTGACAAGAACAAGAAAGTTTGATCACATTACGCCTGTACTGGCTCACCTGCACTGGCTTCCTGTGCACTTAAGATGTGACTTTAAGGTTTTACTACTTACGTATAAAATACTACACGGTCTAGCTCCATCCTATCTTGCCGATTGTATTGTACCATATGTCCCGGCAAGAAATCTGCGTTCAAAGGACTCCGGCTTGTTAGTGATTCCCAAAGCCCAAAAAAAGTCTGCGGGCTATAGAGCGTTTTCCGTTCGGGCTCCAGTACTCTGGAATGCCCTCCCGGTAACAGTTCGAGATGCCACCTCAGTAGAAGCATTTAAGTCTCACCTTAAAACTCATTTGTATACTCTAGCCTTTAAATAGACTCCCTTTTTAGACCAGTTGATCTGCCGTTTCTTTTCTTTTTCTTCTATGTCCCACTCTCCCTTGTGGAGGGGGTCCGGTCCGATCCGGTGGCCATGTACTGCTTGCCTGTGTATCGGCTGGGGACATCTCTGCGATGCTGATCCGCCTCCGCTTGGGATGGTTTCCTGCTGGCTCCGCTGTGAACGGGACTCTCGCTGCTGTGTTGGATCCGCTTTGGACTGGACTCTCGCGACTGTGTTGGATCCATTGTGGATTGAACTTTCACAGTATCATGTTAGACCCGCTCGACATCCATTGCTTTCCTCCTCTCTAAGGTTCTCATAGTCATCATTGTCACCGACGTCTCACTGGGTCATTATTGTCACCGATGTCCCACTGGGTGTGAGTTTTCCTTGCCCTTATGTGGGCCTACCGAGGATGTCGTGGTGGTTTGTGCAGCCCTTTGAGACACTAGTGATTTAGGGCTATATAAGTAAACATTGATTGATTGATTGATTGAATGATGACGTGTACGCTTGACGTCACGGGCTGTTAGGAAATATGCGTGCTGCGCACACACACAGCTAAAAGTCGTCTGCTTTAACGGCATAATTACAAAGTATTTTGGACATCTGTGTTGCTGAATCTTTTGCAATTTGTTCAATTAATATTGGAGAAGTCAAAGTAGAAAGATGGAGTTGGGAAGCTTTAGCCTTTAGCCACACAAACACACGGTGATTCCTTGTTTAAAATTCACGGAGGTGAAACTTTACTATGGATCACAGCGAACATGGATCCCGACCGAATGTCAACCAGCAGGTTTCAGTGAGACAATTGTGGTAAAAAGTCCCTTCTTACCGGATATCAGCTGAGCTTGTGCCACCCATACAGCTGCCGTTAACTTCACTGAGACACTGCGCGTCAACACACCCATGGACACACGTACACCTCCGACTATCAGGTACTGTTAAACTCACTAAAACACTAGCAACACAATAGAAGGATAAGGGATTTCACAGAATTATCCTAGTAAATGTGTCTAAAAACATCTGAATCCGTCCCAGTGCAATCACGTTTTTTTTAAACTTTTTTTTTTTTTTCTTTTTTCTAGTCCGTCGCTATCAATATCCTCAAACACGAATCTTTCATCCTCACTCAAATTAATGGGGAAATTGTCGTTTTTTTCGGTCCGAATAGCTGTTTTTGTTGGAGGCTCCCATTAAAATCAATGTGAATATGTGAGGAGCCATCAACATGTGACGTCATCGTCTGCGACTTCCAGTACAGGCAAGGCTTTTCTCTTAGCACCGAAAGTTGCAAACTTTATCGTCGATGTTCTCTACTAAATCCTTTCAGCAAAAATATGGCAATATCGCGAAATGATCAAGTATGACACATAGAATGGACCTGCTATCCCCGTTTAAATAAGAAAATCTCATTTCAGTAGGCCTTCAAAGGCCTACTGAAACCCACTACTACCGACCACGGTCTGATAGTATATATATCAATGATGAAATCTTATCATTGCAACACATGCCAATACAGCCTTTTTAGTTTACTATATTGCAATTTAAATTTTGCGCGACGTATCCTGTTGAAAACGTCGATATGATGACGCGTGCGCGTGACGTCTCGGATTGTAGAGGACATTTTTTTCCAGCCCGATCCCAGCTATAAGTGGTCTGCCTTAATCGCATAACTACACAGTATTCTGGACATCTGTGTTGCTGAATCTTTTGCAATTTTTTCAATTAATAATGGAGACTACAAAGATGTAGGTGGGAAGCGGTATATTGCAGCTGCCTTCAGCAACACAAACACAGCCGGTGTTTCCTTTTTTACATTCCCGAAGGTGAAGCTTTATTATGGAACAGAGCAGTCAATCGAACATGGTTCCCGACCACATGTCAACCGGCAGGTTTCGGTGAGAAAATGGTGGTAATAAGTCGGCTCTTACCGTAGACATGAGCGGAGCTTGTGTCGTTCCTCGTGCACCTGTCAAAGAGGCAGCAGCGTGGCTTCCCTCAGAGACACTGGCCGTCACACCCGTGGCCACACCCCTCTGACTTTCGGGTACGACAGTATAATCTCACTACAACACTAGTAACACAATAAGCGGATAAGGGATTTTCCAGAATTATCCTAGTAAATGTGTCCAATAACATCTGAATCGCTCCCACTGCCCTGTCTTTTTTTTTCTCTAGTCCTTCACTCTAACTTTCATCATCCACGAATATTTCATCGTCGCTTTCTCGGTCCGAATCGCTCTTGCTGCTGGTGGCCATGATTGTAAACAATGTGAGGATGTGAGGAGCTCCACAACCCATGACGTTATGCGCACATCGTCTGCTACTTCCGGAACCGGTGTTGTAAGCATTTCACCAATCTCGCGCACTTTGCAAATTATACATAATTTCCATTGTGCGCAAGCATTTTGCATATCGCAAGACGAGATTTAAGATGAGATTTTGTGGATGGTTTAGTCAGTAACCCTACATTATTATATTTTATAAATAGTAAACCAAGTTGTGGTAGTAGATTAGTCAGTTGTTTAGTCGTGAATGTACACTGTATAGTGGTTAGGGTTAGGGTCGGACTGATTTGAGGGCAATACTCAGTTATATTGTCCCGACTACAAATTACTAGATTTACATAAGTATCTAATAAATTATTTTGACACCAAAAACGTGTATTTGCGCCCATTGATTTGCAAAATGTGCACCACACATTATTCAAATATATAGCTGGAAGCAATTTGCATAAAGATTGCGCATTATACAATTTGCTCACATTGGTATTGTGCCTACAACACAGGCAAGGCTTTTTTATTAGCGACCAAAAGCTGCGAAGTTTATCGTCGATGTTCTCTACTAAATCCTTTCAGCAAAAATAGGGCAATATCGCAAAATGATCAAGTATGACACATAGAATGGACCTGCTATCCCCGTTTAAATAAGAACATCTCATTTCAGTAGGCCTTTAAGGGTTACACTTTTTAAGTGGTCGGACTCAATACTTTATCATAATAACGAACGATATCAAACATAACAGAAATAATCCGTTTATATTTTTTGAAAATATTCCCTGCGTCTTTAAGAAGAGAAAGTGTGGCCGTTGTTCGGTGACGTCATGATCCGGGTCCCGAATTGACTTGTGGTGGTTTCCAGGGGCAGAAGTTAAAATAAGTTTCCCTGCTTTGGTTAGTGGATCATTACCTCGACATGAAGCTGCACGTCCTGCTGCTGTCCACGCTCCTGTGCTCCGGCCCCACGGAGGCCCTGGAGCCCATCAGCACCAGCATCGCGGTGGGCATGGCGGCGGCTTTAACGGGCTTCTTAGCCAGCTACCAGAACATCTTCTACTACTTCAACGAGTGCTGTCGCCCCGAGTGGATTTCCTTCAACAGAACAGGTGACACATTAACGCGAATAAGCACTCGGAAAACATAAAGCCAATATGTAGTCAACAAATATGTATCCCCAAAAAAACTACACCGAACGCGGGATTTGTTTTGTTTGTCGCGCGGTTATGACGTAGGCGGAAGTGTCGCCTCCCTAAAGTAAAAGCCATTTCCCTTGTTTGATAGCGCGCTTTCGTTTGCCTTCTGTGTTCGAGGATGAAAAGTGCACATTTGTGTCTGTGGCTGCATGTTTTTTCCACCATTACCGTGCCGGTTAGTGCTTTCGATCCGTTCACGACGACAGTGGTGATTAGTGTCGGGGCAGCTTTGAGCAGGGGCATTTACAAATATTTCCAGGAAAGCTGCGATCCCAAATGGATTGCCTTCAATTCCACGGGTGAGTTGTCTGTGTTTGGTTGAAAAAATATATATTAAATTATCTGTGTGCACAAATTTATGATGAGCTAAGACAAATGCACCCTCAAGAAGTGCATGGCGACGTGCTCACTCCCACCTTGCTTGCAGACTGGCAGCGGCGATGACCAAGAACACGGGGTTGGAATATAATTACAACACTTTATCTACATATTTATATAATATTTACATATTTATACTATATGTAACTACAAGCTCAATTCACAGACAGAGTCCCATTGCTTTTATGAGCGGTCGAGCGAGTCAAAAGTCGGAAAAAAAATATATATATATATATATATATATATATATTTTTTTTTAATATTTGTGGCGGCCGTATTTCTTTCGTGGCGGGCCGCCACAAATAAATGAATGTGTGGGAAACCCTGATCTCCATATTTTGCCTTAGCCTTGAATGAACACTTGATGCATATAATCACAGCAGTATGATGATTCTATATGTCTACATTAAAACATTCTTCTTCATACTACATTAATATATGCTCATTTTAAACTTTTATGCAGAGAGAGAAATCACAAACAAAAGTGTATTTATTAAATAGTTAAGTAGTGGCACAAACATTCATGTCATTTCCAAAACAGAAAGTGCAAGATTGACAGAGACATTTTAAAACAAGCTATTAGTGCACTTTTGTGCACTAATATCAAAACACTAAATTAAAGTGCACTTTTTGTACAGAACGTCACTACAATAGTTTAAAACTAATAAAGTGCACTTTTGTGCATGATTTTGTTGGCGTGGCACCGAATGGAGATGTTGATATGCGGAGTAAGCACTCTTCATTCTCTAGCAGGTGACTTTTCAAATGATGCTACATAATAGCAGTAATGCTACTTTTTGTAGCAATGCTTTAGCACCACACTTGAGAAATTACAGTTGTCTGTTTGACATATTCCTACTTGAAGCCAAACACCCGCCCGGCGATGAACCCCCTGCTGTTTTTCTTTAGAATTAATTCTTCATTTGTTACCAGATTCGCACCACAGCTAAAGTTACCAACGTAGTGACCTCTCTGCTCCGCAAGGGCGTCTACGTATGTGACGTATGACGTGACGTATGTAAGAAGGTGCGTTTGCTGTCTGTGAGAAGCAGAGACAACAGAGTGAGAAGAGCCTGTAGTATAATGCCCGCAGCTAAAAGAAACTGTGAGGACATATACTCGAATATCACGATATAGACATTTTCTATATCGCACAGAGACAAACCCGCCCAGCCCTACATTAAACAATAATTCTCTGCAAAAGTATGACTTTGTTCAAGGGCAGGGGTGTTAAAGTTGTTTTCTTTGAGGGCCACATCATGATAATGATAAATGGGTTGTACTTGTATAGCGCTTTTCTACCTTCAAGGTAATCAAAGTGCTTTGACACTGTCTCCACATTCACACACTGATGGCGGGAGCTGCCATGCAAGGCCCTAACCATGACCCATCAGGAGCAAGGGTGAAGTGTCTTGCTCAAGGACACAACGGACGTGACGAGGTTGGTAGAAGGTGGGGATCGAAGCAGGAACCTTCAGGTTGCTGGCACGGCCACTCTCCTAACCGCGCCACGTCGTCTCCAGTCAATATGTATGAATAAAAATCTATAAGGTTTTGCCTCGTGATATTACATAATTGTTTATGTATTTATATATTTATGTATATATTTTATGCACACTGTAAATAATTATCTGTGGCAGCTCAGTCACCAGTTTTACAGCACATAACTGTAAATGGAAAAAGGTACTACAGTTTTAAAAAAATTCAATTAAAATAAAAAAAGGGGTAACTGATCTGCCTGTGCTTTACCGTCTAATCTACAGTTTTTGGTTTTAGAGTGTGTTACTGTAAATGGAAAAAAGGTTTTTGCAGTCTTCGGGCCAGTTTTACTGTAAAATCTATTTGTAACTCCCTCCAAATAGCACTGACACAATGGCTTTCTTTGACTGATTTATTGAAGGCTTCCTTTCCCTTCAATTCACCATGAAAACTGTTAATAAAATAAAGCATGTTACAAACATAAAAATAATAACATGCACAGCATGTGAATTAAATATTTCAGCGAAGTAAAACACAAACAGAAATGACAAATACCTCGTTGGCCTGCATGCTTCTTTTAGGAGGAAATTATGATCTTCTGGCTCTCATAGCCCAAACGCTGAAAGTCCTTGTGACACTTTTTAGTCTTTGTTACGATCAGTCGCTCTCTTTATCCCTTCTCATTGCATCAAACAAATGTTCACTCATACCCGGAAGCAGCTTCCTTATATCCGTTCACAGACCAATTGAGGCACTTCAAAAAAAAAGCATGCCCACAAACCCAACAAAAAGGCATGAAATTACATTTTTAACCATAGTAACATAAATAAAGCCTTCTTATGAAGTTTTATACATTTTGATTTAAATTCCCTTTTATGAACTTAACTTATTCTGTTTTTAGAGAAATAAAACAAATTATAATTATTAGTCGCAACAGTTATATTTTTACAGTCTACAATTTGATTGATGACTTGCTTTAAAATCATGGGTCATGCAGAAATTGAGGTCTTTTTATTATAACAGAAAATATTTGGAGTACAGTATTTGTTTATTGCGTTATTGTATAATATAAAAGCTGAACAGATATTCAATCGCATGCAGTACATTAATATTTTTTTCTGTCAAAAGAGAAAGATTTAGCAAGAAAAGATGAAGTACTTTGACAAACTATTTACAGAATTTTCCAGGTCACACACAATATGTTTGACACGTGTTTTAGGGGTTGCACAGACTCGTCCACCTCGAGCGGCACAATGTTGTTTTTTTATTTATGATGGGGAAAATATGAATGACAGCATCAGAGACTAGTAAACATTAACTTGAATATTACATGTGACAAGTCGACTTAAAGAAACCCTTACTTTGTTTTTTTAAAACATTTTTAGTTATTGGAATATTGCACAATTTTCCTCAATTAGGGTATTTCTTTTGTTACAGTTTACAGTATTACTACTTTTTAATTGTAAATATGTTACTGTAATTACTTTTCTTGCATTGTGAAAGTATGATTTTAATCCAGGGGGAACATTCTTGTTGTAATACAACTTTCCCCCCAAACTATAAATACTGAAAATTTCAAAAATGTCCTCGAAAATTTCAGTTACCGTATTTTTCGGAGTATAAGTCGCACCTCCCGAAAATGCATAATAAAGAAGGAAAAAAACATAAGTCGCACCGGAGTGTAAGTCGCATTTTTGGGGGAAATTTATTTGCTAAAACCCAACACCAAGAATAGACATTTGAAAGGCAATTTAAAATAAATAAAGAATAGTGAACAACAGGCTGAATAAGTGTACGTTATATGAGGCATAAATAACCAACTGAGAAGGTGCCTGGTATGTTAACGTAACATATTATGGTAAGAGTCATTCAAATAACTATAACATATAGAACATGCTATACGTTTACCAAACAATCTGTCACTCCTAATTGCTAAATCCCATGAAATCCTATACGTCTAGTCTCTTACGTGAATGAGCTAAATACATTTTTGATATTTTACGGTAATGTGTTAATAATTTCACACAAGTCGCTCCTGAGTATAAGTCGCACCCCCGGCCAAACTATGAAAAAAAAACTGTAATTACATTTTTAATAGTTGTAGGTTTGTACAAATATTTTTTATCCACACGATTGGCGGGAGTTCTACACATTGTTGAGCGGGAAATGGATGTTTCATGAATATTACTCCACTGTTGCAGGTCTGGAAGCCAGCCTGCAGACTAAACTGTTCGGGCAACATATCGCATCAAACATCATCCTGAAGGCGGTGAGCGGCTTCATGAACAACGACAATCCCAAGAAGCCGCTGGTGCTCTCCCTGCACGGTTGGACCGGCACCGGCAAGAACTTTGTCAGTTCGCTCATCGCTGAGAACATCTACAAAGAGGGAATGGACAGCAACTTCGTTCACATCTTTACGTCGGAGCTACACTTTCCCCACGTCTCTCATATGGACACCTACAAGGTAAGACGTTTGGTTCTGAGCGGGTGTGATGGTTCTCATGCTGCTGATCTCCTGTCAGACTCAGCTGCAGCAGTGGATTAAAGGCAACGTCAGCAGCTGTGCTCAGTCAATGTTCATCTTTGACGAGATGGACAAAATGCACCCAGGACTAATTGACAGCATCAAGCCGTACCTGGACTACTACGACAAGTTGGATGGCATCTCCTACCGCAAAGCCATCTTCATCTTTCTCAGGTGAGGACGTTTATTAAGCAGCAAACATTATGTTTATGCTTATTTTCTGCATACATCTATTACAGCCTTTCAACTAACCCCTTTGGGGACATTTGATTTTAAAAATCTATAAAACCGAACAAGACTTCAAGATCCTTAAGTTTTTGAAGCTAATAACCTTTTGAATTTGTGTTTTTTTTTTTGCTCAAAATTCTCAATAAACTTAAATATTTAAAAACATTTGATTAGAGTTGTACATCTCTTTGTGATGGACTGTTCGGTACGCATCTAGATACAAGGGAAAGAATGCCATTTAAAAAATATATTTTAAAAACAGAACAATTTGATATATTGTTTGAATGATTCAATGAGATTTCATATATTGTATAAATGGTTAAATGACATTCGATATAGTGTATGAATTATTCAAAGGACAAAAAGTCAGCCTTTGTCCCCTGACAGTCAAAACAATAAATCCTAATGCGAGAATGTATTTTGACGTAAAATGTTGTAAAATTGTAAACACTCTCTTGTATTAGATTAGACTTCCTTTTTATTGTCATTCAAATTTGAACTTTAAAGTACAAATAAGAACGAAATTGGTAGTGCAGGATAAAAAAAAGCAGTAAGGTGCAAATAGACTACTGTACAGATAAATACATTGCACTTTTTCTTATGGATGTATGTTATATTGTCTTTTTTATTCCAGCGAGTTAATCCATTTTGGGGGGAGTTGAGGGGATAATTTAATTATGATGCATTCAAGAGTCTTACGGCCTGAGGGAAGAAGCTGTTACAGAACCTGGAGGTTCTGCTACGGAGGCTGCGGAACCTCTTGTGGTAAAGCAGGGAATTGAGTTTATTGCAAAGTTTGTTTTTTTTACATTACTCAAGTGTAAAATTGTTTTGTTTAAAGAACATCTTTAAAAATGGCAAAATAGGAGAACATTTCCAGTGTGGAAATTAAACACGACTGACTGAAATAAATAGTTGATAAATTAATAAAATGTATAAACAATTTAAAGTAAAAACTCAGTTTGAATGTCGACGTTAGCTTATCTTCATGTTTTTTTTAAACAGTATGTTTTTCTGAAACAGTCAATTTAGGGTGATAAAACGATGCTAAAATCATATCTGCACTATTGAATGTAATCACCTGTTTGTCGCCATAGCAACGCTGGAGGCGAGAGCATCACACAGACCGCTTTAGAGTTCTGGAACGCGGGTCGCAAACGGGAGGAGATGGAGCTGAAAGACGTGGAGACGTCGCTCTCTATGTCTGTGTTCAACAACAAGAGAAGTGAGTTCAGGTAACATCCTTGGAAATAAGAAATCTTGTTGAACTTCCAAACCTCTTCTTCAGGCGGTCTGTGGCACACGAGTCTCATCGACAAGAACCTGGTGGACTTCTTCGTCCCCTTCCTGCCGCTGGAGTACAATCACGTGTTGGAGTGCGCCATGGCCGCCATGAAAGCGCGAGGCCTCCGGCCCGACATCTCCGTCGCCGACAAGGTGGCGAAGGATGTGGTCTACTTCCCCAAATCCGAGCGCATCTTCTCAGTGAAAGGCTGCAAGACCATCGAGAGCAAGCTGGACTTCTACACCTAGCGGAAGTAGGACGCCAAGGTTTTCACTTGGGAAGGAAGGAGCATCCGCCAAACAACTGCAGGAAAATGCAGCCAGCGAGAAACTGTCTGAACTTTTGATGACGTCAGCAGTGTCGCTCACGCTGAATGAAGGTTGATGTATTCCAAAAATATTGGAACATTTTTTTCCTACATTTTTAACCAACTGTCCTTTTTAAATAGTTTATTTTTCAGTTACAAATGCCTTCTTTTATTTCTGGTCACTTTTTTGTCCACTGAGGTTACCACAAACTAATCAAAGGTGATGGTTGATGCATTTTATGTGTTTAAAAAGTGTGGTTTTCCACTGCCAAACAATTTTATTTAACAGATGAACACTTTTTCTAAGAACACCCGTTAAATTCCTCTTCATCTTGCCGATCTCCAATAGATTTTACAATTTTGCCACAGAGAAAAATGTTGAAAGAAATTTTGGGAGTTCTTCATTTTTGAATCATCTGTCTTGTTTTAAAGTGAGTAAACAACATCAAATCGCTAGCCGCGATCTGAAAATGAACTGGCATGGTAGTGAAAATAAAACCATGAGCTTTTCTTCTTTCACTCACGTGTTTACTTCAACATCAACTTTATTCGTACAAAACAGCTACCCTCTCAAACCACTGTTGCCTTGGTGATGACCCCCGGCAAGGTGTATGGGGGTGGCAGAAGGTGGCCTTCAGCTAGGGGGTCTGTAATGTGAACCTTCTTGAAAGGTCAGGAAGGGATGGTGGTGCTTCTACATTTGGGACACGATGGAAAGAGAATCCTTTAATCATCTTTATTACTGGAATGTGTGTGTTTGGGAGTCGTAAACACACACAGGGCTGCTGCCACAATTGATTGCACACAAACTATTCTGAAGAAGACGTGTTCGAAAAGAGAAATGACATCACAAATGAAATTACCAGAACAAAAGCACAGTAATAAGTAACTGCAAAAAATGACCTAAACAACCACTTTGCTAGGTTTGAGGCACTTAACACCGCTCCGGAGAGGAAATCCATCCCTAGCCCTGATGAGCAGCCGCTCAACCTGGACGCAACCAATGTCCGGAGAACCCTGAGGAGTGAATCCCCGGAAAGCAGCAGGACCTAATGACATTCCGGGCAGGGTGCTTAAGGAAGGTGCAGACTAACTGGCTTGGGTTCTCACAGACGTCTTCAACACCTCGCTGACCCAGGCTGTGATACCAACATGTTGTAAGACAGCCACAATCATTCCAGTGCCTGAAAAACCCACAATCTCCTGCCCTATGGCACTCACCCCCACAATAATGAAGTGCTTCTAGAGGCTGGTAAAAGAACACATTGTCTCCAGACTTCCTCCGACATTCGACCCATACCATTTTGCTTATCGCCCTAACCGCTCCACAGAGGACTCCATCTCCTCTGCACTCCACCTGAGCTTAGAACATCTGGAAGGAAAGGACACACACGTGCAGATGTTCTTTCTGGACTTAAGCTCGGCGTTCAACACCATCATCCCGCAGCACTTGGTGAGCAAACTGGCCTCCCTTGGATTCAGTACCCTCCAATGCAACTGGCTGTTTGACTTCCTCACAGACAGACCCCTCGTCCATCTGCTCTTTGATGTGTCTGAGACAATAATCCGACCTACAGGCCATGAACCTCGAGAGTTGAGCATCCACTATCGCGAGTCTTACCATCATCCTCCACTTGCTTACGATCTTGAAGCCCTGGCAGGTAATGTTGGACGAAAGACCACCAGAAGCGATCTGCAAGGACTTGGCTGTGCCTCCGTCTTCTTTCAAGACCACCGGGATCATAGATTGCTTAAGGTAGAGATGAGTCATGACAGCTCATTGGAAGATTAGACGCGATTGGGTCTGGATCTGAGGTGTCCGAAGTCAGGTAACCCAGAGGTTGAGCAGTCATTATGCTTTCGACTTCGATCAGTGTTGTCAGTAATACGGTTTCAAGCACGGTCTGGTCTTTGAGAACATGCTGTCACGCTTGGAGGATTGAATCGGAATTCAAACTGGTGCTCTGCAAGTTGCTCTCTCAACTGTGGTTCCATTGAAACAACTGCTTTACATAACTTATGCTATCCATTGTCCATGAGAAGCTCAAAGAGTTTGTGGTGTCATGAAATGAATCTTCTCAAGGCTCTCCAGTAATTCCAGATGCACCGAACGAGTTGTGGTGCTGTCATTATTTGTCGCCGATGTTTGCTTCATTTTCTAAACTTTTCCGATACTAACAAAATTGAAACATCCTCCACAAACACAAACGGTCTAACTGACAAAATTGATATGGCTACATGGAGTTTTTAGGAGGCGTGTCTGCAGGTGGACTTGTCTCCGCTAAAGGGAAAGGTTTTTGTCCTTTTTTTTAGGCACAGTTTCATTCTGACTTTGAGTGTCTTCCACGATGAAGACTGCACATTTGTGTCTGTTGCTGCTCGTCTTATCCGCCGTTACTGAACTTGTTGGCGCCTGGGACCCGTTTTCGATGACATGGGTGTTTGGCACAGCTTTTATTAGTACAATTTCAAATCTTTTGTACAAAGGCTGTGAAGACAAATTAGTTGCCTTCGAGTCCTCTGGTGAGTTGACTTTTAATTTATTTAAAATTTAGATGACTGGGAATTTAAGATATGGTGAGTTCCTTCCCACCATACATGTTTTGTAGACTATTTTAGTTTTTTACATACTTGTTTATAAAAAAAAATAATTCAGGATAAGTACTGCCTGGACCGGTTTAGCAAATCAGGAATGTAATCTGACTTTCTCATCTTGTTTAAGTCTTAAAATAGAACTTCAGTCAAATTACCACTTTTTCCTTGTACTGTATTCGTTTTGTGAAGATATGACTTGCATCTCTTTTTTATTCCTTTTGTGAGCCAAACAAAGCCGCTCGGAAGTGATTTACAAAGTAGAACTAATTTTGACAAATACATTTATGTATTAAATGTGTTCTGTTAAACCACTAATGGCAACATAAGCTAGCTAAGTGGGGGTTTTGGTAGATTTTTTGGGTTAAAAAAATGTAACTCTGGGCAAGTTGCTAAAAGACCCTTTAAGAGGCACAATGACATTTTTTAAATTTATGACAGGAAAACATGAATGACATCATCAGCGATGAGTCGGTGTTGACATGACTATCAGTGACTGGTCAATCTTAAAAAAAATCGGAAGTCGTGCAGCCCCTACTATCTTATATAACATATTTGTAACTAGAAAATGTTACTCAAAATTAGGGTATTTTTTTCAATGTTACAATTTACAATACTACAACTTTTTACTTGTGTAGATGTTATTGTTAAAGAAAAATAGATTTTTTTTTTCTGTGATTTTTTTCTTGCCCCATAAAAGTATGGGTTTATCACATTTCTTTTTGTAAACCATCTTCTCCCCGAAATTATAAATGAATATTACTCCACTGTTTCAGGTCTGGAAGGCAGCCTGCAGACTAAACTGTTCGGGCAACATATCGCGTCAAAAATCATCCTGAAGACGGTGAGCGGCTTCATGAACGACAAAAACCCCAAGAAGCCGCTGGTGCTCTCCCTGTACGGTCCTAGCGGCACCGGCAAGAAGTTTGTCAGCACGCTCATCGCCGAGAACATCTACAAGGAGGGAATGAACAGCGACTATGTTCACATCTTTTTGTCGACACGACACTTTCCCCACGTCTCTCAGGTGGACACCTACAAGGTAAGACGTTTGGTTCTGAGCGGGTGTAATGGTTCTCATGCTGCTGATCTTTTGTCAGACTCAGCTGCAGCAGTGGATTAAAGGCAACGTCAGCAGCTGTGCTCAGTCAATGTTCATCTTTGACGAAATGGACCAAATGCACCGAGGACTAATTGACAGCATCGAGCCGTACCTGGACCACTACCACAAGTTGGACGGCATCTCCTACCGCAAAGCCATCTTCATCTTTCTCAGGTGAGGACATTTATTAAGCAGCAAACATTATGTTTATTTTCTGCATACATCTATTACAGTCATTTAAGTCTCTGGTGTCTATAGTGTACACTTGGCACCAATACAGCATAGGAAAATTTGTGGTTTTCATCAATTTTTTTGTTATCGATTTACAGTCTCATGTTTTGGACACTCGGTGAAAAGAGGTGAGTCGGCTCCGATAGTGGTGGAGGATGCCGGACAGAGCTGGCAGGCCCAAACGCATAGTGGGGGTCTGCTGGGAACGTCTGACAGAGAGAGTTTCAGTTCCTACCTCCAGATACATTTTGAACAAGTTAGAAGAGAGGTGCTGGACATTGGGTTTGAGTTGACCATGTTCAGTGCCCTTGTTGTCAAGGCAGTCGATGGTAGCTGTCGCCGCAAGATAGTTGTCGTGTCTGTAATCCCAGAACCCACTGGTGGACACCAGGGTTGAGGGAAGGCGTGAAATTTAAAAATAAATTCTATGGATTCTTTTTACCTCATGGGACTTGGGCTGCAGCGGACAGGTACCAACAGGTAAAGCGGTTTGCGGCTTTGGCGGTTGCAGAGGCAAAAACTCGGACATGGGAGGAGTCCGGACAGCTTCAAAGCCATTCTGCACCACCATTAACCGCCTCAGGAGGGGGAAGCCGTGTAGTGTCAACACCATGTATGGTGGGGGACGGTGTACTGCTGACCTCGACTGGGGATGTTGGTAGTTAAGAAGCTATTTGGTGGCAGGGCCCTGGGGATGGATGAGATCTGCCCAGAGTTGATTAAGGCCCTGAATTCTGTGGGGCTGTTGTGGATGACAAGACTCTACAGCATTGCGTGGATATTGGGGTCGGTGCCTCTGGATTGGCAGAGTGGGGTGGTGGTTCCTCTACTTAAAAAACGGGAACCGGAGGGTTTGTTCCAACTATAGTGGGACCACACCCCTCAGCATTCCCAGTAAGGTCTATTCAAGTTAACTGGAGAGGAGGCTATGCTGGATAGTCACACCTCGGATTCAGGAAGATGAGTGTGGTTTTCATCCTGGTCGTGGAACGGTGGACCAGCTCGACACTCTAGGCAGGATCCTTGAGGGTTTACGGGTGTTTGCCCAACCAGTCTACATTTGTTTTGTGGACTTGGAAAAGGCTTTCAACTGTGTCCATCGGGAAGTCCTGTGGAGAATGCTCACAAGAGTATGGGGTATTGGACTGCATGGTTGTGGCAATCTGCTCCCGGTATGATTAGTGTCAGAGCTAGGACCGCATTACTGGCAAAAAGGCGGACATGTTCCCACTTTCCTATGAGGGTAGGACACTGCCAAGGCTGCACTTTGTCATCGGTTCTCTTTATAACACTTACGGACAGAATTTTTAGGCGCGGTCAGGGCTTTGAGGGGATCGGTTTTCATGGCTGCAGGATCTTTAGCTCTCACTGGATTGGTTCGCAGCTAAGTGTGAAATGACTGTGATGAAAATCAGCTTCTTTAAGTTAGAGTCTATGGTATCACCTACTCAGTGACCTTGTGGTTAGAGTATCCGTCCTGAGATCGGTAGGTTGTGAGTTCAAACCCTGGCTGAGTCATACCAAAGACTATGAAAATGGGACCCATTACCCCCCTGCTTGGCACTCAGCATCAAGGATTGGAATTGGGGGTTAAATCACCAAAAATGATTCCTGGGCGCGGCACTGCTGCTGCCCACGGCTCCCCTCACCTCCCAGCGGGTGAACAACGTTAAATACAGAGGACAAATTTCGCCACACCTATTGTGTGTGTGACGATCATTGGTACTTTAACTTCTTGCTTGGAAAAGGGTAGGGGACCAGATCATTCCCCAGGTGGAAAAGTTCAAGTACCTGGGGAAAAACATCCCAAAAACGCCAACAATACTCTATTTACAGTACATCTTGTGACCTGAATATTGATCAAGTATTAGCGATATTGTAAATATAAGAGCTTACGCAGACAAACTATTATTAGTGGCGCTGTGATCGCAGATAACTAGCTTAAACTGCTATATTAACATGAGAAAGTTAATTTTATATTATAAATCATGCCTCTCACCTGGATAGTAGAAGGCTGCGGCCATTAACTGAAAAGTTGGTCAACTTTAACATCCAACTTAGACCCGCAGATGGTGTGAAAGAAAAAAATGCTCATTGCGTTTTTACCTGCGTGAGGATTATATTTAATACTTCATCAAAACGGGAAGATATAAACATCCTACCAGTTGGCATCCCAGTGAGAGCAGATATTGTACAATAAGTGATTGATTATGTTCATTGTTTTTATTTCTCGTTTAGCACTTAGAAATAATGCTACATGATACTTGGTGCTTCACTTAACCTGGATCTGATTATCCGTCAGTTTCTGAAAATTTCGGGATCACCATTTTTACCAAAATAGTCTTTGTTGTATCTCGTCAAGTCTGCCACGATTAGTAGTAGTAACCGTTGAAGGGAAAAGTGAACTTTGTGATGGGTCTGTGGAATTAATACGCTGCCGTATGCTTAAATGGAGTAAAATACAAAAATATTACATGTTATTATAATTGTGCCAGTTACTCCAATACATATATACTTACAGTGTGCAAATAAAACGATAAAGGCTTTTGGATGTTTTGTAGAGCAGAATGTAGGGACTCCCATATCTCCATTGTTAGCTGACCTTTGCTAACATTAATTTACAAATTAGAATGCATTAAGAAAGAAAAACGTGTTCTTGTCTTACATAAGGATTGTGAATTATTGGCAATATTCCAAAAAAGGGCAGTTCCTCTTTAAAGAATATTTAAAATGGCAAAATAGTCAAAAAATTACCAGTGTAAAAATAAAGTTTTCGACTGAATTAATAAACTGGAGCTGAAAAAAGATGATTAAAAACATTTGTAAGAAAAATTTACACATTTTGAAAAACTAACTCAGTTTGAATGTGGAGGTTATTTTTTCTTTCAATGTATAGATATTTAACAGTTCATTTATGGTTGTAGAATGATGCTTAAATCCAAACTATTCAATGCAATCACCTTTTTGTCACCATAGCAACGTTGGAGGCAGCAGCCTCACACAGACTGCTTTAAAGTTCCGAAACGCGGGTAGAAAATGGGCGGAGATAAAGCTGAAAGACGTGGAGAAGTCGCTCCTTGAGTCTGCGTTCAACGATGACAAAAGTGAGAGTGTGGATCATACTTAAAAAAAAAACACGTTTAACTTCCCAATCTCCTCCACAGGCGGTCTGTGGCACACAACCCTCATCGAAAAGAACCTGGTGGACTTCTTCGTCCCCTTCCTGCCGCTGGAGTACAGTCACGTGTTGCAGTGCATCATGGCTGCCATGGAGGCGCAAGGCTTCCAGCCCGACATCTCCATCGCCGACAAGTTGGCAAATGACGTGGTCTACTTCCCCGAATCTGAGCCTGTCTTCTCTAAAAAAGGCTGCAAGACCTTGGGAAATAGGCTCCACTTCTACATGGAAGAAATCTAACAAACCACAGCAGAAAGGTGGCGTGAGCGAGAAGCTGTCTGAACTTTTGATGACACTGAATGAAAGTAGATGTCCTCCAAAAATGGTGCAGCTCTTTTCCTACATCTTTTCCTACATTTTTAAACAAATGTCTATATAAAAAGTTACAAATAGGGATGTAACGGGTTTAAATGTCACAGTATGATATTATCACAGTATTAAAGCCACGGTACGATATTATAGCGGCATATTCCACCCCCAAAAAGCTTGGTAAAAACGCCATAGGATGTAAAATGACGTGTCAGGAATGTTTAGTAAAATTGAACACAAACATAATGCTCAAATGTCCTAATCATATTTATTACTACAAATATGATTTTAACTGTAAATA
Source organism: Nerophis ophidion (assembly GCF_033978795.1). Taxonomy (NCBI): domain Eukaryota; kingdom Metazoa; phylum Chordata; class Actinopteri; order Syngnathiformes; family Syngnathidae; genus Nerophis; species Nerophis ophidion. The sequence continues at coordinate 24,242,203 of NC_084618.1, read as the reverse complement.
ATTGTGCTGAATATTTACTGTTTCAAGCAAATATTTAAAAGAATAACTTGCAGCTGATGTCTCTGTCGCCTTGGAAACGCCTGAATCAAAAGTGGTGCCCTTCGTTTTGCAGACCGCAGACTTTCTTTTTTCCGCCAAAGAGGTTATGTTTTCACCGTGACAATGGTTTTTCTTTTAGCAACATAACTCAAAAAGTTATGGATTGATTTTAATGAAAACTTCAAGAAATGTCCCAAAAAAAACCCCCAATTCTTTCTCTCCCCTTTACGACCTCCCACACTCACGCTACGCAGGGAATTTGGGGAGATGTAGTTTATGCCCAAACTGACCAATTCGAAAGTGCCAGCAAAAAAACTACACCAACCAAGTTTTTATTTTATACCGTATCATATCACCATATTATTGTGATGATTTTTATACTGAAATACCACGATATTTATAAAACCGTTACACCTCATTCTTTAATTACTTGTCATTTTTATGTCCACTGACTAATTAAAAATGATGGTTGATGCATTTTATCTGTCAAATAATGTGGTTTCCTGCTGCCAAACATTTGTTTTATTTACAAAATGAAAACGTTTGCTGCTTTCCAAGAACATTTATTGATTCTCCTTCATCTGGCCACTCCAATACAATATAGAACTTCGCAATGGAAATATGTGTTAGTGAAATTAGGGAATTCTTAATTTGTGAATTATTAAAATGATCCGTACTGTTTTTTTAAAGTGTGTGAATGACATCAAATCGCTCGCGGCTATCTGATAATGAACTGTAATCGTAATGAAAATACAACAATGAGCTTTTCTTCTTTTACTTACGTGTTTAACTTTATTTGTATAAAACAGCTTCCCTCTCTCTGTCCATCTGTTGAATATTGCCAGATGTCCTCATGTGTTGTTGCTTCATCGGGCTCAGTTTTTTTCCTTTAAAGAGTCTTTTAAACAAGCAGCACTGCGTTAATGCAGCCGTCGTTCTCGGGGTTATTCGTCACCTGAGCGTATTTACCTGAGAAGAAACATGGATAAAAAGTTAATTTGGTTTACTTGACATCAGGACTCCACTAAATGATTATTTCTTGAATCGATCAATTGTAGCAGACTGTTCTTTAGTATGGTGATGCAACACATTTTTTGAATGAATTCCCGAAATATTCAGCAACATTTTTTTTGTATGTAGAAACTTAAATGCATGTTCATTGGAAATTTTCATTTTTACTGAAAGAGCTGTTTTACTTCCTCCACCAGGCTGGATACATGCCTTGCTTTTCCAAGTGTTCGTCATAAAAGGCTTATTTTTAGAGACGTCCAATAATATTGGCAGGCCGATATTATCGTTCGATAAAGGGTTTAAAATGTAATATCAGAAATTATCGGTATCGGTTTCAAAAAGTAAAATTAATGAATTTTTAAAACGGCGCAGTACGGAGCGGTACATATCCCAGTCAGCAGCCCCTCCCCTCTCGCGCACATAACACAGGAGGTGACGACTGCAGCATGAGAGGTTTATTGGCGACTCTTGTTTACCCCATCAAACCGCCGCGAGCGGAGCATAACAACGAGAGTGTGTTGTTGCCGGTGCTGTAGCCATAGCTAACAAGCGAGCGAGCTCGGTGACTGACTAACGACACCTTCTCTATGGTTTGGGATTATTTTAAAGTGTGTCTGACGGATAAAAACTGGTAATATGCAATGGATTGCAAAAAGTTTGTTATGCGAGGAGGAACCAAGACGTCTTCCTTTAACACGAGCAATTTGATCTCCCACCTGTTCAAGAATCATAAGGAAATACACGATGAATACAAGTGGAAGATGGATGAAAAGCAAAATCCGGAAAAAAGTAGTACCACACAGTTGTCGCTTAAAGACTACGCCGAGAAAAAACAAAAATACAACAAAAACCACCCCAGGGCGAAAGCCCACATTGTGGTCAGAGACAACGCATGTACTATGGCAAAAGCTACGGTGGAGTTGGGTATGGCTAGTCTGCTCTGCATGTCGTGGTCCCTTTGTAACTTGCAGTGAGCGAATTGCTCTGTCTCAACGCAGCATTTCAGAAGCTCTGGCTGACAGCTAAGCCACTTCAAGCACTCACCACTAGCTTGCGGCACATTTGTGTTACTCATACAAATACGTTAGAGAAGGGCTGATTGAGCCCAGTTTATAATTTCCTGTTATATAAATGGGTAAATAAATGGGTTGTACTTGTATAGCGCTTTTCTACCTTCAAAGTGCTTTGACATTACTTCCACATTTACCCATTCACACAGACATTCACACACTGATGGAGGGAGCTGCCATGCAAGGCGCCAACCAGCACCCATCAGGAGCAAGGGTGAAGTGTCTTGCTCAGGACACAACGGACGTGATGAGGTTGGTACTAGGTGGGATTTGAACTAGGGACCCTCGGGTTGCGCACGGCCACTCTTCCACTGCGCCACGCCGTCCCGTAGTATACCAGGCAGTCTTGCACTAAAGGAGAACTATGTTATTGTTTACTTTATTACTCTAGTACACTCTGGACAGAAGCTATGTGCCTTCATTGTTTTTGTAGCTGTTTTGAGGCATGTTTAAAAAAATGTTTTTAAATAATGGACTTTGTGAAAGTCAAAGTATAGTTGTAGTGGGTATCAGGATTATCTCAGGGAGAGCATGTTCCAAATTCCAAGCTGCTGTTTTGAGGCACGTTAAAAAAAATAATGCACTTTGTGACTTCAATAATAAATATGGCAGTGCCATGTTGGCACTTTTTTCAATAACTTGAGTTGAAGTTGTTCTCCTATTTTAGAAAACCTTGTTACATTGTTTAATGCATCCAGCGGGGCATCACAACAAAATTAGGCATAATAATGTGTTAATTCCACGACTGTATATATCGGTATCGGTTGATATTGGAATCGGTAATAATGAGTTGGACAATATCGGAATATCGGCAAAAAAGCCATTATCAGACATCTCTACTTATTTTCTACTGTGGCATTTAGAGGTGTTCCGGGACAGGTTTTATCGAGAGTAAGATTTCTGATTCAGAGTTAATTTATCAGTGGATATTGGGCCCCCTGTAGTGGAGATGCTGGTTTTTGAGGTAAAAAATGTTAAGAATCCCAGTGTTAAAGTGAACTAAGCACCTATTTGCACTTATTAGAATCTAGATTAGCGTTAGCATGTATCCTTGTCATCTATTGCTCTTTTGCTAATTGTGTCGCATTTTCAGCCTCTTTCTCCAGTTTCACAGTGATATTAAAACTTGCGGCAATATAAACAGAGAGGGGCCTCTCTGCATTGTGCATGGACCTAGACAAACAATTAGCAGTTGCTTGTCAATAAAAGGACCAACAACCAGGGTATGAGCCACAAGTGATTATTTGTTGGGATCAGCATTGAAAGTTATTGACTGGCATCTGGCGATCACAACCATTTCCACAGAAATCGGTAAAAAATAATGGCATCTAATTGTCCGTGCGCGCGGACATCTTTTCTCAACGCATCGACGCAAGGTACATGACGTCGACAAATTTGCGTCATCGAGGACATTGACTTAAGTCGACAAATAGCCCCAGCCCTGCTTGAGCTAGCAAATGATTTAGTTAGTGGACAAACGTACAGAAAAAGAGTAAGGAATATACTTCATAAGCAAACTACAAAAGATGCACAGCGCCTTTTATGGTAGTGGAGACTGATTGTAGCTATTACATGAAAATAGTTAAAAAGACAACTTTTACCCCACACTACTTTTCCTCCTTGCGTGACCAAGCCCAACTCGCTGACGTTGACCTCGATCACTGTTCCTTTGGTGATGACCCCCAGCGAGGTGTAGAGGGGGGAGGAGGGGTTCTTCTTCACTCCCAGGATGGGAAGGCAGAAGGTGGCCTTTAGCTCGGGGTGCGTGACGTGAGCCTTCTTGAAGCGCAGGCCCTGGCGTCACACATTGAGCACGACAAAATGTTAGAAATGTATCGAGTATCTCAGACCTTTATAGTGGGCGGGTGCGTGCATGTGTGTTTACCATGGGTCGGATGAAGCGTTCGTATTTGGGAGGTTTCCGGGTGAAGCCGTCGCCCACAAAGCAAACTTTGGTCACCATTCTCTTCCAAGCCTTCTTCTGTCTTTTTCCCGTCCGGATGACTTTGAGCACTTCCGTCTCTCCTTGCGCCCGCACCTTTGGCAGCGGCACTTCCCATTTGCCCTGGACACAGGAGACACCACAGGTAAACACCAGACACAAAATATTGCAAATGAGGCAGATTTGAAGCTTGCACTCACCGCCTTCTCTTTCCTCTTCTGTTTGATCATGTTGGAGAGAACTTTGGCTCTGGACTGACCCTCTCGGTCCAGCAGGTAGGCCGGAACGGCGCCCTGCGGCGTCTTGTCGTCGTTCTTCTGCTTGGTGTTCCTCTGCTCGTGCATTTTGAGGCTGCACAGATGCACACCGTGAGTAACAAGATTCAAAACGACAAGACGATTCGTCTGCAGTCATACTCACGTCTTCTTCATCTGGATCTTCTCGGCGTGCCTCTGCTTGTGGTACAGTTTGGCCTTGAGGCCGATCATCTTCTTGGCTTTGTGTGACCTCTCGTGGGCTTCGCGGCTCTCCTTCTTCCTCTTCCTCTCGTGGTGGTCCAGGCGGTAGCCATGCCGCTTGCGGTGCAGCTCAATGTGCTCGTTCTGAGGCTGTGGAAGAATTGTGTCAACAGTTTACATTTGCTGCTGATGGATTAAAAATGTCATTATTTACATAAATTGTTGTAATGTTAATACACACTGAACCTGACAAACCTTGGATTCATAGAGAAGTAGTCTGTCGGCATCAACAAATTTTGATGTGTGCTAGGGCTGGGCAATATGGCCTTTTATTAATATCTCGATATTTTTAGGCCATGACGATACACGATACATATCTCCGTATTTTTGCCTTTGCCTTGAATGAACACTTGATGCATATAATCACAGCAGTGTAATGATTTTATGTGTCTGCATTAAAACATTCTTGTTCATGCTGCATTAATATATGCTAATTTTAAACTTTCATGCAGAGAGGGAAATCACAACTAAGTCAATTGACCAAAACTGTATTTATTAAACAGTTATTAAGCAGTGGCACAAACATTCACGTCATTTCCAAAACAGAAAGTGCAAGATTGTCAGAGACATTTTAAAACAAGCTATTAGTACACTTTAGTGCATGATGTCACTAAGATGACGTATCAAAACAAGACTAAATTAAAGTGTACTTTTTGTACAGAATGCCACTTCAATAGTTTAAAACTAATAAAGTGAAATTTTGTGCATGATGTCACACAAAATATTTCAATGAGTGTCAAATAAAAATGAGCTGCATAATAGGAAACCAAATAGTGTATGTTCTTCATTATGTGGTAGGTTCCTACGAACGTTATCTCCTGTTGTTGACTATTTTTTTCATACGGTGTTAATGTGGAAATGGTTGCTTGGGCATTTTGTGGGTGTGGCACCGGCCCAGATGTTGACATGAGGAGTTTAAAGATCTCCTTTTTCTCTAGCGGATGACTTTTCAAATGATGCTACATTAGCAGTGCTGCTACTTTTTGTAGCAACGCTTTTGCCGCATACTTCACATATAACGGTTGTCTGTTCGACATATTTCCGCTTAAAGCCAAACCTCCGCCAGACGATGGACACCCTGCTGTTTTTCTTGGGAATTAATTGTTCCTCCATTTACCAGATTCACACCTTCTTTTGTAATACCACTCGCACCACACCGTTAGCACCACAGCTAATGTTACCCGTTTCGCTACCTCTCTGCTCCGCATGTCATGTGCAACGTCATGTTGCACGCGTGACAGTATGTGACGTATGTAAGAAGGTGCGCTCATTTTATGTCTCGGTTAGAAGGAGAGACAACAAAGAATGAGAAAGGCCTGTGGTGTATCACGATAGTCATTTTCTACAACGCTCAGAGACAAACCCGCGATATATCGAGTATATTCGATATATGGCCAAGCCTTAATGTGTGCACAATAAATAGGAAAGTGAGTAATTCGAGAATACAATAAATGTTTTAATGAGATTTTTCCAACCTATTAGAACTTGAATACTTATTAGATTTAAACAAGTTGTACTGATGTGTAATTGCAAGCACACCTCAGCATCTGTACAGGTGTCAAAAGTTGACAACATGTCAACTATAATTTCCTTTAAGGGCGGTAAATTTTCTGACATGCGATTAACGTGCACGCGTCCTGTCTGACCCTCGGTTCATTCGTAGCGTGGGAAAATGTATCCGTGTTTAGTTACTGTTGAAGCCATGGCAAGTTGTTCTCCTGACAAGACAAGACCATTTTTATCCACGTTCGCCGTGACCTGTCATCACTGGAGCACTTGAACCCAGAGAGGTGGAGCTTCACTTAAGTGTTTAGAATACAGTTTGGTACAGTAATAACAATAAATGTAGATTGTTACCGTTACTGGTTTAGTAAGATGGGATATAAGCTCAACAGAAATTAAACAAGAATAGACATGAAGTCTAAAGTCACTTTTTTTTATCTGTCTATCAGAACATGTCAACACACCACTTGTCAAACTAATCACACACTTAGGGCTTCAAAAATTTGGAAATTTTCCGGCTCGCTGAAATATTGTGCATGTTCTGGTTGATAGTTCATAACTCCATAATGTTTAGAAGGCTGAATATTACACTTTGACAATAAAAAAGTTAAAACAGTGATATGAAGACTATTAACTTGTACAACACATAATGTACAGATTAAAAGGCATATATTCAAGTATAAATATCACAGATTACAATACTAAACATATTTCACAATCAAACAATCCACATTTTGTGTTATTAATGTGCAAAACTGGTATCTGAACACAGAAGCAGAGGTGGGGGAAATAATGGATTTTTAGATGCATTGCAATTCGGATATGGACGACTATAAACTCGATTGGTATATGTGATTAACCAATGTATTTATTCTGAACAAAGTTCTGAAATTTGGCTGACTGAAGCGAGCCACCTCGCCGAGAGATCGGACCAGCTCTTTTATTATAAGTCTCTGATGTTTTGCACATATTTCCATGAATATAATAAGTGTGGGAATTTATTTAACCATATATTACAAATGCACTGTGCAAGTGATAAACGCTTATTCAGTGAAATGAAAATAAATGTATAACTGTATCAATATACATAAAATAAAAAACCATCAATAAACAATTTTGAATTGAATCGTGAGGTGGTCAAAGATTCTCACCTCTGCACAGAAGTGTCGCTCCTGTCCTCTGAATGCAAGCGCTTCTCGGGTAGGAATTTGAATTCTGTCTGGCATACACCGACGCAGCTCGGGTAATTTTTTAATGTCATTAATAGCGGGTTTATGTTTTTTTTGTGTTGAGCGGTATAAAAAAAGCATACCTTTCAATAAACATGTCATTAAAGCGGCGGTGTTTCTGGGTGTTGTTGACAAATGGCTTTCGCTTTGCACAGTAGAGTTTTAACTTGCACTTACAGATGTAGCGACTAACTGTGGTTACTGACAGTGGTTACTTTTCCTGAGTGCATGTGGTGATATCTTTTACACACCAATGTCGGTTTTTGATGCAGTTGTCCAGTTTTAATTTTAAAACTTGAAAATGTCTTAGGTACACTTTATAATGTTGAAAAATTGGAACGATCTGCGACTAATCGCAAATTAACAAAGAACACAAGATGATATAATTGTTGACTGAAGTGCTGATATCAACCAAACCTAACAGTCCTACACCAACCTCCTCAACATCCCACCCCCAGATTGTAAATAATGTAAATAATTCAATGTACATACTCTGATGATTGACTTGTGTGATGACTGTATTATGCTGATAGTATATATTTGTACCATGAATTGATTAACGTGGACCAGGACTTAAAGAAGTTGAAAAACTTATTCGGGTGTTACCATTTAGTGGTCAATTGTACGGAACATGTACTGTACTATCTACTAATAAAAGTTTCAATCAATAAAAAAAAAAAACTAATCACGATTAACTATTTTAATCGTTTTGACAGCCCAATTAAAACCAATGTTAAGCAAATTCACGGAGAAAATGTTTAACATTTTTACTTCGAAGACCTCCTCAATCCCGCCAAGACGTCTTCCTATGAAGAAGCAGTGCCTCCTATTTCTGGGGCTGAGGTCGGTGAGGTAGTTAAAAAGCTCCTCGGTGGGAAGGCCCCAGGGGTGGACGAGATCCGCCCGGAGTTCCTTAAGGCTCTGGATGCTGCGGGGCTGTCTTGGTTGACAAGACTCTGCAGCATCACGTGGACATCGGGGGCGGTACCTCTGGATTGGTAGACTGGGGTGGTGGTTCCTCTCTTTAAGAAGGGGGACCGGAGGGTGTGTTCCAACTATCGTGGGATCACACTCCTCAGCCTTCCCGGTAAGGTTTATTCAGGCGTACTGGAGAGGAGGCTACGCCGGATAGTCGAACCTCGGATTCAGGAGGAACAGTGTGGTTTTCGTCCTGGTCGTGGAACTGGGGACCAGCCCTTTACTCTCGGCAGGGTTCTTGAGGGTGCATGGGAGTATGCACAACCAGTCTACATGTGCTTTGTGGACTTGGAGAAGGCATTCGACCGTGTCCCTCGGGAAGTCCTGTGGGGAGTGCTCAGAGAGTATGGAGTATCGGACTGTCTTATTGTGGCGGTCCGCTCTCTGTACGATCAGTACCAGAGCTTGGTCCGCATTGCCGGCAGTAAGTCGAACACATTTCCAGTGAGGGTTGGACTCCGCCAAGGCTGTCCTTTGTCACCGATTCTGTTCATAACTTTTATGGACAGAATTTCTAGGCGCAGCCAAGGCGTTGAAGGGTTCCGGTTTGGTGACCGCAGGATTAGGTCTCTGCTTTTTGCAGATGATGTGGTCCTGATGGCTTCATCTGACCGGGATCTTCACCTCTCACTGGATCGGTTTGCAGCCGAGTGTGAAGCGACCGGAATGAGAATCAGCACCCCCAAGTCCGAGTCCATGGTTCTCGCCTGGAAAAGGGTGGAATGCCATCTCCGGGTTGGGGAGGAGACCCTGCCCCAAGTGGAGGAGTTCAAGTACCTAGGAGTCTTGTTCACGAGTGGGGGGAGGGTGGATCGTGAGATCGACAGGCGGATCGGTGCGGCGTCTTCAGTAATGCGGACGTTGTACCGATCCGTTGTGGTGAAGAAGGAGCTGAGCCGGAAGGCAAAGCTCTCAATTTACCGGTCGATCTACGTTCCCATCCTCACCTATGGTCATGAGTTTTGGGTCATGACCGAAAGGATAAGATCAAGGGTACAAGCGGCCGGAATGAGTTTCCTCCGCCGTGTGGCGGGGCTCTCCCTTAGAGATAGGGTGAGAAGCTCTGCCATCCGGGAGGAGCTCAATGTAAAGCCGCTGCTCCTCCACATCGAGAGGAGCCAGATGAGGTGGTTCGGGCATCTGGTCAGGATGCCACCCGAACGCCTCCCTAGGGAGGTGTTTAGGGCACGTCCAACCGGTAGGAGGCCACGGGGAAGACCCAGGATATGTTGGGAAGACTATGTCTCCCGGCTGGCCTGGGAACGCCTCGGGATCCCCCGGGAAGAGCTAGACGAAGTGGCTGGGGAGAGGGAAGTCTGGGTTTCCCTGCTTAGGCTGTTGCCCCCGCGACCCGACCTCGGATAAGCGGAAGAAGATGAATGGATGGATGTTTAACTGCTAAGTTAACTCCCCAATTTGGACTGTTAATAAAATTAATTTGGGTTAAATTTACAAATAGCATAGTTTTGTGTTCAACAACAAATTTGCTTAACCACAAGAGTTGCTAAATATACATCCATCCATCCATTTCCTACCGCTTATTCCCTTTCGGGGTCGCGGGGGGCGCTGGCGCCTATCTCAGCTACAATCGGGCGGAAGGCAGGGTACACCCTGGACAAGTCGCCACCTCATTGCAGGGCCAACACAGACAGACAGACAACATTCACACTCACATTCACACACTAGGGTCAATTTAGTGTTGCCAATCAACCTATCCCCAGGTGCATGTCTTTGGAAGTGGGAGAAAGCCGGAGTACCCGGAGGGAACACACGCATTCATGGGGAGAACATGCAAACTCCACACAGAAAGATCCCGAGCCTGGATTTGAACCCGGGACTGCAGGAACTTCGTATTGTGAGGCAGACGCACTAACCCCTCTGCCACCGTGAAGCCTGCTAAATATACATATGCCTGCAATATAGTAACAAAATAAATACGAGCATTGAAAGCCTTTTTAAAAATAAACAGATGTCCAATAATATCGGGCCGCCAATATTATTAGCCGATAAATGCTTTAAAATGTAATATCAGAAACTATCAGCATTGGTTTCAAAAAGTAAAATGTATGACTTTTTAAAACGCCGTTGTACGGAGTGATACACGGACGTAGGGAGAAGTACAGAGCGTCAATAAACCTTAAAAGGCACTGCCTTTGCGTGCCGGCCCAATCACATAATACCTACGGCTTTTCACACTCACAGGTGAATGCCAGGCATACTTGGTCAACAGCCATACAGGTCTCACTGGGGGTGGCCGTATAAACAATTTAAAGACTGTTACAAATATGCGCCAAACTGTGAACCCACACCAAACAAGAATGACAAACACATTTCTGGAGAACGTCCGCACCGTGACACAAAATAAACACAACAGAACAAATACCCAGAAACCCTTGCGGCACTAATTCTTCCAGGACGCTACAACATACACCCCCGCTACCCAGACATGAGAGCATGTCCCAAATTCCAAGCTGCTGTTTTGAGGCATGTTAAAAAAAAAATAATGCACTTTGTGACTTCAATAATAAATATGGCAGTGCCATGTTGACATTTCTTTCATAACTTGAGTTGATTTATTTTGGAAAACCTTGTTACAGTGTTTAATGCATCCAGCGGGGCATCACAACAAAATTAGGTATAATAATGTGTTAATTCCACGACTGTATATATATCGGTATCGGTTGATATCGAAATCGGTAATTAAGAGTTGGAAAATATCAAAATATCTGCAAAAAAAGCCATTATCGTTTTGACAGCCCAATCAAGACAAAGACCAAGGAGCTGGTTGTGGACCTGGGAAGGAGGAGGAGTACGCCGGCGACCCCTGTTTCCATCAGGGGGGTCGATGTGGACATGGTTGAGGATTATAAATACTTCGGAGTACACATCGACAACAAGCTGAATGGGTCAAAACACGCTGAGGCCCTCTACAAGAAGGGACAGAGCCGCATCTACTTCCTCAGGATCTTTCAACGTGTGTACAAAGATGTTGAAGATGTTCTATGAGTCGATGGCTTGCTGGGACAGCGGACTGAGAGCGAGGGACGCAAACAGACTGGACAAGCTCGTAGAGAAGGCCAGTAACGTGGTGGGAGTGGAGCTGGACTCTCTGGCGGTGGTGTCAGAGAGGAGAAGTCTAGCAAAACTCCTAGCCTTTATGGACAACACCTCCCACCCACACTCGGACCTTGCGGAGAGAATGAGCACGTTCAGTGGAAGGCTCAGACTCCCAAAATGTAACACGGAACGACACAGGAGGTCCTTCATACCGACAGCCATCAGACTGTATAAAGCATATGTTCCTTCTTGACTGCACTTAAATGTAGAATATATGTAGTATATATTTATATTATTCATATATTATATATATATATATATATGTCATATATTATTTATTATTATTATTGTTTATTGTGAGCGAACTGTGGTGCTGAATTTCTATGGCGTCACATTATTGCCAAAAATCCAAGCGCATAAAAACTGTTATCGCGCGCTGATTCTCCACTTCGTGCGCGCGCGCGCGCGACACCCTTTTGCCCGCATGTAGTGCCTTTTTGCGCGCGTGCCGTCTTCGTTTTGGCACTTTGTGGGCAGTTATTCTAACACGCCCCCTCCTTTCTGATTGGTCAGGCAAAAATAGCTGAGGGCCAATCAGAAGTATAGCAGGGCGGGTCAACGTCTATATGTATCAAGAAAGCTCCTGTCGACAAACAAATTCTAAAAAGTCCAAATTTAGTGGAGTTGTGGAAAATGTCAATTGAATTTTATCTAAAAGTCTTTGAAGAAGGTAATGTCTCATCTGTTGAGAGAACATCACATAGTTAATGAAGTTTTAAGATCAATATTTTTTCATACACATACAACCAGTCCACAGATGTCAGTCAATGATGGAAATTATATTTCCGAATATGTTTTCTTTCCTCAATTGTCTGTTTAAAAAAATATTTGTATTTATTTAATATTTGTATATGTAAATATTGAATGTATGCCACAATGGGGGACTATTAATTTTCTTTCCTCTATCTACTTTAAGTTTACACCAGAGTCTACCCGAACCCACTTATATATGCGTACTTCATATTAGGACCACATGATTAGCATATGGGCCTAATTATTGATGTTCTGATTGCAATTACTATTTTAGTAGAATAATGAATGACAGGTTAACATTAAAATTAATGAATATGGTTTTAATATTACTGTAAAAAGTATTTACGTTTCTGCAAACAACTCAAACTATGGAAAATTAGGTATCAGTCCAGATCAGTATAGAAGGGAGAGTTAAAAATATGTATTTAAAAAAACAACAAAAAAAGCTCGCTCCATACATTAGGCAAATTAAATCTGAGAGATAAATAAATAAATTAAATGGGTTGTACAGTGCTTTTCTACCTTCAAGGTACTCAAAGGTACTTCCACATTTACCCATTCACACACACATTCACGGCGCCAACCAGCACCCATCAGGAGCAAGGGTGAAATGTCTTGCTCAGGACACAACGGACGTGACGAGGTTGGTACTAGGTGGGATTTGAACCAGTGACCCTCGGGTTGCGCACGGCCACTCTCCCACTGCGCCACGCCGTCCCTGATAGATAAGAGTGTAAGACTTACTTGTTCAGCCATGATAGCCCCATGAAAACGTGATTTCCTTTCTTTTTAATCCCAGGGAACTGCCATGGACCTTTCATCATAGATATGAATAAACACTCCATGTTTCTCCAGCGTAGCGGCCGTCTTACCTCGGACAGCTGGTCCCCATCTTTATATTGATGTCAATGGTACATCTACTATTTAAATATACATATACATACAATACTCTGACATTTATAACAAATCGAAAGGAGGAAAGAAAATTAATAGTCCCACTTTGTGGCATACATTCAATATTTACATATACAAATATTAAAAAAATAAAAATATTTTTTAAAACAGACAAGTGAGGAAAGAAAACATATTTGAAAATGTAATTTCCATCATTGACTGACATGTGTGGACTGGTCGTGTGTGTATGAAAAGAGATTGATCTTAAAACTTCTTTAACTTTGTGATGTTCTCTCAACAGATGAGACATTACCTTCTTCAAAGGCTTTTAGATAAAATTCAATTGGCATTTTCCACAGCTCCACTAAATTTGGACTTTTTAGAATTAGTTTGTCGACAGGAGCTGTATTATCTTGATACATTTTGACGATGACCCGCCCTGCTATACTTTTGATTGGCCCTGAGCTATTTTCACCTGACCAATCAGAAAGAAGGGGCCGTGTAAGCATAACCGCCCACAAAGTGCCAAAACGAAGACGACGTGCGCACATGGGCACCGCGCGCACGCAAAAAGGCACCACACGCGCGCAAAAGGGTGTCGTGCGCGCGCACGAAGTGGAGAATCAGCGCGCGATAACAGTTTTTAAGCGCTTGGATTTTTGGCACTAATGTGACGCCATAAGTTTCCCCCAGGGATCAATACAGTACTTTCTATTCTATTTGATTAAAACCAATGCTAAGCAAATTCCCAGAAAAAAATATATGCCTGCAATATAGTATCAAAAACTGTTATAAAAATGCGCCACATTGTGAACCCACACCAAACAAGAATGACAAACATTTCGGGATAACATCAGCACCGTAACACAAAAGAAGAAATACCCGGCACCCCTTGCAGCACTAACTCTTCCACAACCCTACAATATTCAATATAGTTTTATGTTTAACAAAAAATTAGCTTAAGTGCGAGAGTTGCTAAATTTACATATGCCTCCAATATAGTAACAAAATAAACACGCGCACTAAAAGCCTTTTTAAATTTGTAAAAATAAACACAAGTACTGTCCAATCACAAGCAACTTGGAACTGTTTACATGTGGTGTTAGTACAACTCGGTTACTATCAATTTAATACACTTAAAAATTCTTATTTGGAAAAATAACACACAACATAGTTCAACACACTTCCCCGACGCCAATAAAAAATAAAATATATTTTACAAACAATTTGTCAATAAGATAACTTGTCTTGAAGTGACCACATGGAGACGAGTTAGCATGGCGTGCTATCGCGCTAAACTGTCTCGTAACATACCTAAAACGACATTTACGGAGGCCAACTACTCACCATCTTTTACTGCGAGTGTAAAGGTTTTCGGTGAATTTGTCGCTGGTGGAGAAATTAGCACAGACGCCGAGATGTTGACGTTTTTCGCCGTGAGGCTCGGGTTGTTAAGGTGTCGTTCACCCGGAGCCGTGACGCAGAGGAACAACGTCATCGACACTTCCGGTATTGTCCGCCAGTTTCAATAATATGACAACTGTTGAAAATTCTGTTAAAAAAAAAAAGTCAATATACAATATTGTCAAACTAAGGATAATTTATTGTATGCAATCTAATGTGTTTTAAATTATAGTACTACATTTTATACATTTATATTGGAACAAAGCTAATTTTGTTTTGCCGGAACCACAATGCGTAAGGGTGTTTTTTGGGATATATTTTGGAGCTGGACTTAGTGAAACAGTCCGACACGATGTCGCTTTTTAACGTTTTAAATAAATAATTTGGCGAGAATTTTTTTCTGGTTATGTTGGTTACTGGTCTGCAAACATCCACAATGTTTGTAGTTTAACCTGATCCGCGCGTTGTGTAACAATAGCGTCGTCTCCTGCGAAGACAGGCTGGAGGTCACAGAGATTATTACTACATAATGTGGACAATATAAGACATTTAAAAGGATGCTTTGGGTAAGATGACGTTTTATTTGAAACATGTTTAAAACATGCGTGAAGTATGTTCATAACACGATAGCTGTGTGCATACACTTACAATATATGATCATGCAGGTTATCTTTATAACATGTCCGAAAAGGAGCAGGGAGACGCAGACTACCCATTTCCCGCTTCATATGAATTACTAAAACATTTCTTCACTTTAGGTTCTCAATTTGCAACATAATTTAAATAAATAAGTAGTTAGGTTGTGATTCACATAATACATTATTTACAAACCCCGTTTCCATATGAGTTGGGAAATTGTGTTTGATGTAAATATAAACGGAATACAATGATTTGCAAATCCTTTTCAACCCATATTCCGTTGAATGCGCTACAAAGACAAGATATTTGATGTTCAAACTCATAAACCTTTTTTTTTTTACAAATAATAATGAACTTAGAATTTCATGGGTGCAACACGTGCCAAAGTAGTTGGGAAAGGGCATGTTCACCACTGTTTTACATCACCTTTTCTTTTAACAGCGCTCAATAAATGTTTGGGAACTGAGAAAACTAATTGTTGAAGCTTTGAAAGTGGAATTCTTTCCCATTCTTGTTTTATGTAGAGCTTCAGTTGTTCAACAGTGCGGGGTCTCTGCTGTTGTATTTTATGCTTCATAACGCGGCACACATTTTCGATGGGAGACAGGTCTGGTCTGCAGGCAGACCAGGAAAGTACCCGCACTCTTTTTTTACAAAGCCACGCTGTTGTAACACGTGCTGAATGCGGCTTGGCATTGTCTTGCTGAAATAAGCAGGGGCGTCCATGAAAAAGACGGTGCTTGGATGGCAGCACAAGTTGTTCCAAAACCTCTATGTACCTTTTAGCATTAATGGTGCCTTCACAGATGTGTAAGTTACCCATGCCTTGGGCACTAATGCACCCCCATACCATCCCAGATGCTGGCCTTTGAACTTTGCGTCGATAACAGTCCGGATGGTTCGCTTCCCCTTTTGTTCGGTTGACACGATGTCGAATATTTCTAAAAATAATTTGAAATGTGGACTCGTTAGACCACATCGGTCCATCTTAGATGATCTCGGGCCCAGAGAAGCCGGCGGCGTTTCTGGATGTTGTTGATAAATGGCTTTCGCTTTGCATAGTAGAGCTTTAACTTGCATTTACAGATGTAGCGACAAACTGTATTTAGTGACAGTGGTTTTCTGAAATGTTCCTGAGCCCATGTGGTGATATCCTTTAGAGATTGATGTCGGTTTTTGATACAGTGCCGTCTGAGGGATCGAAGGTCACGGTCATTCAATGTTGGTTTCCGGCCATGCCGCTTACGTGGAGTGATTTCTCCAGATTCTCTGAACCTTTTGATGATATTATGGACCGTAGATGTTGAAATCCCTACATTTCTTGCAATTGCACTTTGAGAAACGTTGTTCTTAAACTGTTTGACTATTTGCTCACGCAGTTGTGGACAAAGGGGTGTACCTCGCCCCATCCTTTCTTGTGAAAGACTGAGCATTTTTTTGGGAAGCTGTTTTTATACCCAATCATGGCACCCACCTGTTCCCAGTTAGCCTGCACACCTGTGGGATGTTCTAAATAAGTGTTTGATGAACATTCCTCAACTTTATAGGTATTTATTGCCATCTTTCTCAACTTCTTTGTCACGTGTTGCTGGCATCAAATTCTACAGTTAATGATTATTTGCAAAAACAAATGTTTATCAGTTTGAACATCAAATATGTTGTCTTTGTAGCTTATTCAACTGAATATGGGTTGAAAATGATTTGCATATCATTGTATTCCGTTTATATTTACATCCAACACAATTTCCCAACTCATATGGAGAGAGGGTTTGTACCATGAAGTGATTAACGTGGACCCCGTTGAAAAACTTATTCGGGTGTTACCATTTAGTGGTCAATTGTACGGAATATGTACTGTACTGTGCAACCTACTAATAAAAGTTTCAGTCAATCAAAAAAACATATGTCTTGTTTGCAGAAGCGGTGTTTGTCGAGGGCTGAGCTGCAGTACCGCAGATGGAACTGCTTTCTCAAAAGAAAATACAGCTTTCTGCCAGGTAAGATCAATTAAAAATGAAAGAAAACTCATTCAGCTAACACAAATATATATTTTTTTGATACAGACGATGTCAAGTCACTGCGGTCTGTGGTCAACCCGGATGTGTGCAAGTAAGTTTTTTCTAAAACTGAAGGTATGGATAGGAATGGTTTAGAGCTAAGCCAGAAGGCAAAGCTCTCGGTCTACCAAGCTATCGACATTCTTACTTTCATCTATGGTCATGACCGAAAGAATAAGATCGCTGATACACACGGCCAAAATGAGTTTCCTCAGAAGGGTGGCTGGTATCTCCCTTAGAGATAGAGTGAGAAGTTCAGTCACACAAGAGAGACTCGGAGTAGAGCCGCTGCTCCTTCGCTTGGAAAGGAGTCAGCTTAGGTGGTTCGGGCATCTCGTTGCACGTCCCACTGGGAGGAGACCCTGCGGCAGGCTAAGGACCAGATGGGGGGATTACATCTCCTCTCTGGCCTAGGAGCACTTCGGGATCCCTCAGGAGGAAGTTACTAATGTTGCTCTGGAGAGGGAAGTCTGGGAGTCTCTGCTGGAGCTGTTGTCCCCGCAACTTAAATCCAGATAAGCGGTTGAAGATGGACGGAATGGTTTAGGTTTTTATTTAGCGTATGGCGTTACAAATTACTGTACACCAAAACAACTCGTCATAAAAACATTTTTTCCTCCCCGGGCTATTAATCTGAAACCCGCAAATATAACTCTGGAACTAATCCGTCACTGTGAATGTACTAACTCATGTTCACGTCATCATCCTTTTTACCTTTTGTTCTATTGACCATTGCACTGTTATTTATTAGCCTTGCACATACTATATATCGCCAAAATATTTCCATTCAGGATTGAATTCAAAATCTCCCTACTAACTCACCAGTGCCTCGATGGAAATGCCCCCCTCTACCTCAAGGAACTGCTCACCCCCAAATCCTCCACACGACACCTCCACTCCATACAGGCTAACCTCCTCCAACCTCCACAGACAAAGCTTCAAACAATGGGAGACCAGGCTTTCTGCTCCGCTGCTCTCAGTCTGTGGAACGCCCTCCCTAACCACCTGAGGGCACCTCAGACTGTGGATGCTTTTAAAAAAGGCTTAAAACCCCATCTTTTTAAAAAAGCCTTTCTATAGACATGCATGCTGGTTGTAGCTATTGGGCTGTTTCTAGTTTTATATTTTATTTATTTTTATTATTACAATTTTTTTTACACTGTGGCCCTTTGAGGTTGTTTGCTCAACGTAAAGTGCTTTTTACAAATAAAATCTATTATTATTATTATTATTAAAAGTATTTGGCCACCTTACTTGACTCACATATGAACTTGAAGTGCCATCCCATTCCTAACTCATAGGGTTCAATATGATGTCGGTCCACCTTTTGCAGCTATTACAGCTTCAACTCTTCTGGGAAGGCTGTCCACAAGGTTGCGGAGTGTGTTTATAGGAATTTTCCGCTATTCTATCAAAAGCGCATTGGTGAGGTCACACACTGATTTTGGTCGAGGAAGCCTGGCTCTCAGTCTCCGTTCTAATTCATCCAAAAGGTGTTCTATCTGGTTCAGGTCAGGACTCTGTGCAGGCCAGTCAAGTTCATCCACACCGGACTCTGTGTCATCCATGTCTTTATGGACCTTGCTTTGTGCACTGGTGCACAGTCATGCTGGAAGAGGAAGGGGCCCGCTCCAAACTGAACACGGGATTGTCCAAATTGTTTTGATATCCTGGAGCATTCAAAGTTCCTTTCACTGGAACTAAGGGGCAAAGCCCAACTCCTGAAAAACAACCCCACAGCATAATTCCTCCTCCACCAAGTTTCACACTTGGCACAATCGAAATGTACCGTTCTCCTGGCAACCTACAAACCCAGACTCGTCAATCAGATTGCCAGATGGAAAAGCATGATTCATCACTCCAAAGAACGCGTTTCCACTGCTCTACAGTCCAGTGGCGACATGCTTTACACTCCTGCATCCAACGCTTTGCATTGGACTTGGTGATGTGTGGCTTAGATGCAGCTGCACGGTCATGGAGACCCATTCCATGACACTCCCTGCCTACTGTACGTGGGCTAATTGGAAGGTCATATGAGGTTTAGAGCGCTGTAGCAACTGACTGAGCAGAAAGTCTTTGCACTGTGCTTCAGCATCCGCTGACCCTTCTCTGTCAGTTTACTTGACCGACCACTTGGTGGCTGAGTCGCTGTTGTTCCCAAAAATTCCATTTTCTCATAATAAAGCTGACAGCTGACTTTGGAATATTTACTAGCATGGAAATTTCACGACCGGATTTCTTGCACAGGTGGCGTCCTATGACAGTTCCATGCTGGAACTCACTGAGAGCGGCCAATTCTTTCACAAATGTTTAAAAAAAACAGTCTCCATGCCTAAGTGCTAGAATTTATACACCTGTGGCCGGGTTTAGTGATTAGGACACCTGATTCTCATCATTTGAATGGGTGGTCAAATACTTTTGGCAATATAGTGTATTAGCTGGACGAAGTGGCTGGGGAGAGGGAAGTCTGGGGTTCTCTGG